>NC_134536.1:114042944-114354663 GCF_050624435.1 Tenrec ecaudatus
CTGACTGTTTTTTATGTGTGCATGCAGATGGATGTGATCCTGACACAAACAGCACTGTACTTCAAGAGAAATCTTTAAAAAAATAAATAAAAGGACATTTATTTAATTTATTTTTTGTCATTTGTTCTTAAATCATTTTATTGGGGGCTCTTTCAGCTCTTATCACAATCCATACAAATATCCTTTTAGATGATAAATCCAACCTCATTCCTCTTGAATTTGTCATTCTCAACACAGTAAACCATATGATTATCTGATTCAAAATGACCAATATCAGTCCATTAATGCCAAGGTTATCAATCTTTATGCAATCCACTTCATTTCTGCTGACTTTCAATTTTCCTAGAGTTGTACTTCATACATTCCAAGTTCCAATTATTACTTGCTGTTTGCAGCTCTTTGTTCTCATTCGGAGTTGGGCCCCATCAGCAAATGAAGGTCCTGGAAACCTACTGGCCTCCATGTCATTATGGACGACTTTATTTTGAGAAGGCAGCCTTTCCGCAGTCATACCTTGAGTGCCTTCCTAGCTCAGGGGTAGCCTGGTGGCTCAGTGGTTATGAGTTGGGCTGCTAACCACAAAGTCAGTAGTTTGAAACCAGCTGCTCCACAGGATTCTACTCCAAGTGCATTCTACCCCCTACACAGTTATAGTCTTTGAAACTCACAGGGGCAGTTCTGCTCTGTCCTTAAGGATCACTATGAGTCGGCATCAACTCTATGGCAGTAAGTTAGGGTATTTTTTGGGTCCAATATGAAGTGCTCATTTCCAACACTGACTAATTTCTCAGATGGATAACCTGTTCCATCTTTGTAGTCTGTTCTTAGACCAAACATACTGCTGAAACTGGTTCATCTTGGGTGACCCTGCTGGTATCTGACCAACCAATGACAAAGTTTCCAGCATCATAGCAACACACAAGCTACCACAATATGACAAACTGATAGACTAAGTGGTGGTTTTTCAATAACACAATGAAAATATTCTGGTAAATTTTATTACTAAACAAATACAAATGAAAAGCACTAAAGATCTAAAGACAAGGGGAAACAAGGAAGTATTAGGAAGGGACTCCTTAATGCTTCTAGCTAACGGCTTGTACACATATCAGACTACTATTTAGATTTGGAAGGTTAGTCTCATTAATGTGCCTCAGATTTTCTAAAGGTTTAAATCTCCCTGGTTCTAGAGAAACATTTCACAAATTGTCATTTCCCTCTTTTGGCTACTTTCCATATCACCTTCCATTAATAGGTGTTCCATTAATAAAAAACTGTTTCCCAGCAAAACATATTTGGAAAAACACTACCTACTAGGTGCCTTGCTAAGAGGTTTGTGGTACAGCAGGGCATCAGAGTATTATGTGACCTGAAAGGTTTGGAAAAGAAAATCTGTGTGACTTCAGTTAGCATTCCCCAAGTTTAAATCCCCTAGGGACCCTGTCCCACTTTCACCCCTGCAGGAATACCTATTAGAATTCCTCATGTTCCTAGCACTCTTTAGTAGGTATTTTGAACATGCTGATCTGTAAAATACAAACACGTATCACAATATTTTATTGCCACATTTAAAGCATTATGAATATTTTAAAGACTTACCAAATAGGCCTACTTGAAATCCTGAGAGTTAAGATTTTTGCCTAAATTTGGCTTCTTGGTACAATTATTTAACTTTTGCCCTATCATTCTTCTAATTGAAACATCATCTGTGTTGGGAAATAACTGTTTTGTGGCTCCTGTAAATAAATAAAATAAGGGTTCATGAGAGAGGGAAGGGGAGAAATGAGACGCTGATACCAAGGGCTCAAGTAGAAAAAAAATGTTTTGAAAGTGATGATGGCAACAAATGTATAAATGAGTTTGACACAATGCATGCATGTATGGATTGTGATAAGAGCTGTACGAGCCCCCAATAAAAGGACTAAATAAGTTAATTAATTAAAAGGAAAACAAAAGAACAATAACATAGAAAAACATTCTGGGGCCTTTGCATTTTAAAATTTCAAAATTTTAAAAACAGGGAGAAAACATCAACCATAACTCACTGTAACTTTGTATCCATTTTGCAAAAGCAGCCCCAAATCCATGAGATATTTAAATTCAGAAATAACCAAGAAGAGGTTTCAAAGCAAATTAGAGGATAGAAAAAGTTCTATATTATACATTGAGAGAAGGCCTAGTTGTTTTTTGATGATACTAATCAACTTTAATACTACTATTAATAACTGTAATCTCCCTTGCTTCCTGAATATTAGCAGTTTGTTATTTTTCATTCCCAACATTAGTTGAAACAACTAAATTTTGATTTGTGCTTTTCAACCAAGAAATGCCATATGAGGATTTCAGGTTATCCACGCATGGGTTTATTAAAAAAAACACATATTTAAACATGTCTCTGCACACGGTGGTTGGCTACACACCAGTTGTCTCAGTAATACATTACTGTTAGTCTTGTCAGGGTGTCTTTGAAAAAAAAAAGGAAAGTTTCTGTGTTTTGGAAAAATAACTATGTGGGGGTCAGGGTTAATATAAAAAACTTGACTAAAACACGAGTGGACAAGTTCATAAATCATTGAAGCATCAAGTTTATAGGAACCATGTCCCATATAACAAGTTTTTAGCTAAATCAAGTGTTTTAAGGAAAGTCGACTGACCTCAAAGATAAGCCAAAAGAGGTAAGATCATCAACCTCGATGAATAAAAACCTCGGGCTGCAGTCTAGAAATTAATGGAAGGAGTTACCATTTTTCAATAGCTCCGTCCTTACATGGTCCCATATTTTCCAATTTTAAGTGTGTAACTCAGTCTCAGCAAACGTTAGGCTCAACGGGTGCCAAAGGGTATTCAAAGATAAACTGGCTAATAGAGCTGACCTTCCATCACTCTTTTAAGTAACATTAAAGCAAATAAAGCCAAATTTATGGAACGCATTATAAGTGAGAATGAGTCTTGCATTTACTAATATGATCCAGAGAGCACAGTCCAATCAAAACCCCATCCTCTGAGAGGATCTGCTGGGCCAGCCAAAACTAAAGCAGACAGGTCATTTCAGATGGGTATGGTGACTGGTTTGGGGACTTTTTTTTTTAATATGGAACGCTTATGAATTTGCATGTCATCCTTGCGCATGGGGCCATGCTAATCTCTATCGTTCCAATTTTAATATATGTGCTGCCGAAGCGAGCACTGGTTTGGGGACTTTCACGTGGTCATCTGGATGGATTTTCTCCAAGAACATGATATAATTGTGGGCTATGTTAGTAAGAAGCTTTCAGAAAATGGAAAACTGCATTGGTGCATTTGAAGGTAGCAAAGGCTACCCTTCGAGAATTTCATTAGGAAACTACCCTACCCACCCTACAGCCCTCATCTGGCCCCTTCAGACTCAAAGAACATTTAAAGGGAACACGATTTAGGTCTCTGGAGGATGCCCAAACAGCCATTTTGGTGTGGTGTCAATCTAAGAGGAGACAATTCTTTGAGGAAGGGTGAGAGAGATGGAAACATCACCTTCAGAAGAGGCTGGACATGGATGGAGGATATGTTAAGAAAAAAATAGCCTCACATTGTGGTGTTTTTATTTAATAAAGGTTTCTATGATCATCTAATAATATTTTCTGAATTACCCTTGAATTATTGATATATAGAAAGACGAGATTCAGAGAATTCTGTATTTGTTGTAGGGGAAATTTTTGATGAAAAATTAGACAACTAGACTTAAGGAGACTTATTCATTTCAATCCATAAATTGGATACTCTAATTAATGTTTATATAGACACCAATACTTTCTAGAATACTTTTTGAAACCTCTTTGTAAAGATGAGTGATGTAACAGCATAAGAAAGAATAAGATACACTCTGATACTGAATTTTTGTTAAAAGTTTTTCAATTTACTTTTCTAAAAGCTGCAAATAAGTCATTCAAAATTTTCAGCAATGTAAACATTATAAAATAATCATGTTTAATATAAAGACTTTTTATAACATTACCAATATTCAGTAATAACAAAAATAAATTGGGGGAAAATAGGACTGTGAAAGAATAAATTGACCTTGAATGACAGCATCATTTCAAATTCACATGAAAATAGAATGTAATCTTATAATCACCTATGATCTCTTGAACTTCATTCTGATTCATGGCAGGCTTCACCGCTTTGTCTCGTGACGTGGAGGATTTGGCTCCTGTCAGGCTGTGTGTGGCCATGTACTCATTGGTGTAAAGCACTTGCATTAAGTCATTAATAAACTTCTGAGGCTTGCTCTTATTACAGCGGGCAATCTGCCATTTTTCAATCTTGAACTAAAAAATAAAAAAAATAACCGATGTAAGAGAAAAAGAAATATCTGGAGATATACAAAGAGGCTTCAAAAATTTGTGAAAAGGTATAATTAAAAGATCACAGATTTTTTCCCATGATTTTTCAATTCCCCTATTTTAATAATTGAGTTTAGACATACAAGAAAATGATATCAACATCCGTTATGGTAAGTTATTATGCTTATAATGTGCTTTGCATTTCAGGGGTTAGAATTAAATGCTATCTTTGAAATAATTCCCATGATTTATGAAGTTCCAGAGTATACACAAATTCTTCTCACATAATCTAAGATACCTGGGTAGTGCCAGTAATTTCTGCTAAACTTTTCATCTGGTGGTTGGTAGGCCACCCCTACTCAGAAGTCACATGAAAAAAAGGCCTCTGATCTGCTTCTATAAAAATTATAGCCCCCAACAAAAAAATAAATAATAGCCAAGAAGACCCTATGAAGTATTTCCACTCTATAACACATGGGGGAAGCAGGAGCTTGAATGGACTCAATCACAATGGGTCTGATTTTGTCATCTGCATTGGGAGCTTGAAGGACTACTCGCATCCTCAACACTTAATGCCAAGTGTGCCAACTTTACCTGGAAAAATGGAAATTACGGGCATGATTAAGGTTAAGGCCTTTGACATGGGGAGATTATCCTAGATTATCCAATGCTCATTCTACTGAAGAGTTCTTAACAGTGGAACAGGCAGGGGCAGAAGAGTAGGCCGAAAAATGCAGCAGAAGGATGAATGATTTGAAGAGTGAGAAGAATTTGATCTGCCAGCAAAGAAGGAAGAAGTCACTGAATGTAATGGCCTCCAGACATGGGAATGGCTTTCATTTACCATTAGTAAGAAAACAGGGATGTCAAAGAACAAAACAAAACACATCATGAAAGAAAAGCTTGTATAGTGTTTTGTTCTTTGTCAGTGGTTTGTTTTTGTTGTTTTGTTGTCTGGTTGTATACTGTTGCTTTGTTTTCCTCTGTCTTGTTTTCATGCATGTTAGTGTCTCCACAGGTCTGTGAATAGGACAGGCTGGATGAACTATCTGGAGGAAAAACAATGGGACCGACATTTCTGGGGGGACTTGGGGTGGGGGGAGGTGGGTGGTAAGGAAGTGGTGTTAACAAACACAGGGACAAGGGAACAACATGGGACCCAAAATGGTAGTTAGGGGGGAGTGGCAGGCCTGGTGGGGAATGATCAAGGGTAGGGTTGCTTAGAGAAGAGGTATAGCTGTAGCCCAGGTGGGGACGGAGCATGGTAGTAGGGCAGGAGGAAAGTCAAGGGAGATGGAGGAAAAAGCTAGGAGTCAAAAGGCATTTATGGAGGTCTAGACAAAAACATGTACATGCAAATATATATAGGAGGATGGGGAAATAGATCTATGTGTCTATATTTATAGGTCAAGTATTAAGGTGGCTGAAGGACCTTGGGCCTCTACTCAAACACTCCCTCAATGCATGAATACTTTCTTTTATTAAATTGGAACTCTACGATGCTCACCCTCCCGACACAACTGCTAAAGCCAAAGCGGGTGAACAAGAAAATGTGGTGAAGAAAGCTGATGGTGCCCGGCTATCAAAAGAGATAGTGTCTGGGGTCTTAAAGGCTTGAAGGTGAACAAGCGGCCATCTGGCTCAGATGCAATAAAGTCCACATGGAAGAAGCACACCTGCCTGTGTGATCACGAGGTGCCAAAGGGACCAGGTATAAGGCATCATGCAAAAAAAAAATTATATATATACCATAGTGAATGAAGGGGGCAGTGCAGAGTGGAGACCCAAGGCCCAAGTGTCGACCACTGGAGATCCCCTCATAGAGGGGTTTAGGAGAGGAGATGGGTCAGTCAGGGTGCGATGTAGTACCGATGAAGAATGCTGGATCCTGGATGCTTCCTCCCCCCAACTACCATGATCCGAATTCTACCTTGCAGGACTGGATAGGGCAGAGGCTGTACACTGGTGCATATGGGAGCTGAAGGCACAGGGAATCCAGGGTGGACGATACCTTCAGGACCAGGGTGCGGGGGGCGATGCTGGGAGAGTGGAGGGTGAATGGGTTGAAAAGGGGAAACTGATTACAAGGATCCACATGTGACGTCCTCCCTGGGAGATGGACGGCAGAGAAGGGAGGGAAGGGAGACTCCGGATAGGGCAAGATATGACAAAATAACAATCTGTGGATTATCAAGGGCTCATGAGGGAGGGGGGAGCGAGGAGGGAGGGGGAAAAAAAAGAGGACCTGATGCAGAGGGCTTAAGTGGAGAGCAAATGCTTTGAGAATGATTAGGGCAAAGAACGTATGGATGTGCTTTATACAATTGATGTATGTATATGTATGGATTGTGATAAGAGTTGTATGAGCCCCTAATAAAATGTTTAAAAAAAAGAAAGAAAACAAGGATGTCAGTTTTACACCCCCTGGAATTGAATTCTGCACAAACCAGAATGAGCAGACAACAGCGTCTCCCCTAAAAGATTTCTCCAGAAAGGAATGCAGTCCTGACACCTTGCATTTAATCTGGGAGAAGTGTACCAAATTTCTGACCTACAAACTGTGAGACAAGTTTGTGTTAGTTAGAATCTCTACACTTGTCATTATCTGTTATAGCAATAATAGGAAACTGAAATACGAGGATTCAAAAATTCAGAATGTTAGATTATTAGTTAGCATTTTTTCTTTTAAAAATTATTTTATTGGGGACTTATACAACTCACATCATAATCCATACATCCATCCATTCTGTCAAGCATATTTGTACATTTATTGCCATCACCATTCTCAAAATATTTTCTTTCTACTTGAGCTCTTGGGATCAGCTCATTTTTCCCCATCCCTCCCCAACACCCTCCCTCACTAACCCTTGATAATTGATGAATCATTCTTATTTTATCATGTCTTACACTATCTGACATCTCCCTTGACCGACTTTTCTGTTGCCCTTTCCCCAGGCAGGGTGTTATATGTAGATCCCTGTGACCAGTTCCCCTGTTCTACCCCACTTTCCCCTTACCCTCCTGGTATTGCTACTCTCATTATTGGTCCTGAGGGGTTTAGCTGTCCTGGATTCCCTGTGTTTCCAGTTCCTATCTGTACCAGTGTATATCCTCTGATCTAGCTGGATTTGTAATGTAGAATTGGGATCATGATAGTGGGGGATTGGAAGCATTAAAGAACCAGGGGAAAGTTGTATGTTTCATCGGTGCTATCCTGCACCCTGACTGGCTCATCTCCTTGCAACTCTTCTGTAAAAGGATGTCCAGTTGCCTACAGATGGGCTTTGGGTCTCTCCTCCGCACTCCCCCTCATTCATAATGATTTGATTTTTGTTCTCTGATGCCTTATACCTGATCCCATCGATACTTTGTGATCACACAGGCTGGTGTGCTTCTTCCGTGTGGGCTTTGTTGCTTCTGAGCTAGATGGCCTCTTTTTTTTCCTTTAAGCCTTTAAGACCCCAGATGCTAAATCTTTTGATAGCCAGGCACCATCTGCTTTCTTTTTTTTAAATATTTCAATATTTATTTTTAAATGAGTTAGAATTATGGATAATTATATATTTTTAAACATTTTATTAGGGGCTCATACAACTCTTATCACAATCCATACATATACATACATCAATTGTATAAAGCACATCCATACATTCTTTGCCCTAATCACTCTCAAAGCATTTGCTCTCCACTTAAGCCCTCTGCATCAGGTCCTCTTTTTTCCCCCCTCCCTCCCCGCTCCCCTCTCCCTCATGATCCCTTGATAATCCACAGATTGTTATTTTGTCATATCTTGCTCTATCCGGAGTCTCCCTTCCCCCCCTTCTCTGCCGTCCATCTCCCAGGGAGGAGGTCACATGTGGATCCTTGTAATCAGTTCCCCCTTTCCAACCCACTCACCCTCCACTCTCCCAGCATCGCCCCTCACACCCCTTGTCCTGAAGGTACCATCCACCCTGGATTCCCTGTGCCTCCAGCCCTCATATGCATCAGTGTACAGCCTCTGCCCTATCCAGTCCTGCAAGGTAGAATTCGGATCATGGTAGTTGGGGGAGGAAGCATCCAGGATCTGGGGGAAAGCTGTGTTCTTCATCGGTACTACATCGCACCCTGACTGACCCATCTCCTCTCCTAAACCCCTCTATGACGGGATCTCCAGTGGTCGACACTTAGGCCTCGGGTCTCCACTCTGCACTGCCCCCTTCATTCACTATGGTATCTATATCTATCTATATCTATCTATCTATCTATCTATCTATCTATCTATCTATCTATCTATCTATATATATATTACACACACATATACATATACACACACATATATATATTCTTTTTTTTTGCATGATGCCACATTTGCTTATGTACCTGCTTTGTCTTCCGCAATCGTATCAGGAAGGTGTGCATCGTGGAATGCCAGGTTAATAGAACAAAGTGTTCTTGTATTGAGGGAGTACTTGAGTAGAGGCCCAATGTAAACCTGGTACCTTAATACTAAACCTATAAATACATGCACATAGATCTATTTCCCTATCATTAACTATAAATATATTTACATATGTACATGCCTGTATTTAGACCTCTATAAATGCCCTTTGCCTCCTAGTTCTTTCCTCTATATCCATTTACCTTCCTCTTGTCCCAGTATCATGCTCGGCCTTCATTTGGGTTTTAGAAATTCCTCTTAGTTATATGGCCTTTTATCAAGCCCTACCAGGCCTCCTACACCCTACTCGCCATTGATTTTGGATCACTTGTTGTTCCCTTGGGCTGTTAGGACCCACTTCCTTTCCCCTGCCTCCCCCTCTCCCATGTCACCCGGAACCGATCCTCCTATTGTTTTCTCCTTCAGATTGTTTATTATACCTATCTTACCTAGATAAACTTGCATAGAAAATAATATACACAAAAACAAGACAGAGCAAAACAAATCAATAAAAGAAAATAAGACAACAACAACAAATAAATGACAAAAAAAAGCCTATAAATAGTTCAAGGTCTGTTTGTTGACCTTTAGGATTGTTTTTCAGTTGAATCTAATGGGGTGCCACACCCTGGCCCCCAAATCTGGTTTGGGTACTCCTTTAGGACTTCCTTGCTCTGCTCCCCTTGCTGTTCGGTTGCACACCCTTAGTGTTTTGCCTTGGTGTGGTGGGGTCAGATCGGCCACAATTCCTGCACTGTATCTCTAGTGTTGTCCCCGGTAGGGCTATTGGTCAGTGAAGGATGCTGTGTCTCATAGTGGGACCGCCACACGGTCCTCTCTCTGTGCATTGGCTGCTCTGAGCAGGGATATCGTCCTCCAGGCTTGGTGGGTCAGGATGTGCTCCACTCTCCCTTCCTCCTCCTTTCATTCGCTCCTGTGTGCTCTGATCAGACTTATCCCTCTCCCTGAGCTGTACCTTCAGTGCTGTCCTCTGAAGTAAATTTTTCTGGGGGCTGTCCATATAGTTGGGATTGGGGCCAGCCCCTCAGACCTCTCTATTGGCTCCCTGCATCATGCTATTATGTTGCATTCACATCTTGGAGCACCGGGTTTAAGTCTGGTCCCTCTCTCCCTATGGAGATATAAACAATCCCTTCCCTTTGGGTGGGTTAGAGCCCTGTTCCCCCACTACCCATGTCTTTTTTTTCCCCATTCTCCTCCCCACCTTTTTAGTTGGCTACCCTCAGTATCCCTGGAATCGGTCTAGCCCCTGTCATAATACGTGGGCCTCACCCCAGGATGTCTGTATACAGCAGCTTTTTCCTTAAACCCCTTTTGCATTTTTTGTAAGCTTAACTCAGCAGACTGAAGTTGTACTTGTCCTTTTGTGCTTGGTTTACTTCACTTAGCATGATTTCTTCCAGTTCTTCCCATGCGGCAATGTGCTTTATATGTTCATCATTGCTTTTTAGCGATGCATAGAACGCCATTGTATGTATGTACCATATTTTTTAATCCATTCATCTGTCGATGGAAATTTGAGTTGTTTCAATCTCCTTGCAATTGTTAACTGTGCTGAGATGGACATTGGAGCACAGATGTCTGGCCATGGTTTGTTTCTTGCCTCTTTTGGGTATATGCCAAGCAGGGGGATTGCTGGGTGGTATGGTAGCTCAATTTCCATCTATTTTAGTTATTGCCAAGTCGATTTCCAAAGTGGCTGTACATAGCTACAGGTCCACCAGAAGTGGATGAGAGATGAGAGTTCTTATTTCTCCACTGCCTCTCCAACACTTGCTGCTTTCTGATTTTTTTAATTAGGCTAACTTTGAGGGTGATAGGTGGTATCTTGTTGTTTTAATTTGCATTTCTCTTATGGCTAATGATCATGAACATTTTCTCATATGTTCATTGGCCATTCAGATTTCTGCTTGTGTGAAACTTCTGTTCAGGTCCTTTGCCTAACTCCTCAGTGTGCAATTAGGTTTTTTTTTTTTTTTCCTTTTTGGAAGCTAGCAGAGTATTGTAGATTTTAGTGATAAGGCCTTTATCTGATGTGTCATAGCTAAAGATGTTTTCCCAGTCTGTGTGCTCCTGTATTATTCTCTTGGTGAATTATTTCAATGTGCGCAGGTGTTTTATCTTTAGTGTATCCCACTTGTCAGTTTGTGACTTAACTGTATTTGTGTCCTTCCCTATTTCTGATAGCCTACCTATTCCCTGCACCACAGTTCTTAGGTTGGTCCGAATCCATCTTTGTTGATCCTAATATTGGGGGTTTTACTTTAAGGTCTGTGATCCACCTTGAGTTTATTATTTTGCATGGTGTGAGATAAGAATCTTGCTTAATATTTTGCAGGTAGATATCAATTTTTTTCTAGCACCACTTGTTGAAGAGGGGATCTGCTTTCCATTGGATATTTTTTGGGACCCTTATCAAAGATCAGTTGTCTGTTTGCTGTTGATTTTATTTCTGGGTTTTCAGTTCTTTTCCATTGGTCTGAGTATCTGTCATTATATAAATACCATGCAGTTTTGACCATTGTGGCTGTATATAATGTGTGCAAGAGTCAGGTAATGCAAGCCCTCACACTGTGTCCTTCTTCTTGAGGAGTTCTCTGCTAATTCGGGGCTCCTTCCCTCTCCATATGAAGTTGGCAATCAGTTTTTCAATGTCTTTGAAGAAAGATGAGAGTAATTGTATTGGGATTGCATTAAATTTATATAGTGCCTTTGGAAGAACTGACATCTTGACTATATTGAGTCTTCCAATCCATGAGCATGGGATAGTCTTCCATTTGTTGAGGTCACTCTTGGTTTCTTATAACAGCATTCTGTAGTTTTCCTCATATAAATCTTTTTCTCTTTTAGTCAGGTTTATCCCTAGATGCTTCAATTTGTGATTGGCTATTGCGAAGGGTACCACCTTTTTGATCTCCTCTTTTGTGATCTTATCTGATGTGTACAGGAGACAATAGACTTCTGTTTGTTGATCTTGTATCCTGCCACTCTTCCACATTCCTCTATTGCTTCCAGTACTCCCCTTGTGGAGCTTTTGGGATTTTCCACATATAAAATTATATTATCTGTGAATAACAATAGCTTTACCTCTATCTCTTATATCTTTTCTTTGCCTTATGCTGTTGGCTAAAACCTCCAGTATGAAGTTAAATAAGAGTGGGGGCAAGGGGCATCCTTGTCTGGTCCCCTTTTTCAGTGGGATTGTTTGTCTTTTCTCCATTGACTACCACTTGGCTGTTGATTTTTCATATATAACTTGCATTATCTTGAGGAATTTTCCTTTCATGCCTATCGTCTTGAGTGTCTTAAACACAAATTGGTGTTGGATGTCATCGAATGCTTTTTCTGCATCTATTTATATTATTATGTGGTTCTTATAGTTTTTTATGTCAATGTGGAGAATGATACTAATGGTCTTACGTATGTTGAACCAGCTCTTCATCCCTGGTATGAATTGCACTTGGTTATGGTGAATTATTTGTTTGATATACTTTTGTATTCTATTGGCAGTAGTTTGTTAAGGATTTTTGCATTGATGTTCATTAGGGATATTGGTCTGCAGTTCTCGATTCTTGGAGCATCCTTGCCCAGTTTGGGTATCAGAGTTATATTAGCTTCATAGGAGGAGTGCGGGAGTTTGCCATCTTTTTCTATGTTTTTGAAGAGTTTGTGCAGGGTTGGTGTCAGTTCTTCCCTGAATGCTTGATAGAATTCTGTGAAACTATCTGGTCCAGGGGATTTTTTTTTTTTGGTAATCCCTTGATAAACTTGTCTATTTATTTTATTGCTATGAGTTTGTTGAGATACCTGACGTCCATTGGGGATAGTCTAGGGAGAGATTTTTTTTTCAAGAATTTGTCCATGTCTTCCAAGTTGTTGAATTCATTAGAGTATAATACTTCACAGTACTGTGTAATTATCCTTTTGATTTCACTAGGGTCTGTTGTAATATCCCCTCTATAATCCCTCATTCTTGCTATTGATATTTGTTCCTTCCTTTCTTTGGTTAGGTTGTCCAGCAGTCTGTTGATTCTGTTTATCCTTTCAAAGAACCAACTTTTAGCAGCATTAATTTTCCCCAAAGTTTTCTTATTTTCACTTTCCTTAATCTCAGCCATTGGTACAACTGTCCTGTTGACTCTGCTCTAGTTGCTGTAAATTTTGTGGCAGCATATCAAACATAAGCCTCTCTTTCATGTGTGCATGTATTGCTATGAAACTTCTTCTGATTACCCTTGCTGTGTCACAAAGTTTTGTTACATCGTGTTCTCATTTTCATTGATTTCTAGAAATTTCCAATTTCATCGCTGATCTGGGCCAGTGCACAGTCCTTTTGCAATAGTTATTTATCCTCCAATTGTTTGCTCTTGTTTTCATCTTCCTTTTGATGTTTTTTCAGCCTTATGGCACAGTGGTCAAGAAGAGAGGTCTAAATGATATCAATGCGCTTAAATTTATGCAGATTTGCCTAATGCCCCAGCAGGTGGTTTATCTTTGGATGTGTGCCATGTGGGCTTGAAAAGAATGTGAATTAGTTTGTATTTGGATGAAAAGTTATATAAGTATCAGGTCAAATTGTCTAATTGTAGTGTTTAGATCTCTAGCCTCCTTGTCGAGTTTCTTTCCCTGTGACCCATCTTTCTCATAGAGCTGTGTATTGATGTCACCTACTGTAATTGTTGAGCCTAGAATTTCTTTTTTCATCTTTTGGAGAGTTTGGTTGATGTATTCAGTGGGTCTCTTATTTGGAGAATATATGCTTAAAATGCTTAGTGGTTGTTTGTCTACCGTTCCCTTGAGTATTATATAGTGTCCATCCCAATCTCTCTCTCTTATTAAAATAATTTTATTTGGGGCTCATACAATTCTTATCACAATCCATACATATATCCATTGTGTCAAGAACATATGTACATTTGTTGCCATCATCATTCCTAAAACATTTGCTTTCTACTTGAGTCCTTAATATCTGCTGCTCATTTCCCCCTCCCTCCCCACTACCCCCTACCTCTCTTTATCTCTTTTTATGGTTTGCACTTTGAGGTCAATTTTATCTGAGATTAGGATCACAACCCCTGCTTTTTTTTATTTGCTGCTTGCTTGGGATATTTTTCTCCAGCCTTTGATTCTCAACCTATTTTTGTCTGTTGTCTTAAGATGTGTCTCCTGTAGGCAGCAGATTGATGGGTTGTGTTTTCTAAGCCAACCTGCTAGCCTCAGTCTTTTAATGCCTGAGTTCAGTCCACTGATATTCAGGATTATTACCTCCATCTGTGAGCTCTGTGAAGTCATCTCACACCTTTTGTGTTGGGTGTTTTCCCACCTCCCTTTCTTATCAGTGTGTTGTGGTGTGTGTGTGTGTGTGTGTGTGTGTGTAATTCATTCTTGACTTCTTTCCATCCTTAAGCCAATGCTATCCCTGGGGCGGTTTTCCTTTTGTTGCCCTCTGGGTAGGGTTTTTCTATGTGGCGGTCTCTTATTTGTGCTCAGTGAGTGCTGTTCTTCTGCCCATACTAGGTCAGCAAGAATATTTTGTAGGGCTGGGTTTCTTTTAACATATTCTTTGTGTTTTTCCTAGTCTGGGAAGACTTTTACTTCTCCATCTATCTTGATCAATAATTTGGCTGGATAGAGTATTCTTGGGTTTGTGTTATTGTCTTTCAGTTTTTGGAATATGTTACTCCACTCTCTCTTCTTCATAGTCTCTGCTTATAGGTCTCAGGATATTTTTATTTGGGTACGTTTATATGTGATTGCTTGTTTTTTCCTAGCTGCTCTCACGCTTTTCTCCTTTTCTTCAAAGTTGGATAGTTTAAACTATTTGAGCCTTAATGACTTCTTCTTGGAATTAAGTCTAGCTGGTGTTCTTTAAGCCCCTAAATGGTTGCCTGGTTTTCATTCATTAAGCTGGGGAAATTTTCTTCTAAGAATTCTCTCACTATTGTTGCAGATGACTTCTTTGTTCTGTCTTCTTCCAGTAATCCAATTATTCTGATGTTCCTATTCATAGTGTCAGACATAGCTCTTAGGTTTTCTTCAGCTTCTCTGATGATCTTATCAGATTTTTGTTTGCGTTTGTTAAAGTCTGCTTGGCTGTCCTTTAGGTCGCTGGTGTTGCTCCCTGCCTCCTTCTGTCAGTTGGCAAAGTCCATGAGTGGTTTTTGTTATCTCCTCCATGTGACTGATGGGAATGATGATGTGACGAAGTCCATGTGACTGGTTTTTGTTATCTCCTCCCTAAGTTCTTGCATTTCCCTTTGGTGTAAAGTTTTTATTTCCTCTATCATTTCATCTTTTTCTGTATTGTTTCCCTCATATCCTGTACGACTCCAAGCAGCATTCTGAAAATTTCTTTCTGTGGCAAATGTATGCTTGCTTCTTCTATGCACGTTATTAAGTTCAGGACATCTTCTGCCATTGGCTTTTGTTTTTCCTGTTGTTGTTTTTCCTTCCATTGAGGTCATTGCGGCTGATTGTTGTGTTGTATTATTTTACAGGAGCCAGGTGTCATTTTCCAGGGAGTCAAAGCGCACTGGCTCTCTCTAGGAGACTCATAGGAATGCTTCTTTGAACTGCCTGCAGTTAAATGCACTATGGAATGGACCTACTGCTTTATCCTCCTGTGGCTTCACTCTTTCCCTAGTCGACCAGTATTCTGTTATTTGGAGGGAAAGTTGGATGATCCTCTCAGAGGATGCTGTTTGGGACCCTCAAGGATGGTGCTATCCTGGGTGATGTCACAAGAAGCTGTGATGGTTTGACCCATGGCAGCTTGGGGCACCGCATCAGGAGTGTGAGGGTGCTTGCTGCAATGGGTGTGCCACATAGGCTGGTGTGTTGCCCACTTTGGTGTAGAATACCGCAAGTGATGGGCAGAATTTCCCTGGTCAGGTATATCACTGAGGAGTTGGGCAGAGCTGCCCGCAGCCTGTGGAATATTGGTGAATGTTGGTTGAGCTGTCTTATGCCGTGTGAGGCACTAAGGCATGTGGGAGGAAATTCCGTTGGTCATGTGGGACCACAGAGGATGGGTAGGAGCTACCATAGACAGAGAGGTAAGATTTCCCCCAAAGAAGGTGGGCAGGATTTCCCCAGCCACTGTTAAGCACTGCAGAGGGAGGGCAGATGGAATTTCCCCCAGGGAGGGCAGAGGAAAGTGGGCGGGATTTCCCCTGGAAGAAGTTGGGTGGCATTTTCCCCAGAAGAATTTGGGCACAATATCACCTGGTGGAGTGTGGGCAGGCTTTCCCCAGCCTTGGGTTACGCTGCAGAGGGTGGAGTTCTCCCAGCTGTGTGAAGGGCAGGCGTAAATGCCCGAGGCTAAGGGGAGTAGTCTGGAAGTTGGCAGTGGCATATGAGAGAAAAGGGAACAAAAAATAAAAATAAAACAAGCAAACCAAAACTAAGCCAGATGAGACTGTGGGGGGACAGATAGAAGGGAGGAAAACAAAAGTCACAATATAGCTGATCTCTGATCCTTGACCCTGGGGCTGGAGGGCTTTAAACCCTGCCCCGGGGTGGTAGCAAGCTGCGGCTGTGTCGATATAAAGTCCCTTCCCCGGCTCCAAAGGGTTCCGGCTCCAGTCAAGACAGTGGTGGAACTAAGGTCAAACCCTAATCGGCCTCCACTGTGGTAAGCCAAAAGCCCCAGCTCCTCAAAACCTGTGGATCTGTGTCTACTTATCTTTATGATGCGCCTCCTGCAACCCAGCAATGTGGATTTCCCTCTTAGTAACTCTCCTGGGCTGATTTCTGCAGTCTCTCTAGTATGTGTTACTCAGTCACCATCTTCCCAGAAGTCTCTTAGTTAGCATTTAATGAGAGCCTTTGAAGGCATATTCTCTAAGGCTGAGAACTGGTTCTAACAAAGCTCATATTCTTTCAGCATTTGTTTCTTGATTAAGATAAACTGGGAAAATAGATCAAGAATAGTGTTCAGCCAGCATAAAGAGACTGAAAATTACCTTCTTTCAATAATATAATCTTACATCCTCTTAATGCATAGTTATTCTTCAGTCAATGATTAAGAGTTGAAATAACATTTATACAAATAAAGCCCACATCACACAGGTCTTGCAAACAGTGCAACCCATTTCTGCATTAGTTTTCTATGCAGGCTCTGTACAGTATATGAGACAAAATATAGGATTGTAGAAGTTTATAGCGCACTAACTTTGTCAATGACTATATTTTGACTGTAACTTTTTAAAGGGCCTTTGTTTTACAAATATTGTTTTATTTTTTTAAAATGCTATGCAGTAGGAATATTATGGTTGTTACCTAAAGTTATCTGAAAATAACTTTTGAACCCTTATTTTCATTTTTATATTTAAATGTGAATAAAAGAACAAGTATTCTGACAAACCTGTTTCTCGTCAGTGTGATGTTCTTCCTCAGTCTTCAAGGAAATTGGTGAACTGGAGTTAGAATTACTGCACGTTGAGGCAAATGAATCTGGCGAGGAGTTGTTTGTTGCTCTCCACAGGGTGGTTGTTGACGTGGACATAGTCCCTCCACCCTTCAGCAGGGCCTCGGCCATACCCACCAGTTCTTCAAACTGGGTAACTGCCTGTGGTAGCACTAGAATGGCAAGAAAATGTAACATTTACAAAATACTGTTAATAATAGGTGTATATCCTCATACTTTTTATTAGGTATCTATGCATAAAAATGCATTGAAAAATACCCCCAAGTTTTTAACAATTGTCATCTTTAAAAACAGGCATCGTAGAAAGAATACTTTGACTGCATTTATTTTTATTATTAAATAACAATATTTAATAATTAGAGTAAATTAATTTAAAGCAATTGGTTATTGCATTTAACCTTAAATGCATTTTTAAAAACACTGCTGTTGAGTATATGCTGAATCATAGAGACTCTATAAGACAGCAGAGAACTGCTCCACAGGATTCCCAAGGCTGTACTTCTCCCTGGAAGCAGACATTGACGGTCTTTGTCCTGTGAGGAGCTGGTGGGTTCAAACCGCCAACCTTTCCATTAGCAGTGAGCAATTGATCAGTGTGCCACCATCCTGCCTTGTGCCCTCATATATGCACTGCTGTGTGTCAAAAAAGAATATTTTATAAAGTTGACTCCTTTTTTCACTAAAAATACCCATTGAAGGTGTTTAATCTCTTACTAGGAGACATGATTGATTCTGTCAATAATCACCTTCCAGAAGCTAACATTAAGTCAGCTTAAGTTTCAAGATAAAGACATTTCTTACAGATAAAAATAACATTTGTAAATAATTTGCCAATAATCAAATCCCACTTAATTAACATAAATTCACTGCCACAATTCAAATCTATATTTTTACATAACAAAATTAAGTTTTGTAATCAACCAAATTTTCTCATGGTTCCTTTTATTATTATTTTTTAATGGAAACTTACACATTCAAAGGTTTCATGTCTCCTTGTAAAATGGTCTTCTTTGGTGTTATATCTAGTTTGTTTCCTAAGGACAAATAACACTTTGTTGGAGTGGGCTGCGACCTTGGACACTATCTCATTCCACTCCGCACCCCGTGGTTGAGGACGCTGCCTCCTGGAGAGATGAAGGGGCTCCGACATTGTTTTTCTACTTCTCTGAAGCATATTCCTGAGCTGTAACCTTAAAATGACACTCAAACTGAGAGCTGAAAATAAGGCATCTTACAATCTGTCAAAACCAGTGTTGCTGATATGTTAACAGGGAAAAAAGAAAACCTACTCGAAGAGAAAATCTTCTTTCCGGTTCTTTCAAAAAATAGTTACTAAGTAAGCTTGGTGTACTTGTGGGCCAGTCAACAGTTATTTATTGAGCATTTAGTAGAATTCAAGGTTTATTTAGCTCTTAATCTGTGTCAGACACTATTCTGAGACCTTTACTAATGATTATCCATTTAATTTCTATTATATCTCTTGGAGCTAGGTAGTGATATTACCTTCAATCAACAGATGTGGGCAATTATGCAGTTAGAAGTTAAGAAACCTGCCCAGGGCCATCAAGTCAGTGAAAAGGTGAGCAGAGATCCAAGTTAGTACTGTCGGGTTCCCAAGTCCATGCTATAAATTACTATCATATGCAGCCTCTCACTACTCAGTAACCACTACGTTGGGTGCTAGGAATAATACTCAGCAAAAACAGATGTGGTCCACGACCTTTTGGTGCCGAGACTGTAATGGTGGAAGGATACATTATGCAAATAATCATGAAAAATTGTAAGTAAGGGCCACAATGGAGAGACTGAAGATGCTTGATGGAGCATGGTGTCACCGACTTCATGAATGACCTCCCCGAGGAGGTGAAGGCTGACCTGAAAGTTGAAGGCTAATCAGGAATTAAATAGCGGAAGGTCACGAGAGCGGCCTGGGGAATAGGAAATACAAGTTCTTGGTTTGAGGAGCTGGAAGAAAGAGAAAGGTAGAATTCCAAGAGGAAAGGGGACTGTCCTATAAAATGAGACTCTGAACATGTGTACAGGCTCCCCAGATTATGAATGAAATCTGTTCCTGCAAGTCTGGAGTTGATTTTCTGAGTAAATTGCAATAAATACCTACAGTTCTTATTTCACCTACTTTAGTGCAGGAAATTCTTGGGCCCTTTAGAAAATGAGGCAAACACTGGGGGCATGCAATGGAGCAGTGGGGGAAGCAGAGCAAAGAGATCCCGAGGGAGTATAAAGGATGGACTTTGGGGCCAGGATGTGGCACCCCACAAGTTTCATCTGGAAAACACTCCTAAAGGCCAACAAACAGACCTTGAACTACTGGCAATTTTTTTCCTTTTTTTGTTATCTTTTTGTTTTGTCTTTTCTTTCTTTCTTTTTAAAAATCTTTTTATAACCTTGTAAATTTTGAATGTTAGTGCCTTTTTTTGCCTATCAGCATGTTGATGTTGCTGCTGTTGAAGTTATGTTCTTATGTGCCACTTGGGCGCTGTCAAAGCCATCTGCATTTGTATGCACATATTACTATATCAGCAGGTCCACCTAGACAAGATAGGCTGGACAAACAATGAGAGACAAAAATAATGGGACCAACGGTCCCGGAGGGACATGAGAGCGTGGGAGGTAGGGGAAGGGAGGAGGTGTTGGCCAACACAGGGACAAGGAATCAACGAGTGGTTCAAAACCAGTGGAGGGAAGGGATGGGAGGACTGCTAGGGAGTGACCAAGGGCAAGGTAACTGAGAGGAATTACTGAAACCAGAATGAAGGCTGAACATGGCAGTGGGACAGGAGGAATGCGTAAGGAAATAGAGGAAAAGAGTAGGAGGCAAAGGCCATACAGAGAAGCCTAAATAGAGACATGTACATATGTAAATATATTTATGATTATGGGGGAAATAGACCTATGTGCATATATTTATAGGTTCAGTAGTAGGGTAGCAGGTGGACATTGAGCCTCCTCACACATACTTCCTCAATACAATAGGACTTTGCCCAGCTAACGGGTCATTCTATGATACCCACCTTCCCGACATGATCATTGAAGACAGACGTGTGTGTAAGCAAACCTGGTGAAGAAAGCTGATGGTGCCCGGCTATCAAAAAGATATAGCGTCTGGGGTCTTAAAGGCTTGAAGGCAAACAAGCGGCCATCTAGCTCGGAAGCAACAAATCCCACAGAGAAGAAGCACACAGCCTAAGCGAATACAAGGTGTTGAATGGACCAGGTAACAGACACCAAGGAACAAAAACAATCATTGTGTGATCACCTTCCTTACATAAACACTGAAGATGAATGTGTGCAGAAGCAAGTGTGGTGAAGAAGGCTGATGGTGCCTGGCTATTGAGAGATATAGCGTCTGGGGACTTAAAGGCTTGAAAGCAAACAAGCAGCCATCTAGCCCAGAAGCAACAAAGACCACACGGAAGCAGCACACCAACATGTGTGATCATGAAGGGCAGAGGAGACCAGGTCTCAAACAACAAAGTTGTGGCGGGGCGGGGGGATCACCTCACTGTGAATGAGGGGGAGTGCGTGATGGGGACCCACTGCCCATCTGTAGACAGCTGGACATCCCTTGCAGAGGGGTAGTGAAGAGGAGATGAGTCACTCAGGGTTCAGTGTAGCAACAATGAAACTCAAAACCTTCCTCTAGTTCTTGAACGCTTCCTCCCCTCCCAATTATCATGACCCCAATTCTACCTTGCGTACCTGGATGTACAGACCAGAGGATGTACAGTGGTGCAGTAGGGATCTGGAAACACAGGGAATCTGGGACGGATGAACCCCTCAGGACCAGTGGTGGGAATGGTGACACCGGGAGGGAAGGGGGGTATAGAAAAGGAGAACCAAACTTGGGGATCTATGTGTAACCTCCTCTCTGGAAGATGGGCAATGTTAAGGAGGGTGAGTGGAGACTCCAGGCAGTGTAAGATAAGATAAAATAATTATTTATAAACTATTAAGGGTGCAGGGGGAATGGGGGAGTAGGGAGGGCGGGGGAGGGAGAAAAAAGGAAACCAAGCTGATTCCAGGAACTCAAGTGGAAAGCGAATTGTGAGAATGACGAGGGCAACGAATGTATAAGGGTGCTTTGCTCAAATGATGTATGTATGGATTGTGATAAGAGTTGTATGATCCCCAATAAAAAGATTTATTAATTAAAAAAAAGAAAAAAAAAGAAAATGAGTTCCAAGCTGCCTGTGCAGCCAAGTGAAGGTGGCTGTGATGAAGAATTTATTGAAAGTAGAGGTTGGCTGAAAGGTTTGACACCATAAACCCAAACCTACTGCCATTGAGTTGATTCCGACTCAGAGCATCCCGACACGGGATTTCTGAGGCTGTCGATGTCCACAAGAATGCACTGCCTTTTCTTTCTCCCTCAGAGTGGCTGGTGGGTTTGACTTTCACTTTACAGTGAGCAGCTCTATGCTTAACAAGCAGCACCACCAGACTCCTGAGTCATCGCAAAGTGAGGTCGAATTTACATCGCATTACAGGACAACAAAGAGTTGCCTTTAGATTTGATGTTCTTAAACTGGAGACTGCCTATTTGCAAACCTTTTCCCCCTAATGATGAAAGTTACAATGGGTTCTTCTTGTCATTTCTATCTATGCATCTACACGCATGCACTTTCTTATACATAAGTAGGACCAAACTCTCTCTATATAAAGGAGTCTTTTCGGTAGAGCATTGGGCTGTTCACCACAAGTTTGGCATTTCAAACCCACCAGCTGCTCCAAGGGAGAAAGGTGAGACTGCTCTCATAAAGACCAAAAGACCCAGAAACTGTATGGAGCAGTTCTACTCTGTCCTATGGAGTCACTATGAGTTGGAATTAATGTGATAACAATGGGTTTCCTTTGGCTGTGATTATATATTCAAATATAAAAACGCTGGAATTAGAAAATCAAAAGGGAATAACATGCTCAGCATTTCTCTAGCAGAAAGAACTGAAGAAAAAATTCAAGCCTCCATTTGAAATACTGAAGGATTCTGTGGGCAAAATATTGAATGATACAGGAAACATCAAAAGGAAGTGGAAGGAACACACAGAATCACTGGATAACAAAGAATAGGTCAACATTCAACCATTTCAAGAGACAGCGTATGGTTAAGGGCACATGACACTGAAGACGGCCAAGCCGGACTGATGGCATTCGTGAAACACAAAGCCCCAGGAATTGGAATGCCAATGGAAATCTTTCAAAAAACTGATGTAGCACTGGAAGCGTTCACTAGTCTGTGCCAAGAAATTTAGAAGACTGTTGTTTGCCAACCGACTGGAAAAGATCGATACTTGGTTCTATTTCCAAAAAAAGTGGCCCAACAGAATTGGAAACTTATCTAACAATATCATTACTATCACATGCAAGTAAAATTGTGCTGAAGATAATTTGTAAATGATGGCAGCTGTACATCAACCAGGAGCTACCAGAAATTCAAGCCAAATTCAGAAGAGGACTTGTAACGAGGGGAGTCATTGCAGATGTTAGGTGGATACTGGAAAGCACTAGAAAGATGCTTATTTGTGTTTTATTGACCATCCATGAAAAAGCATTCTACTGTGTCTAACTATTGCAAAGAATGGGAATTCAAGCAGAACAAGGGAATACTGCATGATTTAAAATCGGGAAAGGTATGTGTTAGAGTTGTATCCTTTCATCAAACGTATTCAATCTATATGCTTAGGACTTTATTAGAAAGCTGTGGCATTAGGGTTGGAGAAAAGCTCTTTAATGCCCTGCAATAGTCAAATAACACCGCCTTGGTGACTGAAGTGTCAAGAGTCCTGAAGCACTTACTGAGGAAGATCAAAGGCTGTGGCCTTCAGTCTGAATCATAACTCAATGCTAGGAAAACAAAAATCCTCACAATCTGACCAATAAACTCATGATAAGGGAGATTAGATTGTAGTCAAGAATTTCATTTTACTTCCAACCACCATCGATGCTCATGGGAGCAGCAACCAAGAAATGAAAAGACACATTGCATTGGGCAAATGTGCTGCCCAAGACCCCTTGAACATGTTAAAGCAAATCTCGCATTGAGAACTAAGGTACGCCAGACCCACACCAAGGTGTTTTCAGTTGCCCCGTGTGCATGTGAGAGGTGGGCGATGAATAAGGAACACCTGTAAAGAACTGATGTATTTGAATTATAATGTCAACAAAGAATACTGAAAGTAACACAAACTAGAGAAGAAACCAATTTATCTTGGAAGAAGTACAGTCAGAATGTTCCTTAGAAGGGAGGATAGTAAGACTTAGTCTCACATACTTTGATATGTTATCAGGAGAGACCAGTCGATAGAGAAAGCTATCATGCTCAGTAAAAAGAGGAAGACCCTGAACAGGATGAACTGATATGGCGGCTGCAACAATGGGCTCAAACATAACAACTGCGGGCATGGACGCAGAGCATAGTCAGTGTTTCATTCTGTTGTGCACAGGGTCACTATGAGTCAGAATCGTTTTGACCGCAGATAACAACTGCATTGCACTGTGCTTCTTTTTCTAATTAAGAATAAGGTGGATATTTTTCTTGTTCTATTAAATATACCTGGAAGAGATTTTTTGGGGGGGCTTAATTTACATACAGGGAAAGACAAGATCTTTTGTGAGGTGAGAGGAGAATTTAAGTAGATGAAAAGGGATACGTTTGACATGAGACTGCACCTAGTTCCACACACTCTGTCAAGATGGAGAACTTTTCCATCTGCCCAGGAATTCCCCTCGGGTCCCTTTTCAGTCCATCCCTGGCTTTGCCTCCTGGCCTCTTGAGTCATAAATAGATTCCCATCTGTTCTAGTATTCCATAGATGGATTTGGACAGTATGTTTTCCTTCTTTGGGTAGGAAGGATGACTTTTTACTGCCTATTTTGAGATTCATACATTTTGTTTGGTACATCTAAAGTCATTCCTGAATCACATTCCATTTTATAGATATTACATAATTAATATACTCACCTGGCAGTGGTTTATTTTAGATGTGAAATTACTGTTTCGATGTTTTTCTAATATTCCAGTGCATTTTGTTCTAGAATTTATATGTCCCCATTTTCCTTTTGGAGGTTAGGTTCCTTCCAATTTTTGTTGGTTGCAAATAAAACTGACGAACTTCCTACCGCATGTCTTCATATGTATTGTTGATCAATACTATAAATTTCTTGAAAGCACTATAATGGGACCAGAATGCATAAGTGCTTTTAAGATTGATAATATGTTACTATGGAATTGCTCTCCAGAAAGTTTCTCCCATCTTTCTCTACAACTAACAATATAAGAAGTTAGCCAGTTTACGGCACCAACTGTAGCAGATGATTAGTCATTAATTGTAATCTTTATTAGCTTGATAGGTTAAAACCTGATTATAATTTAAATCGTAATTATTTGATAATTGTGAGTCTAAACATATATTTGTTTAATCATTATTTTAATTTCTTCTATAAACTGTCTTTGGAGGATAAGATAGTACTATTCTGTTTTATAAGAACGTAGTTTCTGTAAAGTGCTTAGAAGAGTAACTAGTGCATTTTAAGCACAATTTATGATCTATTGTGATTACCTCCTTTATACATATATTAAGTTTTAAATGTGGAAATATATATGTATGCTTATATAATTGCACACATATGTATGTATATATATTTACACATTAAACAAAACATTGTCTATTTCAACGGTTTTTACACGAACAAATCACTATTTCTTTCCGCATATTTCTATCACCACTCACTGAAGTTCTATGCCCTTTAAGTACTCCCCCTCTTCTCTCTTCTCCTAGTAATCACCACATACTGAGCACTTTTTTCCCCCGTTAACCTTTTATCTGTCATAAATTACTAGTATTTTGCCTGGAGTCTATAAATTTGATATTTTTTAAGTATGCATACATTTAAATTTTAATGAAAAGGATCTGTCTTTTCTTTAGAATGATCAGCGTCATTGAGGAGCATCTGACTCATGGCAATCTCATGTGTGTTAGGGTAGAACTGGGCTCCAAAGGGTTTTCACTGGCTGAGTTTTCTAAAGTAGATCAATAGGCCTTTCTTCTGAGACTGCTCTGGGTGGACTTGAAATGTCAACCTTTGGTTAGCAGCCAAGTTCATTTACTGCTTTTATCACCCTGGGTCTCGTTGCTTCATACTATCCATTTATTTTATGCTTAGTAAATAAATCATTATTCAGATCAGTTAAATACACCACCAAATATTTGGTGCAGTTTAACATATGTGTAAATTCCCCCCCCCCTCTGGATATAGATATTAGAGTTTTTAATAGAAAAATTGAAGCGCAAATGAAAACAACAAGCTCTTCTAAATCTATGCCACATTTCAGTCCAGTTGCGGCTGTTCCATTTTTGTCTCTACCCCTTTCCTCCTACCCCCAGGATGATCTGAAGCAAATCACAAACAGTACCTCATTTCATGTGTAACTATTTCAGCATATACTTCTAAGAGATAAAAATCATTTAGGATAGAATTATAATGCCATGTCTCAACCGGAAATAATTAACAAGAGTATGTTAAGATTATAAAAAAAAAACCAACCCTAGCCCATGCTCAAATTCCTCTGTCTCTGTCTCTCGCTCTTTTTATTTTAACACTGCTTCAATCAGGGAAATACATTCTAATTAGTTGCATTCCTTTACCTTTCTTATAAATGATCATTCTCCCTCTCTTAGTTTTTTCCCTTGTAATCTAGTGGTTAAGGAAACTGGGTCACTTTCCTGCAGGGTTCCTCATTGCACCCCTAAGGTATTAAACATGTCTCCCCCGCTCTTTGTGTTTCCAATAAAAGCTTGATCAGAGCCATGCAGTGTTTTAAATTTCATCAAGAGCCATTTAGCTTTTTTGTGATAGTATAATTCCAATGATAATAACAGATTCGTTTTATTATGTCATAAAGAATGTCATTTATTATATATTGTCATTGTAATTAGAATGCTATCATTGGTGGCATTGTGGCACATTGTCATATTTACTCTGTCACAAAGGCACACCTTTGGCTTTGAGGCGATTCTGACTCATACTGACCCCACAGGACAGGGCCAAACTGCTCTGTGGGGTTTCTGATGCGCTACAGCTTGACAGAAGCAGACTGCCACATGCTTTCCCTGCGGATCGCCTCCAAACTCTGTGCCACGGAGTCCTTTCCAACTCACAGTGACACCAGAAGACAGAGTAAAAACTGTCCCCCTGGGCTTCTGAGGCTGTACCTCTGCAGGAATAGAAAGCTCCCTCTTCCTCCTTTGGAGTGGCTGATGGTTTTGAACGGCTGACCTTGTGGGTAGTGGCCAAGTCTTAACCCACTATGTCACCAGCGCTCCTGTCCATCAGCTGGTGGGGCAAAATAAAGGTATTCTAATTTGTCTTTTACCCAGTTACTGGCTGGAATTCTCCTACAAAGGGAACTTTCTTCTCATCAGCACTGGCCCTGCATCAGTAACCGCACAGACAGCCCATTCCCAAGTGGGGTATAGCCACAGGGAGCGATGTTAGGAACTGTAGCACGCATAAACAGCACCTAGCTCAAGCCAAACTGAAGGGCGCTTCGGTTTCAGAAATGCATTGTAGCATTTCTTTTGTAACTTCGTCTTCCTCTTCTCTTTTGCAGAATCTGTCTTTAAGTGAATATTAGTGGAATAGTGATTCGCCTGCAATCTGAAAGGCCGGCAGTTCAAAACCACCAGCAGCTCTGCAGGAGAAGACTGGGCTTTCTACTCCAGCAAACAGTTTTAGTCTCGAAAACCCAGAGGGGGTCTCGATGAGACAGCATTGATTCAATGCCAGAGTTTGGTTTGGGTTTTATAGTCTTTAGATACTAGACTTCCCTGCATTGTCTCTGCTTCTGCTGAATTATTATTCTTATGTGTTTCTTGCTTTGAACAGTTTTTCATGTGAAAAGATTTTCTGGAATGGTCACACACACACACACACACACACACACGCACACCTTCTCCAGCTGTGTCCAGTGTGGCTAATGAGTTCACCAACTTTGGTTCAAGAAAAGAAGACCTGTGGCTTCTGACTGCAGGCTGCATAGGAGAGGTGTGTTTGTGAGTTTGTGCGTTGAAAGAGACCTTATGGAGGTTTCTCAAGGAACCCCCGTTTTCAGCACTGCCAACAGCACCCCGATCGCCTTGCCCATGTGCAGTTCCAGAATCTGCTAGTAGCTCTGAGGAGCCACGTGGTTTTCTTCTTCGTTGCTGTGCCTGTACTCCTTCTCCACTCCATCACAGACTCTGGGCTGCCAACTTTCTCCAGATGAACTCAGTCACCACCCACCCGTCTGTCTGTCAGTTTCTAACGTTTACTGGCAGCTGCCTCCACTTCCTAGTGCCGCCGTCACAAAATACCACACAACGTGCGGCTCTGAAGAAGTGAAATCGAATTTCTCACATGTCTGTAAGCTGAAGTCCAAGTGGTGTCCGCTGTTGTGACTGCTGCCGACGGCTCTGAAAGCAGCCAGGGAATCGGGCAAACTGAGGCGGGAGACCATGGAGGCTGTGCACGGATTGCACAGAACAGCCGCAACTGTGCAGTCATCGGGACTGGGAGAAAGAGCCACGGGCAGCTTCTCTCTCCCGGCCCTCTGCAAGTCGGAGGTATACAGCATCTCACCCACAAACAAGCTCACATGCACTGCAGCTTCAGCTACAAAATAGCATAGGGTCACCGAAAGCAACTGAGGGTAAAAAAGTTAGTTAAAAATCGACCAGAATTTGGACCAAATAGCTAATACTGCAAGGCACACTCCCCCCCTCAAATGGAGAAGAAATGCTTCCAAGAGAAGATGTATATGCACATGTGGGCAGTGCGGAAGGTGTCTCCTGGAAGGAGCCTGGGGTCTCCAGCTCGTGGGAGGGAAGAGGAATGACCAGATGTGAGGAGGCTCCTGGAAATGAGAAGGGTTGGGGCCGTCAAGGTGGGGTTTCCCTGGTAATCAGAGAGCCACCACCGCTTTGGCTCCCCGCTGCAAGTGCCTTCACCATGTGGTCCTTTGAGGAGAACCGAGGACACATGGTCTGGATGTGGTGCACAGTAGGTTCAACAAAAGACCCGCCATGCATGGTCACAGTCATGACCAGATACAATGGAGCAGCGGAGACCCTGAGGGGTAACACAAAGGAGCTCCATGCTCAACGGGAGAGGCTCCGTTCCTCACAGGCTTGGGCTTGTGGGTAAATGGAGCGTCAGGTTTCCAAGATTCCATACTGCTCTCTAACTGCACACTCTAGCAGATGTGACCGTCTGTCCACAATTCAGCAATAAGCACTCAGAAACGGGGCTGTTGTTCTTCCTTCCTTCCTTTCAAGCACAAGCACTATGCAGGACTAAGAATACCACAGCAGCTGTGTTGTCCTGGTATGAACAAAGGCCCTGGAACCCAGAAGGAAGGGAAGGGTGCCATGCTGGAGAGCATACAAGAGTCGATGTGTGCCGGGCTGTGCGGTGGCACGCTGTACAGCTCAGCAGCCCCTCTGTGAAAGGCATGCCATATTCGCCTTCATATGAGCCAGCTTCTCTGATCATCTGCTCCACGAATCCATACAGAGTCACTATGTATGGAGAGAGGATACAACTCTGATGCACACCTTCTCTGATTTTAAACCACACAGTATTCCCTTGTTCTGTGCCCACAATTATCTTTTTTTTAGAAAAAAATCATTTTATTGGGGGCTCGTACAACTCTTATCACAATCCATATGTCCATCCAGTGTATGTCAAACACATTTGTACACTTGTTGCAGAATCGCCTCTGGATCCATGTGCCAGTTCTGCATGAGCACATGAAGTGTTCTGGAATTCCCATTCTTCTCCAGGCTCTCCATAGTTTGTCATGATCCATAGTCAAATGCCTTTACATAGTCAATAAAACATAAGCAAACATCTTTCTGGTATTCTCTGCTTTCAGCCAAGATTTATCTGCCATCTTTAATGATATCCCTGGGCTGCTAACTTCACTGTCAGCAATTCAAAACTACCAACCCTTCTGGGGGAGAAAGATGAGGCTTTCCAGTTTCAGGATGTAGAGTCCAGGAGGCCCACAGGACCAGTTACCATTGGTCCTATGGGTTGATCTGAGTCAGAATCAACTCGAGGACAGGGAGTGAGTTAACCCTCACAGCTACAAGGAACTGTCTTCTTACACTCATGTTGTGTTTACGGAAGGAAATGCAAGCTGGTGGTGAGGGCAACAGTAAAAGGACAAGGACAAGGTTGTGTAGCCAGAAGGCAGAACTGGAATTGACACCAAACACTGTGACTCCAACATCTATTATTGACCTGAAAGGTGTAACTACGTCATAAACTGGCTTTTCACCTTCCTCTAAATTTGGAACAGGCAGGAACTATATGACTTTTGAAAATCTCACAAACCTCACTAGGAAAAAATAGTTACACATCTTACTCCCTTTAACCTGTGGCCATTTCTATTCAAACTGTCACACCTCCAGTATTCTTAAGGAAGCACACGATCCATTACTCTGTCCGTTCACCCATCGCTATGTTCTGCCTGTCTCCTCTCAGCTCTGCTTCCAAAGTCACGTGGAATTGCCCTCTTTATTTCCAAAGTAACCCCCCGCCCCTGCCCCCCTCCAGCTGCCATAGTCCTGATCTAGATGACTGCAGCCACCCCCTTGGTACTGCTTTGTGGGAAACAGAAGTTCTCCCAAGTTGTCTCCCCCAAACCTATGCCAAACTTAGCTTGCAAATGACTATACACTTGCTGGTCATCAGGAGTAAATCAGGGGTCATTCTCCCTAAGAGCTATCAGCCATCTAGACCAAGTAGACACCACTGTTTATCCCACAACACGTAGGGCTCACTCTCTTCTGATAAGGATATTAGTTATCTGCTTCCTTATAGGAGTCGCCAGAGAGGTCAAACCCGCCCAAGGATGACCAAGGTTAGGGTGCCATCATGAATCTAGGGTCTGCCCATCTTGTCACATATATACCCCTAGACCTTCCCATTCCTACAGGCACACCCCTAGCTCATCCCCTTCCTGTCACGCTTATGCCTGTCATACATCCCCTTCCTAAGATGTGCATGCCTATTGCACTGTCCCTTCTTGTGACGTCTGGTTACCTATAATTATGTCCCCCTAAGGAGAGATAACCCTTGGTTAGCAATAAAGAGGGGGCTCTCGTACGCTCGCTCCCAAGGCTCTCTCCTGCTCTTGTGGCCGGGCTCCCCCCATGAGGACCACCAAGTGGGGCTGAGGTGAGCATGCTTCCATGAATTGTGTCTGACTCCATGCTTCTGAGCTCTCCTCTATCGCTGTACAATTGCGCCTACTGGGCCTGTGATGATTTGTTGGGGACCCTCTTTGGCCCACACTGCTTTCCCACTTGTACCCATCCTTCACACAGCAGCCAGGAAGGTCATTTTTCAAAATGTTCTAAGTATTTACTGTTTTTCAACAGAATGCTGCTCAACATAAGGCACTAGTGCTAATAGTTCATGGTCCCTAACTACAAATGGAAAGTGTCGTTTTGAGAAATCGCCATTTCAACACGATGTAAGGGGATTACACAAAAGGCATTAAGCCAAGGGTTTTCTAATGACCTCGGGGTGATCTTTCTCCTTCATGGGTGTTATGAAATCACAGAACCCCTGATTGAATGAAAACACCAACGTGTGAAACTATTCTTTTTAAACCTATCCTCAATCTAGGCCAGTGTTCCTCTGGGTGGTGCTGGAATGAGTCAGGGGCTGTAAAAGCAGATACATATCCTTTCTTCCATCGTAGGGGCTGCAGTACAAAAGTTCGAATTGAGTAATATGCTTTTCTGAGGAAAGTAAGAGCTGTGAAGGCTCCACGCTCCTGACAGTGGTCTCCTCCTCTCTTCCCAGCCCTTCTTTGGGGGCCACTGGGCTCCTCCATTGGCACCGCATCCAAACGGCACTCTGGGCATCCTTGAGGGGCTCCAACCAGGTTTCTTTGTAAATTGTCTTTGAGTAAAAATTGGTCTAAATGGGGCAAGATGAGGGCTGAAGGGTGGATGATGGAGGTAAGGTTTTCCAACGAAATTTTCATAGGATGACTCTTTCTACCCTTGAAGATCGAGCAGAGGCCTTGTTGTGATGGAAACAAATTCCCCGAGGTACTTTCCTGACCTTATTCTTGCCAAAGAAGTGGTTTTTTTGTTTTGTGTTTTAAATCTTTATAATAATCTCCCGTAAAGTTCCTTTGTCTTTTTAGAAAATCTGTCAAGACTACCCCCTTTGGAATCCCAGGAAACATTCTCAGTACTCTTCTGAGCTGCCTGCTGCCTGGAACTAACTGGCCCAGATGATCCTCTGAGAAGTCACTGTTTTTTGTTTTAATTTTAACAATTTATTGGGGCTCATACAATTCTTTTCACAGTTCATATATATACCTACATCAATTGTATAAAGCACATCTGTACAGTCTTTGCCCTAATCATTTTTTTCTCTTTTCTTCTTTTACATTTTATTAGGGACTCATACAACTCTTACCACAATCCATACATATACATACATCAATTGTATAAAGCACATCCATACATTCCCTGCCCCAATCATTCTCAAGGCATTTGCTCTCCACTTAAGCCCCTTGCATCAGGTCCTCTTTTTTTCCCCCTCCTCCCTCCCCCTTCCCCCCTCCCTCATATGCCCTTGGTAATTTATACATCGTGAAGTCACTGTTAAGATTGGAGGTTTTGTCTCCCACCCCCTTGAAGGTACCCCAATGAGACGGAACAAGTATACGACTGAGTGCCCTTGTCTGCAGCCACCCGCTGATTACAGAGGCAGGTTTAAACATGTTTTGCGTGGACTAAAGCTGGGCATGAATGTGCTCAGATATGTCCAAGGGGGAGGTTGGAGAACAGCAGGCTCCCACTTGAAAGCCACAGTTCAGTCTTTTCCTTTTGTGAAGGCACCCTCAGAAGGCGAAGGCAAGTATGTTACCAAGAGAGCTCGCCTGAAACAATCCGCTGACTGCAGAGGCGTGTTTAACCAGATTTTGTTAGAATAAACCCAGGCATGTCTGGCTTGGAATGATCATTGCAGTGTTTTCTGCTTGCCCTCCCCTAGGTGCCCAAAGGCTTGAGTTGATTTTTCAGAACCACTCCTCACAACACACAAACTAAAACACAACACAGGGATTGGCTCGTCTCCTTGAGTCCATAGCGGATCACAGTCAGTCCCGTTTCTAGAGCTTTCCCCAGCAGAGAAGAATGAGGGGAGCACAAACCCGGCGTCTTAACTTACTTGCTCCGCCTTACTCCCGATTCCTCTCTGAGCTCTAGCACAGGCAGTGGTCTGGATTAAATGCTCAATAAATGTCTGTTGAACATTATTGGGGGGAGCACAACATTACTATTCTATTGGAAAAATCTAAAATGTTCTAGGCAATAAAGTAGCTGCTTTAAGAGTGTTCCCATAGGTCAACCAAGTAATCGGGTGGTTTTCTCAAAATGTGATCTTTGAGTTTACCGAAAGTGCTGAATTTCTTTTTCACACTCGACAGCTGATTTGAAATACTTTCCACTCATCACAGATCTCCCCTTCCAGGAGCATGGAGACATTCCTCAGCGCTTACCTTGAAGCATAACCAAAGACTGTCGAAGGCGGCTGTTTTCCTTCCGGGTGTTTGCTAATTTTTGTTGTAGGCTTTTGATTTGGGCGCACAGCTCCTCCTTCGACAGCTCTGCGAGCGGGGCTTCGTCCTCACTGGAGCTCTCCCCTGGCAGAAAGGCATTTCCCGAAAACGGATTTCTCTGAAAAACAAGGGGCACAACAAAGGAAGCTTCGGGGTAATTCCACGTTCTGCACGCTGTATGGACTTAACCAGAGCAACAAAGGCCTGTCCTCTCAGGCACTTCCTGCGCCAGGAGAAGAACCCCAGACCCTAACTGACAATATAAACCATCAGGCAGTGCATGGTTTAAAACGCACCGTGTGATGTGGCAGGGCAGACGTGACCTGTAGTGAGCAATGTGGGAGTGCAGACTATGTGCAGAATGATGGAGCCTCTGGGGAGATGCTACATTTTCTTATCTGTGTTTGTATCATATTTTATTTTGTTAAGTTATTTATTTTATTATTTAAAGTAATTTTATTTGAGGCTCTTACAGATATATAAATCCATAAATCAATTATATCAAGCAAACTTGTACATATATTGCCAGCGTCATTTTCAAAACACTATCTACTTGAGCCCTTACTATCAGCTCCTCTTTTTTCCCTCCTACCTCCACCCTCCTTCCTTCATGAGTCCCCTTCACCAACATCTCTGTTATTTCTCTAGGGGGAGGGGAGTTATACATCCATCATTGTGATTGGTTCCCCCTTTTTCCTCCTTCCTCCAGCTCCAGCCTCTCCCTACCCTTATGGTGTCATTATTCCCATTGCTGTTTCTGAGCGGTTCATCTTCCTTGGCTTCCATGTGGCTGTAACAGCTCCATATCATATTTTAATAGACTCTTAATAAGAATATCTTCAGAAGTGAATTGTTATTTCCTTCAAAATTTCCAGTGCTTCCACCCTAATCATTTTGTCCTCATGTTTAATCTCTATAGTGAGAATAGTTATCTTTAGAGTAACAAAAAGATAAGGCAGAATCTTTATGGTACCAAGTCATAAAATGTTGTTGAATGACATCAGAGAAAATCTGAATCAATGGAGAAAGAGCCTATGTTTAGAGATAAGAAGTCTTAATCTAAAAAATATTAACTACCATATTAGCCTGCAATCCTACTCCTAGCTACACAGCCTAGGGATATAGCAGGTGACATGAGCAGGCATGCACATCTAAGCTCATCAAAGCCCTGTGTGCAACAGCAAAACGATGGAAACAACCAAAGTGCCCGTCAACGGATGAATGAATAAGCCAAATACACTAAATGGAAGGCCCTCTGCCATCAAAGAAAATGAATCCCGGAAACATCTTACAGCACGGATGACCCTGGAGGAGATCGTGTTGAGAGAGGGCAATCACAAAAAGACACATATTGAGAAAGATAGGGCAACATACAGAGACCAATGTTCATCGGTGCTTACCAAGGATGGGGCGAGGGGTAATAGTCATTCACCGCCATTGAGGCAATGCCAACTCGCAGTGACCTGTGGGATTCTGAGACTGCATCATTACAGGAGGGGAAAGCCTCATCTTTCTCCCGAAGACCAGCTGGTGGTTGTGCACGACTGACCTTGCCGTTGCAGCCCAACTCAACTCTCGCGATGTCCCCAGGGCTCCACGTACAGAGAAGAGAGGGGAGCCATCCTTAGTTAGTGCGCCTTTGTGGTGATGGGGAAGTGGCCCCACATGAGGGTGGCGTTCTCACAGATGGACTGATATAATCGATACCAAGGAGTTGTGCACAAGAAAAAGGATAAACCCGCAAGTGTTATGGGAGATGTAATTTTTCAGCAAGAGCCACAAACAAGAAAAGGTGAGGGTTTGTGTTCTCGGTCATAACATAAAGCTTCAGGCCCCAGTCTGGGCGACGATCCACTCAATTGGCATAACACTGCTTAAAATGTACGTTCTTCCTGCCAGTAGGGTGAGTAGCAAGAGCAGTCGAGTAAGACAGAACTCTGAGCTTCATTAGTCTGGAGCAAACTTGAAACAAGAAAACCCGAGGCAGAGAAGGAGCCAGACCCGAGGACCAACTGGCTCCATGAATTACGGTCTCTGTGACCTTGATACCAGAAGAACTAGCCAAAGACAAAACAGACAAATCCTGGCAGAAAGGGCGCAAAAAGAACCTCACATTCTTAAAGCACGAACTGGACCAGCAGAGGTTGGAGGAGTCAAGAGAACTGTCCTGATTTACTTTACAAAGTGTGCATCACAACTATCCCTTGTTTATCGTGTTAAAGCAAGTAACAGTGCACTTCAGAACATAAAAATGTGTTATTTTACAAAAATTATGTAGTATAGACAATAGCTGTTCTAATGAATACAGGAGAAAGCTGGGAAAGAGGGAATTTCAATAGGGGAAGAAAAAAAAACCCAGCTAGCACAGAAATAACAAGAAGATTGACACATGTGATGCTTTTGTCTAGGAACTATTGAATAGGAATGGGTTTTGTTGTGCATATTTTCACCCAAAATGAAACAAAATACCAATAAAACAAGGGAAACAGCTCAAATTAAAAACAGGCAAAAGACTTGAAAAGGTAGTTCATGAAAGACACATAGCTGATCAGTAGCATGGGAAGATGCTCAATGTCATTCTCTACTCTCCTCTACAGACGTAAACGTAGACAGGACCCCATGTTAGTCATTACGTACATGCGCAGATACACACAGTTTACTGCAACTCGTGCACAACCCATAACTGTCAGAAGAGAAAGGCACTCTGCAGGGTGCTCAGTGGGTGACTCTACAGGGTGCTCAGTGGGTGACTCTACAGGGTGCTCAGTGGGTGACTCTGCAGGGTACTCAGTGGGTGACTCTGCAGGGTGCTCAGTGGGTGACTTTTCCAGATAGCTAAACCTTTTGTTCCTGAGGCATTTCCGGGTGGGTTTGAGGCACCAACCTTCCATGTAGTAGCCAAGAGCGTAACTGTTTGTGTCCCCCAGGGGCTCCAATATCTAGCTACACCAAAAGCACTGCCATTGAGCTGACTCTGATTCCCAGTGAGCCAGTGTAGAGTAGAATTGTGCCAATAGAAGGTTTCATTCTTCTCCGGTGGAGCAGTGGAAGTTTCAGACCCCTGACCTTATGGTTACCAACTAGTAACTCACCACACCACAAAAGCTCCCTCACACGCGTACACAACAAAAGACTCCAGATTCACTGCTGCCGAGTAGGAGTTGAATGTGCTGTTAACTCAACTTATTGAGCATTCAAGTCTTTTGGAAAATTAGAGACAATAATAACCAGAGGAAGAGCAAGAACTGATCAATTACTAAAGGCATGATGGGATTATGGCAGTGCTAGATAAAGAAATTATAGTAAGGGAACAGAAAACCAACCTGTCCTTTACCCAAGCCACCCTTTGAATTCTCTGAGTCCATTGTCTCTGTTCTTTTTCTCTTTCCTCTTCTAGAAACTTCTGTGTTGGCAATGTCCTCTGTTTGGAAGATCTTCTGCATTTTCTCAAACAGTTGTCAAGGGCCTTTGGAAATATCCATGCAGGCGATGCTATCCTGGAAGTAACCCGAAGGTTAATATATTTTCTCTTTAAAAAAATACACTCATTAAAATTACACATAATAAGATATTTAAGACTATATTTGATAAGAGTACTAACCAGTCATACAAACTACTTTCAGCAAATGCTTCTTTATCTTTATTTACCCCACTTAGCAATTTACTGCCCATTTTTTTTATTTTAACAATTTATTGGGGCTCATACAATTCTTTTCACAGTTCATACATATACATACATCAATTGTATAAAGCACATCTGTACAGTCTTTGCCCTAATCATTTTTTTCTCTTTTCTTCTTTTACATTTTATTAGGGACTCATACAACTCTTATCACCATCCATACATATACATACATCAATTGTATAAAGCACATCCATACATTCCCTGCCCCAATCATTCTCAAGGCATTTGCTCTCCACTTAAGCCCCTTGCATCAGGTCCTCTTTTTTTCCCCCCTCCCTCCCCATTCCCCCCTCCCTCATATGCCCTTGGTAATTTATACATTGTTATTTTTATTTTGTCATATCTTGTTACTGCCCATTTTTATTTGTTTCTAAAGTATTTCAATTTCCTAATCATGGTGAGGACATTCGTGTATCCATACAGGGATTTACAGTGAGTTGCTACTTACAAAATCAAATAGTGCAAACATTTTCCATCTTTACAATTTTTTTCTTTTCAACCAGTTGTGAGGTGTCTAAAAAAGAAAACAGAAACATAAGATGGATAAAATTAACCATCTAGGAAAAAGACAATAATAACAGATTTCCCCAGAACCAAAATATTTCAGGGAGAGAAATAAGAATTGCTTAGAAATATTGTTTGCTTGCTTTTGTTACTGGAAAGCCTGAAGCACTGAAATTGAAAATTTGTTCATGATGTAAGATTATAATATATAATATAATTATATTAAATATAATAAAATATATAACATAAAGTGAAGGATTATAATATAGAATGGCTGTGGGGGCAGGGGAGAGGATCTCACAGATAATACATCTCATAAACACTGTAAGCGATAAACACTTTTTTAAATCTAAGGAAGTAGACGGTAGTTCTTAAGTAAAATAGAATTGAAATGATCAATGGTAACTTTGCCACACACAGATGCTGCAGCACATTAGGGCTTATCATCCTTATTGTGATAGATCATGGGAGCAATGCTCACTGTAAAACAGAAAATTAGAGAGAGAGAGAGAGAGAGGGAGAACATCTTCCATTTCATCTTCTCCCATTTAAGGTACATAAAAATCAGGTTTTCATGGTTATAATTTGTTACTTGAACCTGTTTTATTTGTGCTAAAATTTATTTCAGGCTTGGAAATTACAACAACGCGGGCTTCACGTTACCCTAATTGCACTGGACTTTTCTCTTGTGACAGAATGTGTTTAGAGAACACGTCCTCATGTCTCTTCACAAACATGAAATTCCCTCTAGACCAACCAGAATGACTGCCCTTCAGTGTTATTTCAAGATCATTTGCTGTTTTAACATGTACAAGCAGGGGATTCCATGCTTATACGCAAGTTAGCAAATTTAGGTGGAATATTACAGCGATTGTATATGGGCCATTACTAGTTCCTGATTGCTAGTGAAAAGCTCACCACATACCTATCTCTGTCCTGTTCTCCCTTCTCTTAGACCAGCGGTTCTCAACCTGGGGGTCAAGACTCCTTTGGGGCTTGAATGACCCTTTCACAGGGGTCGCCGATTCATAACAGTAGCAAAATTACAGTTATGAAGTAGCAATGAAAATAATTTTATGGATGGGTGCCACCACCACATGAGGAGCTGTGTTAAAGGGTCACGGCATGAGGAAGGCTGAGAAGCACCGTCTTGAAAGAAAGTATTTCCTTAATCCTGTACATCAGGACAGGGGGCAAGATTGCACATAACCAATGCCTTGAGAAACACATATTTCCAGATGAATAATACAAACCAAGGATTTCAAATATTTTTAATTGAAATTCACATTAAATAAATATAATGTGCATTTTCATCTAGAAAACACACACTCAGACACACATTTTAGGAAACCAGACTTAACCTTTATATATGTCACACATTCTCTTAATTTCTATTCTAGCTACTCTTTCCAATTCATTTAAAAGCATGTTGAACTGATTTCACAGCCCACAACGTGAAACAATCCAATGCATGATTTTAAAAATAATGATTTAAGTAACAAGCAATTTATGAAAATAATAATATCTAAGAAAGGTGTAGATAAAGGTGCGTTTTGTACTAATGATAGCAGAAATCACACAACAGAGAAATCAAAATTGGGACGGCCTTAAATGTTTTTGTGCTTTTTCATGCAGACCCCACAGCACTGAGCAGCCCTGATGGGTGGAGCAGTAATAGGATGAGCTGCTAAGTGCAAGGAATGCCAGTTCTAATCCACCAGCTGCTCCCTGGAAGAATGAAGAGGCTCTCTACTCTAGTAAAAAGGTGCAGACCTGGAAACGCACAAGGGCACTTCTACCCTGCCGTGCAAAGTCACTATGGAATCAACTCGATGGTAGTGAATTGCCGAGCTGCCCACCAATACTGAGCTCCACTCAGCCTCAGTGTTTGGGTAGCTGCTATAGTTTATTGTGCCAGCCTGGCCGATAAACACAAGTAGGATTAACTGAAGGGCAGAGGGATAAATGGCTCGGTGAGCCTCTCCTTGGTTGTTCAGTGCCTCAGTTTAAAGGGGTACACTACCTGTGGGATGCCTAGCCTGTGGACTGTGTCACTGTAAGTTGAGGTCCCTTTAAGCCCACAAGATTGGAATGTTCATCTCTGGAGCTGGGGACTGACAGTTGATGACAGTTGGGGACCTGCCTTGCTGTTTGCTGCCTGGGTATATATAGCCCAGCTCTCTCTACAGAAGGGGACTGGCACCTGGCAGCTCTCAAAACTTGAAGGACTGCTAGTGTCTCACTGCTTTATAATTTAACTGTTAATTTCTTTTATTATCTATATGTATATTATTTAATGGTTTATTTCTCGAATTATATATCTATCTTTATAAATATATTTATATATAATTACTAGCAATCTGGTTTGTCTCTCTAGAGAACCCTGTCCAATACAGTAGCTTTCTCATCAGTCAAGGTATTCTAAACATATAGGGGATGGAGGGTGGGAAATAACTTGGCATCTGACAACAACAACAAAATTAGGAACTCTTAACTTACTCTTTCCCCACTCCATTTCCAAATGACATTAAATACATGTTCAATTTCCAAATTATCTAGGAGTATTCTGATTCAAAGGATGCTCAGCTTACTTTTCAAAAAGAAAACTCACTGGCACCAAGTTAATTCTGAATCATATTCGCCCTGTGGCACAGAGCGGAACTGCCTCTCTGGACTTCTGAGGCTGCAGATCTTTAGGTAATCTCATCTTTCTTCCTTGGAGTAGCTGGAGGATTTGAACTGCTGACCTGGTGGTTAACAGCCCAATGCACAATCCACTATTCCACCAGGGCTCCCAGCATACTTTAGAATGGTCCAAAATATTGACAGCAATATATATGTTAGCTTTGTGACTATACGCAAACCTAAAAAGTCTTAATTATATTAAATCATTTTAGACTTGGCACTTTAGAGCTTGCCTAATGAGAAAAAAACATTCAAACTTCTTATTTGGTGGGGATTTGTGAAAATATTTTCACTGATGCTAATCCAGTGAATAAGCAGTGAGATGTCATATATATATAAAACCATTCGTAAGAGAAATGCTTTTTTCTCCCTGTATTGCTCTATGTGATATCCTCAGTTCTTTCTAATTTAACATGAACACAAAGAATGGCTGGCTAAACTTTACTGACAGCTGGTGGCTGAGCTGCTAACTGCAAGGTGTGCAGTTCTAAACCGTTCTGACAGCCTGCTATCGAGAAGGTCCTGTTCTACACCCCTAACCTGTACTAACTTACTGAATCCTCCTCACACATCGAATGGCGGGAGAACAGTGACCCTGGAGCCTTTCTCCTTCCGCCTCTCCAGTGGGAGTCACTTCAGGCTGCCCATGGGTCTCAACTTGGGGCCACGGTCCCTCTCGGTGCGCCCCTTGCTGTGTGAACTCCTTTCAGGCTGTAAGAACCACTCCCTTAGCTAATCTCTCTCGGCCCAAGGGCGCTAACACCCCCACTTACTCACTCTGGGGGCAGCACTATCCCTTATGGCTTCTTTACGTAGCCTGAACCTTTTCCAAATTATCCTAATTTTACAAGGCCATCTGTGTCCTGGCAGGATGCTGGCTGATAGTACACAGTGAAGTTCCTCATAGCTCCTGACTGCCAGGGTGTACGCCTGTTGTCAGTCAGTGATTCCTTCTGCCTGCTAGCTCTTGGACAGCTGCTGTTGACAGTTTACTTACTAGTGTATTCATTCCTGTTTTCTTGGCTAAGCTGGTATTTCTGATTTCGATGTGCTGACGTTATCTATCCGATCACTGATCAAGTTCCATTTCCAGTGATGAAGGAATGATTCAAGGAAAAGGAATATACAACCTTATTTTTTGTTCTCCTAATGCACAGGCACTAAGACCTTGAGAGCTGGTATTTCTACTGTCATTGGCTCCACATATTTTAGCTTTCTCATCTCTACTAAACTCCCTCTTCTGCTCCTGGTCTCTTGACCTGAAAAGAAAATTGGATGCCACCGGAGACACAGTGTGGGAATTGCACCCGACCTGATCCCTCCACACCAAGACAAAGCACTGGGGAGTGCAGCGGAACCGCAAGGGAATGGAGTGGCAAGGTCCCCAGGGAATGCTGAAAGTGGACTTTGGGGCCAGGGCGTGGTGCCCCAACAGACTGGACTAGAAAACACTCCTAAAGGGCAACAAACCATCCTTGAACTAAAAAAAAAGAAAGAAAATTGGATGCTAAATGATCTAGTTTCTTATCTGTAATTAGACAATGGAAGACAATCTTTGCCAGTTTCAAAATGTCACCTTTCCCCCAAGAGCTATCAACAAAAAAGCCTGCAGCCATGCATGGGACCACTTGGAAGAGTGCATAAAGAAGGGTGTGCACAAAGAAGGGTGTGCAAAACACAGAAGGACTCTGGACAAGTCTTTCTATCGTTTTGGGCCTCCATAAGAGTTTCAAAGAAATGCGAGTTTTTACAAGCATTCCTCCCCGCCCCCCTTGGGTATTCTGTTACTACCTGCCTCTTCTCAATATGTAAGTGCCTTCCCCACTCCTTGCCCTTCTATTTGTTGAAAACAGATGCTGAACGTTAGGGATAGAAAGATATGACCTCGAGAGGAACGAGGGTCCTCCAAGATGTTAATAGTTGCCATGAAGCCATATTGACACTCTAAGTGGTGTTCTTATGAAAAGAGTGGAAGAGACACAGCACAGAGGAAGGATGATCCCTGAAAGGGGAATGCAGGTGTTGGAGTTGTGTTGCCCCAAGCCACAGAATGTCTAGGAATAGCAGAAGCTGGGATAGACAGGAAAGCATCTCCCTCTTGAGTCTGCCAACACTCTGTGCTCAGACATCAGGCATTCGGAACTGTGAGACAATAAGCACCTGTTGTTTTAAGTGGTGCTCGGTTACGGCAGCCCCAAGACACGAAAATGGAGTTAGGCATAAAGCATACCCCGCTGCCCTCACTTTGATCCTGACTCATCCTCAGTAGCACGGAGTAGAAGAGCTCCTTCGGGTTATTGAGACTGCAGTCTTTCGGGGAGCAGGAGGTCTCACCTTCCTCTTGAGGAACGGCTAATAGATTTGAACTACTACCTTGTGGTTTACAGCCCAACTACACCAGCAGGGTGCACAGCCTACAGAAAACCCAAACCCTACCCACTGTGCGGAGTCAATTCTGATGCATCTCCACCCTGAATATAAGAGTAGAACTGCTTCCTAGCATTTCTGAGACTGTTACATCTTAAAAAGAAAAAGTTACGTTATTCTAGGATTGTTGCTCTATTTAGTTCTTTTCATTCTAAAAATAGCGTCTTTTGCAGAGATAGTAAGCTCATCAAATTTATACTTGGAGACATTTATCTAATACCCAACCAAAAGTTTCAGAGGCTGCCATACCAGTCGCGTCGTCTAAACTTTTTAAAAGCATGGCCAGTCTCCTAATACTCTGAAGTCACACCTCATTGATGTCCCTCCTTCAGAAATGCACAGCCTTATTTCAAACTGTTAAAAGACAGCCATAAACTAGAGTTTGCGAAGAGTAGAGGTCCTCTAGTTCACGTACATCCAAATGGTGTTGTCAGCAGAAAAGCAAGCCAACCACTGTTAGTCAACATCATTGCATCCTGACCAACACGCGCTGAGCATTTTCCTCTTCCCAATAAAAAAGCTAGTCCAAAAAAGGTCTCGAGATTGTATAAAGATGTATCATTTCTAAATCACAGTGAAAGGAAGTTAGTACAACTGACCAATCTTGTTTTTTACAATTTGTCTTACAGATATCTCACTAAAAATTGGTATTGAGTGGGACAGAAGGACACTTGCAGAATGTAAGATTGCAGTGACAATACTGAAGCTGATTGTTATAGAAATATTGAGTACTGAATGTGTACATCTTCTTTAGGGAGGACATTGGTCCACTACCATAGGAAAGGAAAGCAGCAGGAAATATAGCTCACTCGATGTTCAGAGATAAAAGGATTAACCATTTTTTCCATTAATTTCTGCAGTTAAGTTCTTTTTCAGATTGAAATCTGATGGCAATTAATTTCCGGCATTTCCCAAAGCTACTGTGTGAACAGGATGCTGACGACCATCACTATACAACATAGTGCAACGTAAGGACTCTTCCGTTCCCTGATTCTGACACACTTCCAAAATACAGCAGTGCCATTTTATCTCTATCTGGGACGCTGGAGCTAAGGAGCAAATATCAGCACAGGCACATATAAGCAGCAAAGTCACAGTCATGGGACTGTGAACATGACAACGGTAGACAAAGGGAGACCTGCAAAGCCCCAGCCACATCAGCCTTCCAGGCCCTAGGTGGGAAAGGCGGCACGGCACGCCCCTCCTGCTCTTCTATCCTCTCCCCCACTGTTAAATCTTTACCGGAGCCCACAGACAGCCTCACTTTTTTCCTGCAGCCTACAGGGGGAATCAATTAAACATTCTATTTTAGGATACCTGTAATTCATGAAAAAAGCTTTCCATGGGTCATTAAAAAATTAATTTAGAATGTTCAATTCATCTTGAAAGTTGAGAGCAAGATGAGATCATTATGCTTTTTGCTTTAAGTAAATGTATCCTACAAAATGGACATCTTAGATTAATTTTTAAATTTACGGTAAAATTATTCTGATCCCCCATCAATGTCTCTGTATAAAAATCAAGCATGATATATCTTTAAATTATTAATTTTTCTTATGAGTTCTAACATGAAAATACAAGCAAATTTCTCTTTGAAATGTCAAATCCATTATATTCTACCTTAATATCACATATCGATTAAATAAATGGTTACTGTTTCTCAATATCTATTAAGTTTGTACTGTTATACTTTTAATAAGGTGCACTGGTGGTACTATGAGTTAGGTGTGGGGCTGCTAACTGGATGGTCGGTGGTTCAAATCCATCAGCTGCTCCATGGAAGAAAGATGAGGCTGTCTGCTCCCTTAAAGATTTCCAATTTGGAAAACCTTACATTGGTTCACTATGAGTCAGAATAAAATTGAGGGAAGTGGGTTTGATTTTTGGTTTTTATATTCTCCAAAGTTCAGATCTAAACATAATTAATATGTAGAGTCACATATTTCAGATAATTTACTTAGTAAATTGTCTTAGAGGGTTTACCTTTCTCATCTATTAGCAATCATTTTCTCCCCTGCCCTAGTCATTGTTTTATGTCACCTTGAAGCAGCATTAATATAGAATTAGAATGATCAACTACATTACTCATTTTTAATCCAGGTATTTCCTTACCTCCTATGTATGTCTCATTAGAGGACTATATATATCAGGTTAATGTATTTTGCTATCAATAAATTCATGCCATAATAAAAATGGAAAGAATATAATAAACCATCTTCTTCTGTTACACAGAGCCAAGTGACATGGATTGAATTGTGTACCCCCAAACATGTGACAAGTTGGATAGGCCATGATATTCGGTGGTTTAGCAGTTATGTAATGATGGAGCTTGGCAGTTACATAGGTTATGATGCAAGTTGGCAGGTACAGAATGATGCTGTCATTCTGCATTTTGCAAATCCTGTAAAGCAATATTAGAGTATATTGAGTCATACTCTTTATATGCTACCTTATATAATTAACCACCTTTCACCCACTTTACTCAAGCCATGTCCTTGCTTGCTTCACACCTTTTATTTCATAAGAGATTAAAGGAGAGACAAGTGAATGGAGAAAGAGGGACCCAATCGCCATGAAGAAAGATGAGCTGGGAGTGGAGGACCCAGGATCCCTCCATTGAGAACCCCTTAAACCTGGAGGAAGATCAATGCCAAGGCGACCTGTAAGAAATACTGGACTCAGATGTTGAAAGGGGACAAGGAGCTTCCTCCAGAGCCACTGCAGAAAGAACGCCTTCCCTTAGCAACAATACCCTGGATTTGAACTTCTAGTCTCCTAAGCTGTGAGAAAGTAAATTTTTGTTTGTAAAACAAATTTTTGTTTGTAAAAGTCATCTATTTGTGGTAGACACCGCTATTATAGCCATGCTAGACAATTCAGACAGCAAGGTTGGGTGTGGGCAGCCATAGGGCAAATCAGAAACAGGAAACTGATGTAGGCAAGTATTGATCAAAGACCAAAATCCAAGAGATGCGAAAGACTTATTTAAGTCTGCTGAAGCATAAGAAGTTACAAACCACAAACCAACAAGGCAGGGCAGATGGATACTGCGGGTTCAAAGTATGCCATCCAATCTCAATATTCAAGAATGAGAGCAGTAGGGGACTCATCCAGGAATGAGTAATGTTCGTAAGCCTTTGATTTCACAACAGAAAAGTCGCTGGAACACCAAGGAAAGACAGAATCTCAGGCAAATGCTTACCTTTTTCAAAACAAGAGGTCAGGCTAAGCCTGTCCTTCTACTCAAGAATAGAAAATCCACCGAGACACTTCTCTTTATCTGTTTGGTACAGGCAGAGTTTCACTATGCCAATCGTTCCAGAGAGTTTTCCAATCTGAATCTCTCCTCAGTATCATATTTGATAGTGAAATAGGGACACTTAATCAGTCATAGACACAGGTTCTAGAACTAAATTTGTCTTATGAGTTTTAATATGAAAAGCTAAACTAATTTTTTTGAAATATCTAACCCTTTATGTCCTAAATTAATATTCTGTATTTGTGAGTTAACTGGTTACTATCTCTCAATATCTGAGCCTATAACCCTGAATACTTACGACTCATGTTCTTTCTCTATGCTTCTGTTTCCTCATCCGTGACCTGATAATAACTAGTGTTAATGGGTGGGTGGAGTTGAAAACTTGGCGCAGATGGGTAGCTCTCCATGGTGGAGGGCAGATCAACCTGGTGGGATTAAGGACCACACAGAAGACTCCACAGAAGGCTATGAAATGTTGAACCATCTCATAAACTACAGCTTGGAGCAGAATTTAGGATGCAGGACTGTTGCTACATTTCTCAGGATGCTAAAGTAGTTTCTGGGAACCTGGTGTTAAGTTTTGTTTTTTGCCAATTTTAGGCTTTAGAACTATGTAGCGCTTCACAGACTGACTCAAGATTAGGTTTTTCAGCCATTGCTGTTGCTCAAATATCTAATTATAAACTGGAATTCTTAACTAGTTTGAAGGCAGTTTAGAAATCAACGTAACCCTTCTTTTCATGACAGAGTATGTGAAAAGTGATCCTTGATAGTTAACCAGGTCTTTTCCCTTCTCAGGATTAGAACTGACACTCCAAGAGAATTACCTGATGGAATTCACTTCTCTCACTCCCAATCTGTTTACAGTTGCAACAGGACAGGTAAACTCACCAAATGTGGTTGGCACTTGAGTGTTAGGGGTGGGCAGCCCTAACCTACATTTGGGAGAACTTTTGTAGGTTTGATCTTCTCTATACAACAACTCAGAAACACTCACTGCCACCAAGTCCATTCCAATTCACGTGACGATATAAGATAGAGGGCGGGGCAGAAAGCCTCACCTTTCTCCCATGGGGAAGCTGGTGGGTTCACACTGCCGACCTCAGGGCTATCAGCCCAACACATAGCCCCCTGGGTTCCTTTTGCACTACAACTGGAGAGCTAAATCAATAAAAACAGGCATTAAGCCCCTGTCTTTCCTCTGCTGAAATAGGAACTCTACTAGAGTCTAATTCAGTGTGCTTGCTGTTTATTACCATTTTATTCTATAAAGTATTAGGGCTACAAAGACCTTGTAAGATATCCTTTTCTGTTTCTAGATCCACAAAATACCACTAAAATGGAATAATACCAATAACTATTGGAAGCGGTCTAGTACTGAAACATCTTTTACTAATCTTAGTTACTCATTTCCATTCTCTGTTCTCCTTGGTATAGTTGGTACCTTTGACTCCTTTATTATTCTTACATTGGTGCATTGGCATCTGAACACATTCCCATGAACTATTGAGTGTGCATTCCTCAACGACACGGAATTATTTTAAGATATAGATAACGTTTAGCTATTAAAGTGTTGCTATCACTTTCTTATCAACACAATCTGCAAGTTAGTTCTTAGGTATCTGTTAATCAAGATCTACTCATTTCATAACATAATTACTAAGGTACTACACACCTCCTATCTTACCTTTTCTTTTTTTCACTAAGGAATGTAGAAATTCTTGTAGCTCACATGGCAATTCTCATCTTGGATCTAGAAGGCGATATTGTAAGCTTTCAAACTTGCTTTGTAAATTTCCTATTCTTAGACATGGTGGAAATATTTTACACTCTCTGAATAATAATGAACAATGCTGCTCAGTGATTTATAACTCTGAGTGCTTTGTAATTTGATTTATGAGCAGTTCTCAGTTTCCATTGGCACTTCACACAGCTATGAGTAAATTTTCTGGCCAAATGACAGTATTTTGCTGCATGACTAATTCCACAGTCAATGTGGAAACGATATAAATGAATTAAATTTGCTTGTGGATAATAAATGATTACATCCCCAAACTGTCTGCAAAGCATTATAGAGTAGAAGAATTCAATTATATCGATGTTTTTAACCTCCCAAACTCAGCAGACTTTCTTGAGAAGTCTATAATGTTCATAAAAAATGTGTATATACATATGTGTGTATATAATATATATATGTATGTATGTATATATATATATATATATAAATATAAAATTCCCCTCTCATAGCATTATCATGGATTCTGCAGTCTGGTAGCCCATACGACAACAGAAACTAATTAGGCTCTAAATTTTCTAAAATGCTAAAAGAGCAATTTGCAATAATACTGTAAAATATTGTTTCTTTTAAAAAAATATTTTTTCTTATAGTGAGGCCTTTATCTTATTTTAGAAGTTTTATTGTGGTAAAATGGATATAAAAACCTTTCCTAGGGAATGTTTTCTAAATATAATATTTGATATTATTGCAACTAACAATTGTTTTTCCTATGAATAGTCAAATACGAAAAAGCCAGTAAGAGGTCCATGTGCATGGTGGCTCCTCTGGTTCTGGCGGCTGGTAACTCCCTCCTAGACTATATTAGACTCTTCCTGATGAGGTGGCTCTTTCACCTACACATAGAAGCACCTATATGTTCTAAGCAGTGGTTTTGGGGCTCAACGTGTCATGAAAATTGATTTGGGAATAAACAGACTATAGGACATATTTCCTCAAGTTCTTCTCAGTTCCATGCTGTTTAATTCTAAGAATTAAAATAAAAGATTCACTTAGGAAAAAGTAGAGTGTCAATCCAAAAACGGTGTGATTTACTGACAATATTTTCTTACTTGTGCCTTTCATGGGAGAACGCTGGGGTGGTCTGCTCCCATACAGTTAGGCCCAGAATCCCACTGGGGTTGCTGGGAGTGGATGTGAACTTGATGACAGTGAGTGAGTACTTCCTTATCTAAACTCTTTGTTGCAGAGAGCTAGTGCTTCCATGGGTGTCCAACGGGGTAATTTACTTGCTTCCACCTGAGTTTATCATTAAAAAGTTTAGAGACAAGCTGAGCTATATTCCAAAATCTTCCTTCGTGTTCTCTCATGATCATTCTTCTAGCCTGACTACAAAAGAACGACTCCTGGCGGCATCACAGTTATGTGCTGGCCTACAAACAGAACAGTTGTTGGGTCAAACCACCAGGGGGCCAAGAGAACAGATGTACCGTATATACTTGAGTATTAGCCGTCCTGACTATCAGCTGACCACAAAAACTGCATAAAAATGTGTTGAAAAACTCGGCTTATACATGAGTATATATGGTGTCTATCTCTTCCTGTAAAGAGTAGTCTCTACAACCGTTTTGGGAAGCTCTTCCGTGTCATATAGGGTTGCTGTGAGTTAGAATTTGAATGGACTCAAATACACATAACAGCCTTATCACTGTGAGGAAACCTACCGGTACAAATGGCTAGGTACCTGGCTGCTAATCGAAAGGGCTGTGGTTTGTACCCACCCAGAAACTCCGTGGCTTCCAGAGATTGTGGCCATGCAAACTCTATGGGACAGTCCTCCTCAGCCACGTGGAGTTACAGGGAGTGGAGGATGGTCTGAGTAACGTGGAGTTACCCGGAGTGGAGGATGGTCTGAGTAACGTGGAGTTACGGGGAGTGGAGGATGGTCTGAGTAACGTGGAGTTACCCGGAGTGGAGGATGGTCTGAGTACTTGTTGCCAGGATGGGTGGGGAGAAGACCACCGACAGGAGCGATCACCACTAAGCCAGGTCAGTTTTAACTCTGCAGAGCCCAAAGCAGTCTGAGAACAGCATGAACCAGCCTGGGAGGACTCCAGGTAGACGGAAACACATTGTTAAACCAAAAATCCTCAAAGGAATGAATGTCTTTGATCTTTTCTTCAACTCACTGATTCCATCCCTCAGGATCCCCAGAAACTTGTTCAAGAACCCCTGGTTTTACAAGATTGACCTTTATTAGGGCTTGAATTCCACTTCTAGGGTTCAGCTTGTGGACAAGCTTCTCTTTTTCCTCGCCTACTTCTGTCCAAGCTTTGGTGTCTGGCTTCAGACTCACACACCAACGACGCAGCTCTTCTACACACCAGGTTTTGTCTTGCTAACCTTCCATTTGTGCACCTGTCCTAGTAAGCCAATAAATTAGAACTCTCCCACATCCTGCCTTCCGTTCTCCTCCACTAGTCCACTGATGGGCATGGCTTTCAAAGTTCTGATCCCAATTCTTTCTATTCTCTCTCTTCCTCAGTCATTTAAAGCATTTTCATGACTTCATTTATAATCTATGTGGGTGACTCCCGGCTTTGTCGTTGTTTCCGACTTGTCACCCTTCATTTCCAAAGGCTAGCTGGGTGTTTTCACATGTCATCGTGACACTGCCATCTTCTAAAACCCAAACTCCCCACCATGGAACCAATTCTTATCCATGGCGACCCTATAGGTTTAGTAGGACTGCCCCTTTGGGCTTCGGAGACTTTAAATCTGCACTGCAGAAATACGGTCTTTCTCCTGCAGAGGGGCTGGTGGGTTTGAACCCTGACACCGGCAGTTCACTGTGTAGCCCACTATGCCACCAGTTCTACGTTTGCCTCCTTGTTGTGGGGTGCCCAAACCATAGAGTCGGCCCAAACCATAGCAGCCCCACCTCTGCGCAACAGAATGAAACACTGCCCAGTCCTGCGCCACCCTCACGGTTATTCCCGTGCGTGAGCCCATTGCTGCAGCCACCGCGCTAGTCCATCTCTCTGTCCCTCTACTTGACAAACACAACGTCTTCTCTAGGGACTGGTCCCTCCTCTCCTTAGTGGGTCTAAAATTCAGGGTTTCCTTCTTCCCCTCAAAACTGTTCCTCCACCCTTGCCCTAATCCTGAGTCATCTTCAGTTTGGGGCGGGATCAAATTTCCTTTCTGCCCCAGTGTGTGGAGGCAGTCCTTCAGCGGGGACTAGGTAGGAATGCCTAGTTACAGGAAAAGAGTAAGCTACCCCGTTTGCCCATGAGTCTAAGCGCTGTTCTTCCATCTAGCTTTACCCTGAATATAGTTAATTATTTCAATTTCCCTTTGGTTTCTTGGGTCTGTTCTCAATTTGGTTAAGAATTCACAGAAAAGAAGGGCTGAGTGACAGCTCACATTCAACATATCTAATACTCTTTTAGCTATTTTCCCTCAATCATTTGTATTCCCTTAGATCAGTGGTTCTCAACCTTCCTAATGCCATGACCCTTTTATATAGTTCCTCATGTGGTGGTGGCCCCCCAACCATAAAATTATTTTTGTTGTTACTTCATAACTGTTGTTACTTCATAATTTTGCTAATGTTATGAATTGGGAGACCCCTGTAAAGGGTTGTTCAATCCCCAAAGGGGTCGCGACCCACAGGTTGAGAACTGCTGCCTTAGATGCTAGGGATCATTTACTGTCATAAAAAAGCTGCAAAACTAGGGTGGAGGGAGGGTGGAGTAGAAGAGGGGAACCGATTACAAGGGTCTACATATAACCTCCTCCCTGGGGAACGGATGGCGGAGTGGTGGGTGAGGGGAGGTATCGGACGGTGTAAGAGATGACAAAATTATAACAATGTATAGATTATCAAGGGTTCAAGAGGGAAGGGATAGCAGGGAGGGAGGGTAAAAAATGAGGAGCTGATACCAGGGGCTCAAGTGGAAAGCAAATGTTTAGGGAATGATGAGGGTGACGGATGTGCAAATGTGCTTGACACACAATGGATGTATGTATGGATTGTGATAAGAGTTGTACGAGCTCCCAATAAAATGATTTTTTAAAGCTGAAAAACATTGCACAATATATATTTTACATTTTGATATTCTGGAAGTTAACTATCTTGGGAATTCTTGGCTTGAAAGATTTGGGCCACAGGGCCTTCCTTCCCTATCCTTACCACCAAATTTGACAAAAAAAAAGTTAGACATTTTTATTATGTCAATTATTCTTTTTAAATCAAAAACCTAGAATGAAATCCATGGCTTCTTATAAATTAACTTCTAAAAAGGATTGATTGGCTAATTTAATATGTATTGAATTCCTCAAAGCATTAGGCACCACATCAACACACATAGAAAGAAGAAATTAAGATGACATTATTTGGTGAAGGAAATAATAAATTAGCAAAAAAACAAATCAGAAAATAAAAATGTATTCTAAATATTCAATGAATGATTTGGTTGGCTTATTATTCCTGTCCCTGAGATCATGGAAATGAATGCACCTAAAAAAAAAAAACCTATTCTTGCGCAGTTAAGCATTTGTCTGCTGCGGAGAGATAAATGATGTTCGTGTGTATTCGGAACTGATAAATAACTGCAGCAGACTCAGGATGATAACAATGGAGTGAAAAGCAATAGCTATAACTATTTTTGTTATTTAGTTATATAGTTATATCTATAACCATAATTGTTATTTAGTTGCCTTTTGTTGTTAAAAAGGCCCGAGCTTGGGGAAAATTGGTAACTATGCCTTGTGGTTTTAAGACAGTTCTATTCAAGGATACTTGAGCCCTTTGAGCTCACTCCCAAGTTTTAATCAATGAGAAGCACAAAGTAAAGATGACCTTCCTAAATTCATAGTTATTCTCACCGAGGTTTGCAGTTGTTACTTTAAACACTACACCGTTGTGAGGCAAGCAGGAAAAGGACCGACATTGCAGGAGCTCAGGATTCTCTTCCGTCATTATTGCACAATAGACAGGAAGATCATCTCTCCCTGCAGTGGGCTGAGTAGCATAAAACCCGCGAACCATGTGCACATGATGCAGGGCTACCTGCCAGTCCCTTTGAGTGCTAGGCACCCACGAAGCTGCCCTCGCAGCATCTGCAAGCAAGCTTCCATCTCCAACCCAGAGCAACCCAATGGGATTGGACATGTCAACAATTTCAGGGTTTATTTGGCTTTAGAAAGTCAAACAGCAAATAAGAAAACTTATCTGACAGTCTTCATGCTTATGGAACTGGCATTTAAGAGACAGTGCCTGTGTGGGGTTCTGTTGATGTTTTCCCATGGTAAGGAGTGACCCCTTTCAAGAGCAGAGATGGGAAGGCTTTTAGGAGGAGCTGGACATTGGTTTTGTATCATCAGGAAACACCACCGTTGAGAGCCTAAATGACCAAACTTAAACCTTCTCAGCTTTTTAACTGATTTCCAGAATTTAAAAAATTACGTATATATTTTTAATAGTTTTATTAGCACTTCATCCACATGTCATACAATAATCCAATCATATCAAGAAGACTTGTACAATTGTCACTGTATTCAAGTCTAGAACATTTTCTTCTTCCTTGTACTCATTGTTATTCATGATAAAATTACTTTTGTGACATAATTTCTTTACTCTTTTAAATATCTTCCCAAATAAGTGTCGACGCTAGCAGTTTTAAGAAAACGTCCAAAAGAGTAATGAGTTACCTTGTCGCTATAATCACAGTTTCTTTAGAGGAGGAAAACAAGCTAAACCCACCCCATACAGGGAAAGCCTTGCGGGCAGCAAAATGCGGTGGCGCACGGGCTTGGCAAGGATGCAAGATGCTGCAGACTGCTGCAGGAGCAGCCTCTGGCCAGGTGGTCCTAGCGGTCCTCAGAAAGGCACAGTGCAGGCTCCCTGCCTTACCGTCTGCGATGCCATTGCGCCAGAGACAGCTATGGAATTCCCTGACCGGCATCAACTGCAATATACTTTGTACTGGTTACAAAGAGATGTGGGGAAGGGGAAGAGAAAGGCAGAGGGGTGTGCGTGCATGTGACAGATCAGTATTTCTTCACACTCTCTACACACTCTCCCCCAAATATTTACAAGCCAACCCCCCAACTTCCTTCATACGCCAGATTGTTAAATGTATTTTATCTCGCTCCTCGAAAATAGCAGATGAGTCAGAGTTGTACAGTAAACGCCTGGAGTGCCCCCCTTTCCCTCCGGTAAAATAGCACCAAGTTTTGTTCACCAGTATTCGGGAGCACGTCTAGGTTAGAGGGGATTGGAGAAGGGTGCGTCCCTGGTTCCTGGAGGACCCAAACTCCCACGGGAGGCCCTTCCCAAGTGTTCTCCATTCAGCGTGCCAGGACATCCCCGCCCCCCTCCCAGCCTCCCGCAAGCAATTGCTCACCCGGCTGCATCCTCCAAAGCCTCAACCTGCGGGCAAGGGCGCGGGGAGGTGGGATGTGGGGGGAGCACCGGTGGGAGACGCTGCCCACCACCTTAACCGATTTCCCCCTGGCTCCTTGGCACCTCCCGAGGCCGGGCTCCACAGCGATTGTGCCAAGGGAGGCTGGCTAGGTGGGTGCGCCACGTGCCCCGGTGCGAAAGGCGCCCGGCCCAGCGCACCTGCCGGCGGCGCGGGCTGGCCGGCGGCCCCGCGGGAGGGCGCTGGGCGCGCACCTCAGGCCAGGGCGCAGCCCGCGGGCCCGGCCGCTACCGCCGCAGCCCCAGCAGCCATGTCCGCGCGCCCGCGCTGCCGCAGCCCGGCCGTGATGTCATCAGCCGAGCCCCCACCGCGGCGCCCCGGCCGGCCTCCCGCGGGCCGCGGCCGCTGCAGCCCGGGCGTCGCGCCCGCGCCCCCGCCCGCGCCCCGCCCCGGCCCACGTGCGCCCGCGGAGGGGGATGCGGAGGCCGCGAGACGATGCGCCGGCCGCGGAGAGCGCGGCGGCGGCGCTGCTCCTCCCAGTTCGCCGCGTCCTCGGCGGGGCTGCGCCCGGGGGCTGCGCACGGCCGCGGGCGGGGGCGCCCGGGAGGGAAGGGCGAGGCTCCCCGCCGCCGCGTCCCGGCCTCGTCGCGGGGTGCTGAGTCATGGCTCGCGCGCCCCGCAGCCTCGGCTCGCCCGCGTGGCGCGCCTGGCGCCGGGTGCGCAGCCATTGAGCGCGGCGCGGGGCCGCGAGCGGCGGGCGTGACGCGCTGAGCCGCGCTCGCCCCTGCCCGCCCGTGCCCGCCGCTCGGCGTGCGCCCCGCGCGGGTGCCTGCGCCGCCGCCCTGCAGCCCCGCGGCCGCCCGGCCGCCCCCGCCGCGCCCGCACCATGATCGCCGCCGCGTTCCTCGTGCTGCTGAGACCCTACAGCATCCAGTGCGCCCTCTTCCTCCTGCTGCTCCTGCTGGGCACCATCGCCACCATCGTCTTCTTCTGCTGCTGGCACCGCAAGCTCCAGAAGGCGAGGCATCCGATGAAATCCGTCTTTTCGGGTCGCTCCCGGAGCCGAGGTGAGAGCCGCCGCGACCAGCCTGGCGCCGGGAGACCCTTTATTGCCCCCTCCCCAGTTGCGGACGTGGGTCAGTTCCCACACCCCTCACCCGGGTGGCACCCCCTCCCCGCCCTCCTCAGTCTTTCGTGGGGGGTGGTGGGGGTGGAAAATTGCCGCAGAGAGCCAGCTGGAAGGGCTCGGACGGGATGCAATCCTTCGTGTCCGATGTACTGACGCCCCAAGCCGATTTAGGGGGACCCTGGACAGCGGTCTGTCCCTGCCTTAGGACTCCATCACCGGAAAGGCGGGCTTAGAAAGTAACCTAGAGTTCGGGGCTCCCCGACTCCCCCAGAACTTTCTCGCAAACTTCTCTAGAAGAAATGATCTACAGACTTCGGACCAAGTGACCCCCCAACCTTCGGATGCCCTCCACAGGGTCTCGGAAGGTGTCCGACCCCCGCCCCCGCCCCGGGGTCCAAGTCACTAGCTCGGCAGGTGGAGGACCAGGAGTTACATGAAGTCCCGTTTTTCTCTTTTTCTCCCCAGATGCCGTTTTGAGATCTCACCACTTTCGTTCCGAGGTAATTTATTTAGCGCGCACACTCAAGGTCAGCAGAAGTTCTCTTTACCGAGTACTACTGTTAGTCACTCCCGGGTTAAGAAACCAGCGGGCAGGGAGGGGGTGGCGGGCATGCTCTCCCCAACCGAAGCGAACGAGCTCTTTTCAAGCGATTCCACAACTGAAAGTCCTCTAACTGTGGCCGATTTCGGGTGAAGTGGGGACACTGTCCAAGAGGGGAGATGACAGATGCACTGCAGATCCTAGGAAAGTTAGCCACGGGTTGGGTGTCAGCGTCATTTACAGCCTGTAATTTCCCAGGGCCGGTCCTGGGCGATGTGAGCGGCAGTGGTTCGCTTGGATGAAAGACTGGCACAGTGCTTTTGGGAAAGCCGGCAGACCATTTGCTCCAGATGCTTCTCATCTGGAGAGCTGGCAAATTGATCTCCCCATTCATTCCTAAAGGCGTTCGTGTTTTACTGGGGATTTCTGGTTTTCTTTTAGCAAAATGAGAGTGGACTGTGTGTGATTTGAATGTGCTTAAATACTTAAACGTAGGCTTAGACGCTTGTGTTGATTTCCCTCAGCACGCAGACAACTAGCCTTCGGTGAGTAGGCGATCTGAGTACAGCGGGACCCTGTAGGATGAGCCCCACTGGAGACCAAACCAAACCCCAAAGCCCCCGTGAGTTCTCCAGGATCCAGGGTTTTTGCTTTTTTTTCTTCCTAGGCCCTCCACCTCCTAATGTAGGATATTTCTCCTTTTAAAATCTCCCCCCCCCCTCTGTTTTGTGAAAGAATTACACAGCCAGGCATAGAGATTGCTGAGGCTGATGTTTGATGTCATTAGAGAATACACCACTGTCCATGTTCCCAAGAAATCATTTCATTACATCTTACCAGCTGGTGTGATCTTTTGCTAAATCGTAGGTGTTTTATGGACTCTGGTTGGTTTATAGCCGTGTTGCCCAAAATGGTGCATTCTGTCTTCCAGTGGGAGGGTCGCTGGAACATCCAGAGGGGCTGCAAAAGTAGATGCCTACACTGTATCTTGGCTTATGGGCTATGCAGTACAACAGTTTTCCATTGCCGGGGGCGCGGGGTAATTTTTTTTTCTGAACAGGAGGGGGTAGGCCAAATAAGTTTGGGGACTTTTGCAAAACCTATACTGCATTATTACTGTTAACCGCATTATGGTGTTGCACAATGATGAGTAGTTCTATTTTTGTAGCCCTGGGGGGTGAAAGCTTTCTGTTCAATGTAGGACTCTGGAGCATATATATTAACTGGTCAGCAAATTGGTAGCTCTATTTATGGCTTACGGAGCGCTGGTGGTGCAGTGGTTAAGTGGTTGCATAGGCGGCATTTTGAACCCAGCAGCTGCTCCAGGGAGAATGATTTGTCAGTCGGCTCAGTTATTTTGGTCTTTGCACTAATTAACTATGAAGTGCATAAATCACTTAACTTCTTTGTGCCTCAGTTTCCTCGTCTGTAAAATAGGAGGGTAGTGCCTTGCCAATTGTTGGGGGAGATTACAAATATGTGAAAACAACAACAAAAGCCCCCCAAATCACTTAGTTCTTAGTAGGTCTTCAATACGTGGCAGCTATCTTTATATTTTGTAAAGTTGAATTTCTAAATGTGCATTATAAATGATTGTAGATTGTATTTTGTACAGTAATCTGTCAGTTTTGACACCTGTCCTGGACCTGCATTGTGGTGGAGGATCCCTGGTGGCACAGTGGTTAGAGGGCTTGACTGCTCATATGAAAGTCGGTGGTTTGGGCCCCCCCAGCTGCACTATGAGAAAAAGTGTGATAAACTGTCATAAATTGTTACAATGCTGGAAACCCTTTGTGGCAGTTCTCCTCTGTCCTTCAGGGCCGCATGAGTCAGAGGCAGCTCAAGGACAGTCAAGTTGGTATGGGGTTTGCATGGTGGTAGGAAAGCTGGAGCGGTTCTTTCTAGATTATTTTCTGAGATTCCTGGTAGTTTGACATCTGTATGTGTAGTTGAGGTCTGCCTAGTCTGCTAGACTGAGCTCCTGAGGGCAGGGATCATGACTTTCTCTGTTTCCTGCTCCATCTCCAGTGCCTGGCTCAGTGCCAGGCTGACCAAACCAGACTCACTGCCATCGGCTAATACCGACTCACAGTGTCCTAGAAACACAGGGTAGACCTGTTCTTTGGGTTTCAGAGACTGTAACAGTTATAGGAATAGAGAGCCTCATCTTTCTCTCATGTACTAGGTGGTGGTTTTGAACTTCTGACATCAGGGTCAGTCTCCGAATGTGTACCCTACTACATGGGCTCTTAAATATTTTCTGAATGGGAAACCGGGATGTATAGTGTTTTTAAGTTGCCAGTTCCTTTCCCTGGGCAAATAGAACTCAGTGGTAGGTAGAAAAGAAAAATGTATCTTCTCAGGAAAATATTTCCTTGGAATTCTACCTTTGCAGAGTCTCAACTATTATCTTTCTAGGCCTTTAAAATTTCCCTGAGGTTAATATACCATATATATTCGTGTATAAGCCGAGTTTTTCAGCACAAAAATGTGCTGAAAAACTGGGGTTCGGCTTTTACACGGGTCATTGGCATGAATGGATGTCATCTGGTCAAGCCCGACAAAAGGAGGAAGTCTCATGAAGCCTGACATAGAGTTAATAGCAAAGTGGGTTCGAGATGCATGGGAAGACATTCCAGAAGACATGGTGCGACGTGCCTTCCAGAAATGTAGTATTAGCAATGCTATGGATGGCAGTGAAGACTGCGCTTTGTATGAAAATGACAGCAGTGATGGTGATGATGGCGATCTCAGTGAGGACAGCATCTATGATGACCTCACACCAGCTGAAGCTCTGCATTGGGATACGGATGATGATGAGGAATCCAGTTTTGAAGGATTTTAACTCTACATTTTAGCTTGGTTGCTGATTGAGCTCAGGGAATAGTACTCTTAAGGTATCATTGTTGATACCTTATTGTTTTTGTTGAACCTATTTTCCACTTACTGTGCTGGTTTACTAATGTTAAATGACTTGTCCTTTTATTTATTTATTTTATTTAAAATAAATATTTAAATATATTACCCCACTGATGTCTCAATTTTTAGTAATTTTATTTTCATTTGTTTTGATTATTTAAACTTACCAATAGTTTCTGCATTTTCCACCCTAGGCTTATACTTGAGTCAATCAGGTTTTCTGGTTTCCCCCGTAATAATTAGGTGCCTCGGCTTATACTCGGGTCGGCTTATATTCAAGTATATATGGTATATCTATTTATAAATGTATGCCACAAAATATAACTCAGCGGATTTGATCAGATAGATTTTCTTTTCTGGGAAAATTGAATGAAATATTAAGTTAATTTGCTGATAGGATACTTGTGTTTTCTTGTATAAACAGTTCAAAGAATGTTGTCTTATTAGTGAAAAATCTGAGACTTGTTACATATTTTATTACTGTTTGTGTTACCATAAGTAAAACATTTCCTTCTAAGGAGAAATAGTTCCCCCCCCCTATCAAAATTTCATTTTCATTGTTATTTTCTCCTCAAGAAATACCTTAACATTCACTTGGATTTTAACATGCTAAAATTTTAGAATTTGAATAGCCTGAAGGATGTTGTTGTTGACTCTTAGTAGCAGCTGCTGTAAAACCCCTGTCAGGGAAAGTGTTTTTCTTTTTTTTTAAAAAATCATTTTATTGGGACCTCATGCAACTCTTATCACAGTCCACACACCCATCCATTGTGTCAAGCACGTTTGTAAACTTGTTGCCATCGTCATTTTCAAAACATTTTCTTTCTACTTGATCCCTTGGTACCAGCTCATTTTTTCCTTCCTTTCCTGATTCCCCCCCCCCCCATGAACTCTTGATAATTTATGAATTGTTATTATTTTGTCATGTCTTACACTGTCTGATGTCTCCCTTCGCCTACTTTTCTGTTGTCCGTCCCCCAGGGAGGGGGTTATATGTAGATCCTTGTGGTCAGTTCCCATATTCTACCCAACCTTCCCCTTATCCTCTTGGTATCGCTACTCTCATTGATCCTGAGGGGTTTATCTGTCCTGGATTCCCTGTTTCCATCTCCTATATGTACCAGTGTATGCGCTCTGGTCTAGTCAGATTTGTAAGGTAGAATTGGTATCATGATAGTGGGGCGGGGGAAGGGGGAGGAAATAAGGCATAAAAGAAATAGAGGAAAGTTGTATGTTTTATCATTGCTACACAGCACCCTGACGGGCTCATCTCCTCCCCACAACTCCCCTGTAAGGGGATGTCCAGTTGCCTTCAGATGGGCTTTGGGTCTCCACTCCACACTCCCCCTCATTCACATTGATATGATTTGATCAGGTATGCCTGATACCTGATCTTATAGACACCTCGTGATCACACAGGCTGGTGTGCTTCTTCCATGTGGGCTTTGTTGCTTCTGAGCTAGATGTCTGCTTATGTATCTTTGAGCCTTTAAGACCCCAGATGCTACATCTTTTGATAGTCGGGCATCGTCTGATTTCTTCACCACATTTGCTTATACACTCACTTTGTTTTCAGTGTTCATGTCAGGAAGATGAGCATCATGGAGTGCCAGGTTAATAGAACAAAGTGTTCTTGTATTGAGGGAGTACTTGAGTAGAGGACCAATGTCCATCTGGTACCTTAATACAAAACCTATAAATATATGCACATAGATTTATTTTACCATCATCATATATAAATATATTTACATATGTACATGCCTGTATTTAGACCTCTATAAATGCCCTTTGCCTCCTAGTTCTTTCCTCCATTTCCCTTTACTTTCCTCTTGTCCCACTGTCATGTTCAGCCTTCATTTGGGTTTCAGTAATTCCTCTTGGTTACATTGCCCTTTATCACGCCCCACCAGGCCTCCTACACCCTCCTCGCCATTGCTTTTGGATCACTTGTTGTTCCCTTGTCCCTGGGTTACTTTCCTCCTCTCCCCTCCACTAGGTCCCCGTGGAACTGTCAGTCCGCTTTTCTCCTCCAGATTGTTTACCCTGGCTATCTTCTCTAGATAGAACCACAGAGATGATCATATGCCCAAAAAACAAGACAGAGTAAAACAAAGCAACAAAAGAAAACAACGCAGCAACAACAAACCAACGGCAAAAAAAGAAAAACCTATGAATAGTTCAGGGTCTGTCTGTTGGCCTTTAGGAGTGTTTTCCAGTACTATCTGATGGGGTGCCACACCCTGGCCCCAAAGTCCATTTTTGGTACTCCCTCCAGACTTCTTTGCTCTGCTCCCCTTGCTGTTCTGTTGCACACCCTTAGTGTTTTGTCTCTCTGTGGTGGGTCAGATCAGGAGCAATTCCCGCACTGTTTCCAATGTTTTCCCTGTAGGGCCATGGGTCAGTGAGGGATGTTGTTTTTTATTTTATTTTTCTTCATTTGTACTGTGGCTTTATTTATTATTATTCTTATTTTTAATCCTTTTTTGGGGGGCTCATATAACTCTTATCACATACATACATCAATTGTGTAAAGTACATTTGTACATTCGTTGCGCTCATCATTCTCAAAACATTTGCTCTCCACTTAGGCCCTTGGCATCAGCTCTTCTGGTGTTTTTTTATTTTCTGATGAGTCATAATAATATTGAAATAAGAAGTTAGTGCTTTCTGTTCTTGACTTCAATCTAAGTAAGTGGTTCTTTTACTTTCAGAATTTCCGTAGTGGTCAAGGAAGGAAAGTGCATTTAGGATCTGCTGACTCATTTGAAATGTGAAACGGCTTTGAGAAAACCCTAGAACAGATGAGGAAGCCTGATGAGAGCTTTGCTGCTTTACTTGTCGAAGGATAAATAGTGTCTCTGCTCCCACTCCCCCAGGAAGGAGTTCACTTGGAGGGAAATCCCAATGTTTTCCTTCCAGAGTATTTCCCCAGAGAATAAAGTCATGGCGCCAGGACCCAGTTTGTTCTAGAGGCGTCCTCCAGCCGGGAGGAAAGCCAGGTCTTTCACCCGAGGAGCTCTCTCTCACTTCTCCTCACCAGGGTATGTGTGTGTCTGGGTACTGCAGAGAAACAAATCCATAGAAATTCATGTATAAAAGAGAGTTTTATGTACAGGTTAAGTGCGCATCAAGAAAACATCTCAACCCAGTGCTGCCCAAGCCCACAAGTCCAATATTAGCCCATATGTCCAGCATCAATCCACAAAGTCCTCTATCTCACAAAACGCACACTATGATGCTGACTGTAGGAGGAAAGCCAAGGCGGTGAGTGTGTAAATAGGGATGCTGACAGGGGTCTGCACATGGCTGCTCTAGTGCCCAGGGCTGCATCAGGGTAGGACCATGTGGCTTCTCCTCAGGGATGTCTTGCAGGAAGTGAGCCTTGCCAGCTGAAGCAGAGAACTGGCTAAGGCAGCTACACCCTGGTCCGACCATTAGAAAGCAAGAAAACCGAGAACTGGAAAGTGGAGGCTCACCAAGCCATTTATCCCTCTCCCCTTCAATGAACCCCATGTGTGTTTATCAGCCAGGTTGGCACAATAAACCAACTACCTCGGTGTATAATAAATATATTTCTTCAATTTAGTTCTTTCCTCCTGGAGCTGGAAATAAGCAATGTCTTTGCTTATACGATGTTCTGGGAACCATGATTACGGCCATCCCTTTTATTTTCACTGTCCTGCCATTTATCTTTACCAGCTTTGTAGTACCTTCCTAGATTTTAACACTAGCATACGAGCATGTCAAGTTACTAATTTCTCCAGAAGTACCTGAACTGTAACCTCATTTCAGTGGACAAAGGATCAGTTTGATAGATAGAAACATGTGTTTTGTATGTGCATATAAAGAACTTGGAAGACACAGTGCAAGATTTTTATTTCTTTGTCTTAAACAGCTGATGAAGCCAAGCTATTCCATTCTATGTGGGACATAGTCTAGAAACCTAGTGTTCAGTCTAAGAAATGCACCTTTCCTGAGAATTTATCAAATTTCATGCTGTGACCTTAATAATCAGAAATGGTTACCCTAGATTCATGTGGTGAAAATCAGAGAGTAATATCCTGATCTTAAGGAAACTTAAGACTGTACTAGGAGTAATTAAAAGAAAGGGGAAACAGAACCACATTTCCACAGAGACAGGAAAGGACATCACAATATGAGTCTGTCTGTCCAGTTCTACCCAGTCTTCGTGTATCAGTAGGAGTCTCTCCTCCTCTGGGAGGGTTCTCTGATCACCCCTGCTAGAAGCCTCCACTCCATGCTGCGAAATTGGTAACTCGGTACTTATCCTAACTGTATTTCAATCTTCCCCTGTCTTAAGTTTCTCCAAGGCAGGAGCCATGGTTTACATGATGCCTTCTTCACAGGAAGGTTTGCCCATGTAGAAATCTGGTCTGATGTTACTCTAGTTTGCAATTTAAAACTCAAGGAGAATTTTACTCTTAAAAAAATATTATTAGGGGGCGAGGAGGGGAGGGAGGAAAAAATGATTATTAATTGGGATTAATACATATACCAAAACATTCCATAATAGTTCAATCACATCAAGCAGAATTGTACACTTGCTACCACAAGCTGTTTCCAAACGAGCACCTTACTCTTGAGCCTTAAGGTCGGACCTGGGTTCAAATGTCTCTGGGAAAAGACCTTGTTTCAGCTTTAATCTAGATTGCATGTAATTGACTTTAAAACCAAACCAAATCCACTGTCCCTGAGTCTATTCCAAATCATAACAACCCCTCATGGGAACTGCCCCATAGGACTTTATAGAAGCAGCCCGCCTATCTTTCTCCCATGGGGCAGCGGGTGGGTTTGAAGTGCTACCCTTGCTGCTAGCAGCTGGGCATTTCACCAGTGACACCACGGCTTTGTAATTAGCTTAGATACTTCTAAAAAAAAGTGCTCTTTTTGTATGTGCATCCCCTTCATTTTTATCCTCCCCGCCCTTGCTTTTAACACTCCATTTACTGTCAGGGAACTCAAGGGAAAACCGAAAATCAACTCACCGCCATCGAGTTGACTGCAACAAGACAGGGCACACTGCCCCTGCGGGGCTTCCAGGGCTACACATCTTCATGAGAGCAGAAACCATCCTCTTTCTCCCAGGGAGTGCCTGGGAGTCACATGGCTGAGGTCATGGTCTACCGCCCGACCCCAACAAGCAACCCCCACACCAGAAAGGCTCCTTTGGCGCTAACGGAAGGGTCAGTTATATGGTAGCGGTGACTGGCAAAGCAAGCTCGGTGAGGAGGAATGAGTCTATCTCATTCACATATGTACTGACTGTACACTTGAACCTGTTGCCTCCATACCCTCATCACATCCATGATTCACAGTGAGGGGAGCACAGCAGTTCAGTTACCATAATGGAAGAAATGAGTAACTGTAACATTTCACCACTGACAGTGGGAGTGACAGAATGAATGGTCAACAGCAGGGCCTATAGCTCAGATTATTTTTGGCCTTCGTGAGTAACATAGTACTTCCTATTTTTTAAGTATTATGTATTTTGAAAATAAATAAGAGAAGCTAAATGAACACTGACTCATGTATACCATTATAACTCAGAACTGATTTAATTGGTATAAATTAATTTAGGCTTAATAGTTACCCACAGGGAAAGAATTTATTTATAAAGATAATCTAATTGTAAAGGACAGTTGAATAAAAAAAAATGATCATTTGCTCCACTAATTTGGGTAAGTCTCCAAGAATGAGGCATGTGCAAATTTAGGGTGAAGTTGTGAGATCTGGCTACTCTTCCAGAAAGTGGTACAAAGATATTCTGGGAACATGATGAGGCCACGAGTTTGTGTGTGGATCAGGTGTTCATGTGGGACAACGAAAATCATCATTGGAAAAACTTAGGATCTGACTATTCAGCTTTGTCAGGAAAATCTACTACACCCTCATTCAACCTCTTTCTTTTATGAGTTTGGACATAAGGTTATTCTCTGGGCACTGAGTGACGCCATTGAGCAGATAAAAGGTAATCAAGGAATCCTCCTCTTTCTTAGGCCGTATCTTGCTTAGTGACCGTTCGTGAGCTGCCTAACTGTGTAACTCTTCTTGTTCTTTTAGATGAAAAGAGAAGCGAAGACATGTCCTCAAGTTCTAATAGACATAAAAAGCACACTTCCCCTCCTTGTCTCAAACAAGGATTCCTTCTACTGAGTTGATGTAAAAGGGTCATTCTGGGAACTCTCAATGGGTATTATTGTCTTCATTTACTGAAGTGTGCCCAAGACTGCAGAATCCTGGTGGCTCGGTGGTTAAAGTACTCTGCTGCAAACTAAAAGGCCAGTGATTAGAAACTACCAGGTGCTCCGTGGGGGCAAGATGTAGCAGCCTGCTTCCATAAAGCTAAAAGCTTTATGATGCTTATAAGATTTCCATGAGCCCCTAGTGACTTGATGGCAAGTTGTTGTTGTTGTTGTTCAATTCTTCCAAGACATTTTCTTGTAATCTACTGGTAGCTTCCTCTCTACTGTCTTCGTCCCTTTACAGAAACCCAAGCCTGCTGCCATTGAGTCAGTTCCGATTCAGTCAGGGTCTTGCCTCCTCTCTGTCGTCCTTATCTGGCAGTGCCACCAGGGCTCCTCCTTGGACCCGCAAACATCTCGTGGGCTGCTTTTTGCAGACAGCTCCAGTCGCAGTAATAACAAAGCCACCTTCCTGCCGCATGCCACCACATAGTCCTTCTGCTGGCAACAAAAGTTTCCGGACCAGGGCCCTCTAGGCGGCACAATGAGTTATATGTTGGGTTTCTAACCAAAAGGTCAGTAGTTGGAACTCACCAGTCTCTCTGTGGGGGGAAGTTGAGGCAGTCTGACCTTCCTTAAACATTGGCAGCCATGGGAATTCCGTGGAGCGGTTCTACTCTGCTCTGTAGGGTAACAGTGTGTCAGAGAAATTGGCAGTGGGCTAGTTTTACTCCTTACTTTTGATTTCCTTATTAATCTAGTTTAATCTGTGGTGCAGCTATCACCACAATTTAATTTTAGAACATTTTCATTACCCCAAAGAAACCCAGTACTCCTCCCATGCCCAGCTCCCCAGCCTCCGGCATCCACTAATCTACTTTCTGTGTCTGGATTTGCCGGGCCTCATTTTTGTTTGCTTTATTTAGACTGTGTGTATGGGATCTTATTCTGGGAACTCTTACCTTTGTGTCGTGAGTGCTCTGACAGCTGGATCTCAAACCGAAGCCTTCCTCTCAACCTCCAGATCCCGAGACGTCACTGCGTTTCCTCATTTCATGTGAATGTCCCACAGGTGTCTCACGCTGAACGTTTCCGAAGCAGAGCTCAGCAGCCTCTTTTCACATCTCTGCTGGTTTGAAAAATGGAGGCAGTTCCTCCTTCCCCAAAGTTGCTCAAACTGAAACTGTAGAAGCTATTCTGAACCTCTTTCTCCCCCACCCGTCCCCCCCTTGGTTCCTAACTACCAGATCTCTCCTTTTGCATCTCTGGAGTCGGCCTTCCTTATGGTCCCCACTACACTTACCTTTGTTCAGACCCTATAAAAGTCGCCAGATAAAGTGCCCCTCCCTTCATTCTTGTCCTTTCCAGTGCAGCTAAACTCTTACCAAAGAAAATTCAAAAATAAAAATAATGTTCTTTTTTTAAAAATCATTTTATTAGGGCTCATACAACTCTTATCACAATCCATACATACATCAGTTGTGTAAAGCACATTTGTACATTGATTGCCCTCATCATTCTCAAAACATTTGCTCTCCTAAACCCCTGGCATCAGCTCCTCATTTTTCCCCTCCCTCCGCGCTCCCCTCAAAAATAATGTTCTTAAAACAATTATTCACCTGGGAGGGTGGGAAAGAGAGGGAAAAAAGAGGAGCTGATACCAAGGGCTCAAGTAGAAAGAAAATGTTTTGAAAATGATGATGGTAACATGTACAAATGTGCTTGACACAATTGATGTGTGGATTGTTATAAGAGCTGTGAGAGCCCTCAATAAAATGATTTCTTAAAAAATTATTATTAGCCAAATGACACTTAAAATTATTATAAACAGGACATCAAACTTTAGTTAGCTTATCAACAAGCAAAGGTTTAGACTGTGTCCAAGCAGGGGTTTGGAAATGGCTGCGTGCTTCGCTGGAGTGGCCGAGCCATGTTTCTGGGGCAATACTGATCCTCTTCTCATGATGCAGGGTGAGTGGCACAGGTCCAGGTACCATGTCCCAACTCCAGGCCGCAGGGGAGGAAGAGGCATGGTCAATCGTGGATTCCTGTCACCCTCAAGCTGCCTCATGGGAACTATGCTCCGTACTATTTTCAATGGCTGTGACCAGGCCATTCTTCCGAAGTGCCTCTGGGTGTTGGCGTCGAGCTGCCAGCCTTTTGACTGTGTAACCATCTGTGTCACCGAGGTACTCCACGGATATGTACTTATCAGGAAATAAGATTCTTTGCCACATTTTCCCCAATTAGATTGTACTTAAATCCCCTGGTTAGCAGTGTGTCTCATGGTCTCCCCTCCTTGCAAGCAGACGTGGGACCTGAACATTCTTTTTTCCTAGCGTCTGTGGTCGAGGGAGGAAGGGAGAAAGGGTTGGAAATGATGGATTAGCCATATTCCTCCCCTTTTAAAAATCCTTCAGGGGGCTCTAATTCTTGTAAGATAATGAAGTTCAACCTGTTTCATATAGCATCAAAACGATCCATTTCCTAATGTCCTTAACCATTGTCCACACACTTCTGTAATTCTTTGAATGGACTTTTGGGAGAGAAATGAGGCTATTTGTTCCCATAAAGATTTACAGCCTCAGAAACCCGATAGAGGGACATTATGAGTCAGAATCGACTCAGTGACAGTGAGTTTTGCTTGGTAAATGGGACATGGCCTTGCTTCAGTTCGGGTTGATTCCCATGGAGCAGGTCTTTCTTTCTTCTTTTGGCCCACCAAGTCCAGCAAACAGTTCATAGAGCATCTCCTCCGGGACACGTTTTGTTGCCTTTCTCATCAGAACAAGACTTTGTGTGTGTCTTCTACAGCAGATTGTGTCTCCACGTCAATCAAAATCACTCGTTAGCAACAATGTCTGGCATGTAGTGATGCTCCGTAAATGATTGCTGGAAGAATTAATATTTGACGTCTTCTGAAAAGCAGTTTAATTCCTTTCTCTTAGATCCTGTAACTTTACAGATATTTCTGTATTCCCCTTTTCTCTGAAGGGAAAGAGGCAGATGCTTTTTCTTTTTGTCTTTCAGAAATGCAATTATGCCTTAATTACTATTCTGCACATATTTCTAAGGCACACACAGGCACTTTAAAAATGAATTGAAAGCATCCCCTAAAATTTTTATTCATCATTGAAAATCAATTTTCATATTTTGATCTGAGAGTTCTGAACAGAATTTGTAATATTTAATGTTTTAATTTCAATTTGTCATTTTAAAAATTAATAAGACTTATCTGTTGTTTTGTAAGCAATTTGCCTGATAACTCAATTTCAGTACTTGAATTTATTTTCATTTACAATTACATTGCTGTCAAATGATACTGTTTTAACTTCATAATGTAAAGAGAAAAGATCAAGGGTACGTTATTTTTAATCATTTTATTGGGAGCTCTTAGAGCTCTTATCACAATTCATCCATGCATCCATTGTGTCAAACACATTTGTATATATGTTGCCATCATCATTTTCAAAACATTTTCTTTCTACTTGAGCCCTTGGTATCAGCTCATCCCCCTCTCCCTAACCCTTGATAATTGACAATTTTTTTTCATGTCTTACACCAATCACTGTCTCCCTTCACCTACTTTTCTGTTGTCTGTCCTCCTTGGAGGGGTCTATATGTAGATCATTGTGATAGGTTCCCTCTCTTCCCACCTTCCCGATCAAGGGTCATTTTAATGTATAATTTCAGAGTTCATGTCAGGTGGAGCCAAGTGTTGTCTTTTAGTTTAATTGGTTTTGATAATTCTGATAACAAGTTTGCGTTATGAACACCAAGAACGATGACTATTGTAGTAAATATACCGTCTTATTCCTCTGGATGTATGTGGAATTCATGTTTTTGTCGTTAGCTTCAGTTGAGCCCGTTTGACCCAGAGCACCCTTGTGCCCAACAGAATGGGTGCCCAGCCCTGTTCCGTGCTTGCCCTTGCTCCCGGGCCGGAGCCGCCTATTGTAGCTCCATGTCAATCATCTCATTGAGGACCTTCTGTTTCTGTTGCTCCTCCACTTACACAGCATGCTGTCCTTCTCCAGGAACTGGTCTCGCCAGTCATGTCCAGAGTACATAAGATGCTGTCTCTTAAACCTTGCCTCTAAGGAGCAGTCCTTGGTACTTTGAATAGTCTTCCTTAGCACAACTTAATGCATCATTTCTTCTTTAGTTTTTCTTATTCATTGTCTGACTCACACGTGTATGTGAGAAAATTGAAAATACCATGGCTTGGGTAGGGTGCAAACAAACCTTGTTTTTCACTACTCTAAAGAGGTCTTATATAGTAGGGTTACCTAAAGTGCCTTTTGATCTCTGGATTACTGCTTCCTTGAGCGTTGATTGTGAATTCAAGCAAGATAAAATCCTTGATAAATTTATCTTCTCTCCATTTATCATGATGTTACTATTGGTTCAATTGTGAGGATTTTGGCCTTTTAAAAAAAATCTATCTATTTTGGATTTCTTGAAATTGAGTTGTGATCCGTATTGAAGACTGCCATCCTTTATCTTCATCAGCAACTGCTTCAAGTCCTCCACACTTTCAGCAAGCAAGGTTGTGTTACCTGCATACCACACATTGCTTGAAAGCCTTCCTCCAATCACGGTGCTGAATTTCTCGCTTCTCTGACTATTTTCTAAGCACACAAATTGCCTATGGTGAGAGGATGCAGCCCTGGCACACCCCTTTCCTGATTTTAATCCATGCAGAAGTCCCTTGCTGACCGAGTACCTGCTTTTTGGTTTTCTAACTCTATAGGTCTTTGCACGTTTCATTGTAATAGTTGACTTTGTCTTTCCCAGGTGCCCCTTGACCTTTTCTATGAAGTTCTTATAGCTCATCATTTCTTCCATTTGCTTTAGCTACTGCACAATCAAAATCGAGTTCAGAGTCTCTTCGTTCATCCTCTGTGATCTTTTCTTTGCTTCCTGCCTCTTCAGTGACCTTCTTTCTTCGTGGATGACGGGCTTACTGTCCTCCCACAGCTCATCGGTCGCTCTCTCTAGTGTCAGTGCACCAGGTCTGTTCTTGAGATGCTCTGAAATTCAGCTGGGAGAGATTCAACGTCATCTTTTGATTATTTGGGACTTTAAGATTTTTTCTTCAGCTTTATCCTGAACTTCCATCAGAGCAATTGATGTGTGTTCCCATTAGCCCCCGGCCTGGATTAGCTGCTGATTTTGAAATCTCCGTCATCTCGTCCTACAGATGTAGTCAATTTATCTCTGTGCATTCCATCTGCAGAAGTCCATGCGTGTAGTCACCATTTGTGTTGTCAAAGGAAGGTATTTGCTACGAACAGTTGTTGGTCTTGCAGAACTCTGTCGTGCGATCTCCAGCTTTGTCTCTAATCACCAAGAATGCCTTTTCCAATTCCGTTCCCTCCCCTTTGTTTTCAGTTTTTGTATTCCAGTGGCCAGTACTTACTGATGCGTCTTGATTGCATGTTTGATCAATTTCTGACTGAAAAAATGCGTTAGAATTCTTTAATGTATTCATTACCAGGTTTTTTAGTGATTAATATAATTAAGCACATATAAATTTGATTAATAACTATATGGGTTGCATTTCCTTGATGGCAGAGAGATAGAATGTTATCACAGTGTTTCTGATTTTACAGTGTCCTTTTTGACAGCGAATCAATGCCATTCCTTGTGATTGTGTCATTCCTGTCGTACTAAGTCAGGATTTTCTGGTTCAAAATGACCAACACCAGCCCAGTTCTGCTCACTAGTGCCTAGGATATCAATATTTATGTGTTTCATTTCATTTTGATGACTTCCAATTTTTCTTCGATTCATACTTCTCACATTCCAAGTTCCAACTACAAGCAGCTTCTTGCAGCTGTTTCTCTTTACCTTGAGTTATACCTCACCAGCAAATGAAGATCCCAAAGGTTCCAAACCCACAGGCATTACCCCACTCGTGACACCATGGTCGATGACTCTACTCCAAGAAAGTACCTCCTCCTCAGTCACATTTCGAGTGTCCTCTGACCCGGGGCCCACGCTCCAGCACTGTCTCTGACAGTGCTCTGCTTCCATTAGGCCTGCAGGCTCTGACAGTGTTTGGAAGCTATGCGTAAGGTTTTCCTTGCCTACTCCCTCTGAGGTGGGCAGCCGATTTCTTCTTCATCGTCTGTTCTGAGTCTGAAAGCTCTGCTGAAACATGTTCACTTTGCGTGACCCTGCTGGCATGTGAAATACCAGTGACGTAGCTTCCAGCCACCACAGGATGGCAAATGAAAAGACAAGTGGTGGCTGAAAACCATACCTTTCTCTACAGTAAAAATCCTAACATTTACTTATGGGCATTACAATGAACATACATGTACGATAGCCGTAGCATAAAGAGCGAGGGGGGACTAAATGGACTCCCTATATTATTACAGGGTGTCTATATGTTAACTAAAGGGTCTGCTAGTTCTAAGTAAAATAAAATGTGGTGGATAAATATTTTAATCCCCAGATCCACCATAACTAAAACATTTTTTCTCTTTTAAAAAGAGACCATTGGAAACTCGCAGGGGCAGTTCCATCCTGTCCTCTAAGGTTGCTAAGAGTCAGCATCTACTTTATAGCAGTGAGTTTGGTTTTGCTTTTATAAAGAAAAGACAAATCGGAATTGGTATATATCGGACAAAGGCCTTAGGAAATAGTTGCACTGTGTTCTTGAATTGGAAGATTCAATATTACGAAGATGTCAGTTCATCTAAAATTGTTATATAGGTTTAATATAATCTGAGAAAGTGGTGCGAGGGCCGGGTCTTCCTCTTCCAGCTATTCAAGGGGAAAGGAGAATCCACGCCACACGAGCTCAAGGCTGGTTGCTACAGAGCAGAGGGCAGGTGTGTTTCCACATCCCATCCTTCTTAACCATGTGCTGACGCTTACTCTTCCTGCAGTGGCACTCTCTGCTGGGTTTGATAACCCTTTGCAGTGGCTCCCCAGAACTCATAGACGACACTCAGGACTCTTGGCCCTTAGTAGAGAAGCTCCGAGGAAGACTCAGCCAGATGGACTGATAGAGCAGCTGCACCAGTGGAATCAAAGACAACTGTGCGGATGACTGAACACTAGGCAATGTTTTGCGCCATTTTAGATAAGGTCACTGTGATCAGATCCAAGTCAACAGTCTCTAACAAGTACAACAAGTTACAAAATAGTAAGATTACAGTTCTTTTGTCAGCACAACATCTCCTCAGCCATGCTGGCAGGCTGTCTCAGCCCCGCTGCCCCCCTCCCCGCCAGCCTCGTGGGCCAGGAAGCCAGCGCATTGCTTTGCTTGACAGTCTCAGCCATGGCGCTGCTCCTCTGTTCTGCCTCTTGGTCTGAGCACTGCAGCTTCGGGGGCTTCTGATGTCTCTGCCACTTCACAAAGGGATCTCCCATTTGCCCCCTTGGTTTCCAAGGCTGTAAGTCGCTACAGGATCAGAAAGCCTTACCTTTCTTCTACGGAGTGGCCGGTGGGTTCCAATTAATGACCTTGCAACTTGCAGTCCAATGCATGACCCACACCACATATGATCCTTGAGGGACTACTGGGATCGTAAATCCTTGTGAACATCCCTCTAAGGTACAGCCATTGGTCTCTGTCTGTCCAGGGGAAGAAGACATGTGAACACAATTAGTATAGTAGACTAATGGACCACTTAAATATCTCTTCCATGATCCTAAGACCAGAACTGGATGGTGCCCAACTACCACTATCAACTGACTCTGAAAATTATCACATTAGAACGTCCTGGATAAAGTGAGGGAAAATACAGAACAAAATTAAAAAACAACAACAACAAAAAACCCATAAGACTTCCTGGCTAGATAGAGACTGTTAGGATCCCCGAGGAACCTTGGTGCTGTCATAGGTTATGAGTTGGGCTGCTAACCACAGGTCGGCAGTTGGAAACCACCAGTGACTCCACAGGAGAAAGATGAGGCTTTCTACTCCCGTAAACATTTCAAGTAAGGGTTAGCTATCCACAGGGGCAATTCCACTCTGACCTACAGGATTGCTAGGAATTGGAATTGACTCAATGGCAGTGAGCTTACTCTTTGTTTTTGTTTTGGGGGATCCTGAAGACCATGGCCTTTAATCTTCAGGTCTGAAACTGATTTCACACCTCTGATAGAATAACCATTTAATAGCAAAATGGCATTGAAACAAGCAGCTAAGTGAGGCGTCTACTAAGTCCACTTGGAAGAAGCTCACCAACCAGTGTGATCCAAGAATTGTGAATAATTAAATCCAAATCTGAAGGGGAAAATAGCATCAGGGTTTAAACTCTGAACACTTAGTCTGCAGAAGGCTATGAATGACAGTGGAAGCTCAATCCATTTTCAAGGTCCCCGCGTGGACTCTGCGCATAGACTTCTCTAGATGGAGTACTGAGAAGTCAACTACATCTCTGAGAAGAGACGATGCGAAGCTCAAGATCAGCAGCTAAAACCAAGCCAGGGGCTGACTGGAACTCCATCAATTGCTCCTATGCAAGTTCAGGTTAAAGCTGAACAAAATTAAAACAAGTCCACCAGAGTCAAAATATGACATTCAGTCTATCCCACCTGAATTTCAAGAACATCTTAAACAGATTTGATGTGTTGAATATTAATGACAGAAGACCTGATGAGTTGTGGGAGGACATCAAGAACATGATGCAGGAAGAATCAAAAGAAAATGGGAGAATGCACAGTCACTGAACCAAAACGAACTAATCAATATCCCACCATTCTAAGACCAAGGATATGAACAAGATCCAATGGTGCTGAAGGCAGAAGTTCAAACTGCACTGAATGAAATAGCCAAAAACAAGGCTCTAGGAATTGATGGGAAACCAATGAAAAAGTTTCAACACCATCATGAAGCACTGGGAACACTTACATGTCTATACCAAGAAACTTAGAAGACAGCTCATTGGCCAACTGAAGGAAGAGGTGCATATTTGTAGTCATTCCAAAGAAAGGTGACCCACCAGAAAGCTCCAACTATTGGACAGTATCATGTGTTAGACTGTGTTGACTGGAGCACCAAATCCAGGGACACGCATGGGTGCATTATATCATATCGAGAAAGCATCGCAGTCCAGTACAACTCAAGTCTGTAAGCTCAGTACTAGTCCCTAAGTCACTCTTCAGACTCACGTGTGGTAAACTGAGGGACTGGGTAAGAATGTAATGCAGCTCAATCCTCTAGGCTCATAATTATGGATCTGGGAAGCTAACTCCGGTAGGGGAAGACCCTCATGGTTATTTAATATATTGCACGGTTATGAACTGTAAATAAATCTTAATACACGTTCTCATAACTGGACACAGTCCTCCAAATATCCCCCCACCCACACATACACACAAAGGAACTGCCATGAAGGAGCTACCGTATAAGATGAATCATTACTGTGTCTGGCTGTTCCCTGTGCCTGGAGGTTATCTTTAGATACATAAGAGCAATCTGGTTCTATAAGGCAAACCCACTGTAAAATGTAGCAAACTCCTGGAGAGGGTTCAGGGGTGTTCAGGGTCAACTAGCACTGGGTCAAGGTGATGATTCACCTCATTGCTTGTTTATTATGTTATCCACTTATGATATTACCCATTGACTATGGAATATGTTTGCTGTATGATGTGTATGCCTTTTCAAAGACCTGTAAGCCCCATTATAAGTACCCATTGGAAAATACATTCACTCTCTTGGTTCTGACATAGGACCCTGTGCCCCTCTTTGTCTGTCTGTCTATTCATTACTTTCCACAATTGCACAGTCGCTCCTGAGAACCCATCCACGTGTTGGGGACCTCCGTACCCCAACAGTCGAGTAACCACATGCAAACACCCAGACTGCAGGAAGATCACCAGCCAGTGAGTGCAGTCTCATGCATCCAAGGTAGGTGGAAAGGTGTCAGGACTCCAGCAGCTTCGGGTCAGTGACAGAGTGCCAGCAGGCAGGAAGGCAGAGTGAGAATGCCCAACCCCCAAGGACACAGCAACAGCGGTTACTTGATTGACAGGTTTGACTCCTCCTCTAGCTAGAAGTGTCTCAACACAAAACAAAACACCTGAAGTCACTACCATTGAGGCAATGTTGACTGATAGCTGACACCCTGAGGGTTTTTGAGACTGTAACTGTTTGTTTATAGGAGTAAAAACCTTTATTCTGAGGAGCTGCTGGGGTGTCTAGTCGACATAAAATCATCTAACTACCCCAATCACTGAGGTCACATGTAAGTTAAATTTTGCTGAAGATTCTCTAACAACGGTTGCTGCTAGAGGTTCAAGTGAGATTCAGAAGAGGACTTGAAACAAGAGATAGCATTGCTGATGCTGGATGGATCTTGGCAGATAAAACCAGGAAGATGTTTACTTAGCCATTCAACATTAGGCTGCACTCTGCTGGTCAGCTGTTTAAAACCACCGTTCTGCGGGAACAGCCGTTCTGCGGGAAAGAGACCGGAATTTCTACTCTGGTAAAGTGACAGTCTGGGAAACCCACGGGGCGGTCACTATAAGTCAGCTAGACTTGATGGCAAGGGAGTTTGGTTTTGAGGTGTGCTTGCTGAAAGTGAGGAGGACCTGAAGCCCTTGCTGATGAAGGCTACGCATCTCAGCCTTCCGTATGGATTGCAACTCAAAGAAGACCAAAATTCTCACAACGTGACCAATAGGTACCATCACTAACATTTTGCTCATGCAGAACCTAAACTAGACAAATCGGCAGTTATTTTGACCACAACAATGCGGTTTGAATTCTGGAAGCTCCATGTAGATCTACTGCTGTAACCATTGTTGAGTTTTCTTCAACAAAATTATACTTGTGATCCTAATATCTGTGCCCTGTTAGGTCACCTTCTGTGAAATGGGTAGAAATAGGGATCTCTTAGTCAGTCAGCCAGGTAACTGTCTCCCAGATTTCTTGGCATAAACTCTACTTTCAGTGCTGCATCATTGCTGCTGAAACATTTCCAGTGGTATTCCGTCATTCCTGGAGCCTTGATTTTGGCTGGTGCCTCCAGTGTAGCTTGGGCATCGGTGGTTCTTGATCATAACCTGCCTCTTGAAATTGTTTAACATGGAAAACTTCTCGTTGGCGCAGTGATTCTATGTATTTCATTAGTTTTATTTCTCTCTCTTTTTTGCTTAAAAATCATTTTATTGGGGTCATACAACTCATTGCAATACATACATACATCAATTGTTTAAAGCACATTTGTACTTTCTTTTTTTGGGGGGGGAAGTATCCAATTTTTATTTCGTAATTCATGATTCCCAACATATTTATTGGGTGCTTACAATATACGAGGCTCTGTGCTAGGCCTAAGACAAACGTGGGGGCAGCAGCTATAAAAAGAAGGCTTCACTGAACATCTCTGTAAAGGAATCTCTGATAGTATCTGTTCTTAGCTTGTTCTTGAATTCCTTAGGACTATGGAAACAACGTCACAAAGCATTCTTCAGTCTCCAAAGGCAAACTTGAGAAATTAAAATTCTGAGCTGTGAAATCTTAACTTTTTGGAAAACAACCAATCATCGAATTAATATTTATTTTGTGCAAAGTGTGAACTTGCCCGAAAGATGCTTTCTCAAGAGTTACTGGGAGTCACCACTGGTATTTGAAGAGCATTGGCTTTGGCTCTTACCTCCAGCCTTTAGTTTTATTTCTATGCTTTCTGCTTTGTTCACTATTGTGCCCATAAAATCCTTCAATATTTCAACTTGAGACTTGAATTCTTTCCATCAGTTATTTCAGCTTGAGATATGCTGCCATCACATTGGTTTTCTTTCTTTTCAATGTATGATTTTTTTGGCTTTTTCCATGTATGATGTTCTGTATATCATATTACAACTTATCAGATATTGTGTCGTTAGTGTTCAGTGCATAAAATCTGCTCTTGAGATGGTCTTGAAATTCAGATGGCATATATTCAAGGTTGTATTTTTGTTTTCCTGGACTTGTTTTAACTTGTCTTCAACTTCAACCTGAATTTATACATGAATAATTGGTGGGCCAATTATTACAGCCAGCCCTCAGCCTCATTTTGACTGCTGATACTGAGTTTCCCCATCGTCTCCTCCTGAAGATATAGTCAGTTTGATTCCCGTGTATTCAGTCTGATGAGATCCATGTGTACAGTCACCACTTATAGAGAAAAGAAAGGTATTTGCAATGAAGAAGTCATTGATTTAGAAACATTCTATCATGAAATCTCTCATTTTTGTCACCAAGGTCATATTTTCCTACTAAAGCTTCTTACTCTTTGATTCCAAACTTTGCCTTTCAATTGCCAGTGGTCGTCGATGTCTCTTGGACAGGTTTGACCAGTTTCACACAGAAGTTGGTGATTCCTTCCTTCCTCATCACTACCAGTAGTGGTAGGAACCCAGGGGGCTAGTGGCTGCATGTCGGGCTGCAGTTCGAAACCACCAACTGCTTTGAGGGAGCAAGATGGGGGTTTCTACTCTCCTGAAGAGTTCAGCATCAGCAGCTCATAGAGGCACTTCTCACCTGTCGTGTAGGGCTGCTCTGAGCTGACGTAGACTTGAACACAATGAGTTTGTTTGTTGAGTGGTTGGAGTAGTACTTGGATTAACCGGACTCCTTTGAAGGCATGTAGGTATTACTTTTACAAGGCAGCATTGCGTGTCAAAGTAGGTCTTGAGACGTCCTTTCTGGTGATAATTTTGGCATCATTCCTCTTGAATTTGCCATGCCCAGCACAGTAAATCACATTGTCTGACTCAAAGTGGCCAATTCCAGCCCATTAGGTCAGTAATGTCTAAGATGCTTATGCATTTCATGTTTGCTGACTTCCAGTTCGACTAGATTCATACTTTGTACATTCTGTTTTCCGACTATTTACAGATGTTTGCCACTTTTCATTGTGAGTCATGTTTCATCAGTTAATGAAGACCGTGAGCTTCACTCCACCCTTGTCACTGGTTGACCCTCCTGGTCCATCTCCCCTAGCTGAGAGGCTCCTCTTCTGGTTCCCTCTCTGCCAGGATTCCACCGTGATTCGTGACGTTCCCAGTGGCTCCTCCCTCAACAATGAGCAGCGTGTACCTTCTTCGTCGTGTGCTCTTAGTCTGGAAACCCCCCTGGCACGGTTCTCCTTGGGTCCCCCTGCTAGTCTCAGAAGTAGTAGGGACATTGCTTCCCACGTCATAGCAGCACTCAAGCCACCACTATGAGGAAAAAATTACAGACAAGTGCTTGTAAATACTAGCAATGAGGTCAAGTTTCAATAATTCAGAAGTCTTATGAGATCTTACATTTGGGGTGGGGAGCGTATTCTAAGACTCCCATGAAATTTATGGTTCATACGTCTAGAAAACTGTATCAGAATATACTTTGGTATGTAATTTCAAGCGATGTCTAGAGTCTGCTTGATGCTCATTGTGGATTTCTAGGACAGAGATAGACTAGTTAAGAACTCCTGTAATAAGATAGCTGGATACTCTTATCTAGGTAGGAGAGGGATCATTTTTGAAACTTTCTACTTTCCTGGCACATGTCCTTGACAGGGCATGTTGAGTTTTGTTCTCACAACATCAGCTGTCAGATGTAAGTGGTTTTCTGTTAATTACTTGTGACATTAGTAGAAAACATAATTTATTGCCCATTATTTATAGTGAAATTTCAGCTCATATATTTTTCCTGCTGCATAGAGGTAGATGGTTCCTTTTAGTCCCCTAGGTGTTAGATTTTTTTTTAAACAGTAAGAAACTAATATTTAGGGTATATAAGGGGCTGGCAAGTGCTTAAGGAGATATATGTTAGCCTCCCTTCTTAGCTTCCTGTTTGCATTGCTGCAGTCTGAGCACTATGTGAGAAAAAGAGTGGTCTAATGGGGAGGAAGACATTAAAAGACCTGAGGTCATAGCTTCCCTTAGCTAATCACTTAACAATATTGTTCCATAGTGTACCTTCAGTCAATCACTTAATAATCTTGCTGAGCCTCAGTTTTTCTTTTGGTTCACTAGAAAGATCAGTATTTGTTCTATTTATAGGACCTTTTAGGGATCAATGAGTTAATATATTCTGATGTTCTCCACGTAAACCTACAGAATTGAAAGGCATTGCCGATGGGACCATTGCATAATAAACAAAACCCAAAGCCCCAAGACCTCCTCATGGCATAATGACTGGGTCAGCACTGTAGTCTGCACTCCGCATGCATTGTATAGAAGAGGCAGTGGTGGCTCAGTGCTAGAAGTCCTGCCTTCCCGCTAAGTCCCCGAATTCAGTCCCTGGTCTGTGCAACTGGTGCCTTGCTTTGCACCCATCCACCAGTGTTGTGATGAAGCCGACAGGTCTCCGTGGAGCTTCTAGACCCACGATGGACTAGGAGGTAAAGCCTGGTAGTCTAATTCAAAAAAGCAACCCTATGGATCACAGTGGCTGATCTGTCACCTGTCGTGGGCATGGCACAGGATTGTGTAGCATTTCCCCCAGTCTTCTTGGGGTTGCCAGAAGTTGGGGTGACTGAAGGCAGCTGACAATAGGCATCTTCAATTTCTCTATCATCTTGGTCTTACTCTTTGTTCCTGACTGGAAATATGGCCCTTCTGCCTCTTACATACTTTAGAACCTATTCATCTTGTGTGTTAACAAGAGATTAAAAGTAGGTTGAACAGTAGAGGATAAAAGTCCACATGGAAGAACACACCAGCCTGTGTGATCGAGTGGTCCCAAAGGGATCAGTTACCAGGCATCAAAGAACAAAAAATCATATCATTGACTGCACACCTCCATGATAGGATCGCTGAAGACAAATGGGTGCATAAGCAAATGTGGTGAAGAAAGCTGATGGTGCCCGGCTATCAAAAGAGATAGTGTCTGGGGTCTTAAAGGCTTGAAGATGAACAAGCGGCCATCTAGCTCAGAAGCAAAAAAGCCCACATGGAAGAAGCACACCGGCCAGTGCGATCACGAGTTGCGAAGGGACCAGGTATAAGGCATCATGCAAAAAAAAAACAAAACAACGATATAAGTGTGTGTATGTATGTGTATATATGTGTATGTGTATATGTATATATATACCATATTAAATGAAGGGGGAAGTGCAGAGTGGAGACCCAAGGCCCAAGTGTCGGCCAATGGAGATCCCCTCATAGAGGCGTTTAGGAGAGGAGATGGGTTAATTAGGGTGCGAGGTAGTACCGATGAAGAACACAGCTTTCCCCCAGATCCTGGATGCTTCCTCCCCCCAACTACCATGATCCGAATTCTAGCTTGCAGGGCTGGATAGGACAGAGGCTGTACACTGGTACATATGAGGGCTGGAGGTATAGGGAATCCAGGGTTGATGATACCTTCAGGACCAAGGGTGTGAGGGACGATGCTGGGAGAGTGGAGGGTGAGTGGGTTGGAAAGGGGGAACTGATTACAAGGATCCACATGTGACCTCTTCCCTGGGAGAGGGACAGCAGAGAAGGGGGGAAGGGAGACTCCGGATAGGGCAAGATATGACAAAATAACGCAGTATAAATTACCAAGGGCACATGAGGGAGGGGGAAAAGGGAGGGAGGGGAAAGAAAAAAAGAGGACCTGATGCAAGGGGCTTAAGTGGAGAGCAAATGCCTTGAGAATGATTGGGGCAGGGAATGTATGGATGTGCTTTATACAATTGATGTATGTATATGTATGGATGGTGATAAGAGTTGTATGAGTTCCTAATAAAATGTAAAAAAAGAAAAGAGGAAAAAAAAAGGAAAAAAAAAGAAAAAAAAATAAAATGTAAAAAAAGAAAAGAGGAGAAAAAAATGATTAGGGCAAAGACTGTACAGATGTGCTTTATACAATTGATGTATGTATATGTATGAACTGTGATAAGAATCGTATGAGCCCCTAATAAATTGTTAAAATTATATTAAAAAAAAAAGAAATAAAGGTTTAAAAAATGAGCTGAAAAAAAAGAAGTCAAATAAATTGTGGAAGGTTTGTAGGGAGAATCTGTAGTTAAGTGGTTTACACTAGCTCTGAAAATGATAGTTTAAGGGAGCGAGATGATTTTTAGGCTCTTCTGAAAATAGTGAGATCTCTTCCTGCCCCACATCCTGACCTGGAGATGACCTAATTACAGGGAGAGGATAATAGCTTCCATTTTCCAAGAGCTTTTCTTGTCCCAGGGCTTTTCATAGGCCTTATCACACTTAGGCGTCACTTGCACAGGGGCCTGTGGCTGCCAGAGCTGAAATTCAAACCCTGGCCCTCCGCTGCTCCCAGTGGAGCTCATCGGGCCTGGAAGCAGAGCACCGGAGCTGCATTTCAACCGGCCCGACTGGCATTTGCCTTCTCTGAGGTTCACAGGGCTCAGTGTTACTCACGTTCTTTAAACTTGGAAGTTCAGGGTAACCTTTCAGCCTGCTCTTCAGGATGTAGAGATAGTGGTAAATTACTACCTGAAAGCAGTGTGGGAACCAGGGAGTCCAGTTTAGCTGTAAGAAATAAGATTCTCTTGAGTTTCACATTTTAAGTTTAGAAATCCTTAAGGAAATACATTTTTATTATTTAATCCCGTTTCGGAGAGCCTTTTCAAGCATATCTTTTCTTAATTATTAGAAAATCTGAGGCAATCTGATGATCATAAGTATAAATATGGTATATTTTCTTCATTGTTAATGCAAGAGATGTGCTGTTTATGATTTGGCAGTTTCTTTTTTTGATTTGTATTCATGGTTTTATTTGAACAGTTTCATTGGCATATAATTCACATATCATATAATTCAGAAGTTCATTCACATCCAGAGGAGTTGAACAACCATCACCACCGTCAGCTTTAGAACAGTTTCTTCACTATTGTACTCATTGTTATTAGCTGCTCACGCCCCTAACCTCCCCTGCCACACCCCCAGGAACATTAATCTAGTTACCATTTCTATAGTCTCCTATCCTGGATTTCATATACAGAAACACATTAAAAAATGTAACAAGAAGAACAAATTAAAACACATGTAAACCTCAATTGAAAAGAAAGCAGACTCTATGAAAAACTAGAACAAATTTACATGGATCATGATGGAGATCAAAAGATAGGGTGCTAAATTTTAACCAAACTGCATCTCCAACAACTGCCCTTCCGATGCATTCTGCACAATAGCAAGTCTATTCACACCCCTGGTCCGTGCTCAGAGGGCATTCCTCCGGGCCCTCACTACAATTGAGTGGCGTTGCTGAGGCTGAATCTCCCTGCGTCTGCTGCCTTTGGATAAACCACAGTCTTTTGGTTACATTACTGATGTGGTGGAACAGAAGCTACCAAAACGGAATTTTAAATAACCCAGTTGTTTAGAAATAACATAGTTGTTTAGACACTCTAGATATATTTAGACTAACTTGCTATATGACCGAAACATATCCTGGGTGGAAGATAAAATTGGGAAATTCGGGCTAAGCTCCCACTGTATTAGTTTCTCTAGAAACCTCAAGAAAATAACGGACTCAAGCACGCCTTGAGCTGTTCTCTGAGAAACTATGGCAACGGGCCTTTTAATTAAAGCTGAAGTAGTGTGTGTGGCTTAGAAAAGCAGAGATACTGCCTACTGATAGTGAGAGTCTATGGGAGTCATCCAGAAAAGTGGAGGGGGGGGGAGTCAATGGTATAGTTGGTAACTCTTTGTTGTCTCCGTTGTCCAAAGAAGCAGGTACACTCTTTTAACCGATATCCATTTTGACTTTGGAACATGCTATATATTTTTTCTTTCAGAAGATACTTATTGGTTTGTAAAGACTAATATTCTAATTAATTTATATTTTGTGAGTACACTTAAAAACATTTTATTAGGGACTCATACAACTCTTATCACAATCCATACATACATCAATTGTGTAAAGCATATCTGTACATTCTTTGCCCTCATCATTTTCAAAGCATTTGCTCTCTACTTAAACCCTTTGCATCAGGTCCTCTTTTCCCCCCTCCCTCCCCTCTCCCCCGTCCCTCATGAGCCCTTGATAATTTATAAATCATTATTTTGTCATATCTTGCCCTGTCCAACGTCTCCCTTCACCCCCTTTTTCTGTTGTCCTTCCTCCAGGGAGGAGGTCACATGTGGATCCTTGTAATCGGTTCCCTCTTTCCAACCCACTCTCTCTCTACTCTCCCAGTACCGCCCCTCACACCCCTGGTCCTGAAGGTGTGATCTGCACTGGATTCCCTGTTCCTCCAGCTCCTGCCTGCACCAGTGTACATCCTCTGCTCTATCCAGACTTGAAAGGTAGAATTCGGATCATGATAGTTTGGGGGGAGGAAGCCTTTAGGAACTGGAGGAAAGCTGTATTCTTCATCGGTGCTACATTGCACCCTGACTGATTCATCTCCTCCCCTATAACCCTCTGTGAGTGGATCTCCAGTGGCCGACAAATGGGCTTTGGGTCTCCACTCTGCACTCCCCCTTCATTCACTCTGGTAAGATTTTTTTTTTTGTTCTGATGATGCCTTATACCTGATCCTTTCGACACCTCCTGATCGCACAGGCTGTTGCGCTTCTTCCACGTGGGCTTTGTTGCTTCTGAGCTAGATGGCCGCTTGTTTACCTTCAAGCCTTTAAGACCCCAGACGCTATCTCTTTTGATAGCTGGCACCATCAGCTTTCTTCGCCACATTTGCTTATGCACCCGTTTGTCTTCAGCGATCGTATCCTGGAGGTGAGCACACAATGATACGATTTTTTGCTCTTTGATGCCTGATAACTGATTCCTTCCGAACCACATGATCACACAGGCTGGTGTGAGTACACTTTTAAAGGTTTCGAGAACCAGCCTGGAGACAGTTGTCGGCCAGTCAACCTGGGGTGATCCACAAAAAAGAAGCGCTTTCTCGCTGTAGTCAACAGAGACTTCCACTTTATGTGTAGGTCACAGTAAAGTGTTTGTAGGTTGAAGATTGACAAATTAGTAAGTTGATCACCTCTCGAACTGAAGTTTACAACTGACATGCTATAATGTCTAAGCTTGGAGCACACTAAAAAGTAATTTAAGATAGCATTGCTAAGTTTCCAAGTTAAAAAAATTTTTTAAAGCTAACTAGAAAAGCAAGAGTTATATTTTGTTTGTAGGCCAAAGTATTATGCTAACAATCCTTGGTGCTGGGTAGATTCTGACATTTAATTTTCCAGGGGCAGTTTGGCTTTATGCCTGTTGCTTTCATATCCTGTCTGATTAGCGCCCCCTTTCACTCTTAAAAATAATCCTTTTTTGGTGATAAATTACGTGCCAGCAGCTGGAAAGAAGAGCAGCATCTTAAATAAAATAAAATGTAATATATAGTGACGTGAGAGAAATGCTGAATTTTCAAATGGTTTGTAATATATGTATTTACAACAATAGAAAAACATACAATAGTGGCCAATGTAAAGCTCTTAAGACAAGAGACAGCGTAGGAACTGACTGTTAAGCAATAGGGACCCAGTCCTGCTTCTGGCTTTCAGTTCAGTTTCTCTTTAATTATTCTGTTAGCAGTTAGCTATTTATGACCAAGTCTTATCTCCCACTCATTCTACTTGATGGCTACCCTTTGCTTATAGGAGTCACGCCTCCTTTCAGTCATGGCTCCACCTCTTCTCTAACCCACACATCCCTCAAACGCAAACAAGGCCCACTTGCATTTTGTTGGTTATTCCCTTCTGTGGTTTCATGCCTGTTCCTTTATTCCACGCTTTTCTCTGGCAGATTCCCACTCATACTTCAAAACAAGGCTTAAACCATCCCCTCCTTCCTCCCATCGTCTTTAAGTTCTTTCTTCACCCTTCTACCCAGTCTCCCTCTCTTTCCTCAAATCGCCTGAGACAAAAGCTATCATCAGATTTATGATCGTGTGCCTGCTGTGGATCATGGGGCATGGGGGTTAGGAGGGTGAGCAGGTTTCAGCAGAGTGTCCCGACTAGGATTAGCAGACAAGAAAGTCCTGATTCTGAAAACCAGCCCGTGGAAACCCAGTGGATCACATTGGTCCAATTCACAGCCACTCAAGTGGCTGGAGCAGGACAGGCAGCTTTTTGCCTGCTGTGCATGGGATTGCCACGTGCAAGGAGGCTGACTACATGGCCGTTCACACCCTCTTGCTGACGTTGCCTACCCAGGAGCTGCCAGACCCTGGAGGTCAGCTTACTTTAGGTCATCATTTCTGAAGGGCATGGGCTCAGGAGGCCAGATGGTTGCAACAGATATGGGGGGTTACCAATTTATCTTCCCAGGGATAAAACTCAAATTTTGATCTTGATTCCACAGCCTTGTCTGACATCTGGCATGGGATGGATTCTTAGTCACTCTGCTGAGCATTTGATGTTTGGTCAATATTTGATGAAGGGATGCGTTGGATTAAGTGAAGAACATAATTGGATTTACTAGGATATATCTTAGCAAAGATGTTGCAGTTGACGTTTAATCCTGTTGTTTTTCCTCCTTCCTCCTTTTCACCCTTTTCCTGTCCCTTGAGGTGCCTACTGCTCTCACACTGCTTCTTTGGCCACCTGGTGCAGGATTTTATCTTGGCTTACTTCCCCCCTAAGAGTCCCACTCCTCCAGTTTGTAAAATGTCCTTTGCCTTTCTAAACATTTACTGTCAACATCCATCAAAATGCCATCTCCATACTGAAGAATTATACTTAGAGAATGATCATTTCACCCTAATTCCTGCCAGATTATTGAGGACAGACAGAGGATTTTTAACTCACTAATAATCTCTCTACAGTGTGAGAGATTGCTTGCCTGTCCAATTTTCTGACTTTCACACAGAATATTATGGTCACCTCTAACAGGTTTTCATGCCAGGATGTCAGATTATGAATCATGAGTCATGACCAAAGGCTATTTTACCTGCCTTCAACCTTTTTTAACACCATTGTCTTTATCTGTTACACAGCAAGTTTTATAATTATTTTAATATTCTGTTTTTAATATTTTATAAAATGAGTGAACATTGCCACCTTCCCTGCCAAGATCACTGAAGACAAAGCGGGTGCATAAGAAAATGTGGTGAAGAGAGCTGATGGTGCCCGGCTATCAAAAGATATAGCATCTGGGGTCTTAACGGCTTGAAGATAAACAAGCTCAGAAGCAACAAAGCCCACATGGAAGAAGCATACCGGGCTGTGTGATCATGAGGTGTCTATGCAACCAGGTATCGAGTATCAAAGACCCAAAACAAAAGAAACCAACAAAAAAAATCATATCAATGGGAATGAGGGGGAGGGCAGAGTAGAGCCCCAAAGCCCATCAGTAGTCAATGGACACCCCTTATCAGAAGGGCCACAAGGAAGAGGTGAGCCAGTCAGGTGCAGCATAGCACAGATGAAACACAACCCTCCTCTAGTTCCTTAATGTTTCCTCCCCCCTCACTATGATGATCCCAATTCTATCTTAAAAATCTGGCTAGACCAGAACATGCACACTGGTACAGATAAGAATTCGCGACACAAGGAATTCAGAACAGACTAACCCCTCAGGACCAGCAGTGATACTAGGTGGGTAAGGGAAGGGGTGCAGGAGTAAGGGGGACCTGATCATAATAATTGACATGGTTCCCCCTCCCAGGGGGATGGACAGCAGAAAAGTGGGTGAAAGGAGACAACGGTCAATGTAAGACATGAAAATTTTTTTTATTAATCATCAAGGAGATGGGGGAGGGAGGGAGGGAAAACTGAGGAGCTGATACCAAGGGCTCAAGTAGAAAGAAAATGTTTTGAAAAAGATGATGACAACATATGTACAGATGTGTTTGATACAATAGATGTATGTATGCATTGTGATAAGAGCTGTAAGATCCCCCAATAAAATAAAAACAAAAAATGTGAACATGAAAACAAAGAGTGAACATTGTAAAAATGATGGCCAATGCTGGTGAGAAGAGAATTAGGTTGCTTACAGTTGGTGTACTTGAGACAAAGATATGGAAAATCACTGTGAGCCAAAAGGAGGAACCCTTCGGTTTAAAGTGGCTGCTCACGGAATTCTTTTAGCCTGAAGAATGGGCCATTTGAATGATGGTGTTGAAGAATGGGGACTATGCCACACACTGCCAGCAGAATGAGCAGATCTGTCTCGGAGGAAATATGGCCTCCGTGCTCTTTAGAAATATGTACAGAACACAGTTCTGTTCCTTTGGCTGCGTTGTCAGGGACGGAGGCCTGGAAAAGGACAGCATGTTTGCTAATTAGAGAGACAGCCAAAATGAGGTGCATCTTCCACGAGATGGATCGACACGGTGACTGTAACAATGGTTCAGACGTACCCACTATTCCGAGACCGGCGCGGAGCAGGGCAGCCTTCTGTTCTGTTACCCATGGAGTCCCTCGGAGTCCCAGCGGACTCGATGTCACCTAACGACTGCACAGCCTGTTTTAATGCACAGGGAAAAAAAGTGAAGAAACCTATATGAAATTCTGGAATCTTATCATTGAAGATTTGCACAAAAGGAGAACTATAACTAAGATATCTAAATCATGTATTTTGATTTCCTGCATCCTGACACTGAAGTCTTTCAAAAGATGTCTGAAGTTTCATGTTATCAAGAAAACGTTTTGTATGGAGAAGGGACTACCTGGGAAAATTGTGGAAGATTTGCCTTGGTTCTTTTCAAGCTGCCCTCTTAATTCTTGCTTTAAAGCTGTAAAACCGTGCTTTTGAACTTCTGCTTACATTCTTGCTTTCAAACCTTGGGGAGCTCTGATTTATAATGTATCCTGGCAGTGCAGTGTTAGGCTTGGCTACAAAACTCAAGGTTGGAGGTTTGAACCCACCAGCCACTTGAAGAGAAAGCTGTCGTCATCTGCTTGGCCACCCTCTCGAGGAGTTCTGCTCTGTACTGTCAGCTGCCTGTGAGTCCGAATCAAGTTAACCGGCATACAGCAACGGAACCACTGCAAACAAGCTAATGATTTTGTTGCAGCTATTTAATAGATCCCAAAGTCAGGGCTTGCAAATGAAAATATGGCACAGAGAGATCTATACAGTGAGGTCAGAGACCCTTTGAGTCATCCTCACCTTCCAATCTCTCGCTGGCCTGCACATCTAGGGGTTGCTAGATCTTCAAGGGCAGGTAATCCTGGGCTATTCGTTCTGAGGGGCCTGGGCACAGGAGAACAGGGGAATTCATCTGATTGAGAGACTCATCTGCTGGAGGCTTAAATGGAACCCAGTCAAATGGAATAATGCTGACCTCTGCCTCTGAGGAACTTCCCGCCCCTGTACCCTGCTGCGCGGTGAGAGGAGTTTCGCCCTCATTAAAGCTGCTTTTGATGCTTTCCTCCCTTTGTACGCCTGCGCTTTCCCGAGGGTCCTGTATCTTTCACTTAGAATCCGTGCGTGACTTCGTGTGTGGTGAATTGACTTTCTAGCCATAATATTTGTATTTCCTACCAGATGACTCTGGGACCATGCAGCTTGGGTATATTTCCTCTCTTCCTGATGGGTCTGAGGAAGGAAGTGGAAGATGCTGATCTAATATGGTTATAGGATTTGATTTTGAATGATTAGTAACAGCGTTAATTGTGATTGTTAAAAAACTTGGAACTGGGTGGGGGGAGTGGGGATGAAGGGAGGAAAATGAGGAGCTGATGCCAGGGGCTTGGGTGGAGAGCAAATGCTTTGAAAATGATGAGGGCAACGAATGTACGGATGTGTTTGACACAATTGATGTATGTATGGATTGTGATAAGAGTTGCATAAGCCCCCAATAAAATGATTTTAAAAAACCAACAACATGGAACTTTAATGTGGGTTGGTCCCTGCTGATACTCTGCTTGGTACACAATGAACCATCTCAGAAACAGGAAGGGGAGAGTGCATAGTCATGAAGAAAGAAGAGGTAGGAATGGAGCAGATCCTTTGGACCCAGAAATTCCTGAGGTAAGTCCTGTGAATCTAGGAGTCAGAGCTGTGAGACCAGAGAAGCAGAGGCGGCACCACCAATCTCATGAGACAGAGCAGTGAACTTCTTAGCCTTCAAAGCAAGAGAAGCTAAGTGACTTTGGGAAAGTGGTTCAAGTGTGGAATAGGATGATGCCCCTTCGGCACTTCACTCTGAGGACAGAGAGCTGACCCATGTGTGTTGACCCATGGCGCTAGTGCTGAGCGTCTCAAGCTGAGACCTGAAGTGGAATGGCATATCCTTTGGGCATTTATTGCCAGTGGTAAAGGAGCATTCAAATGATGAGGGCAGAGGCCAATGGGTAATGTGACTGCCAGGTCAAGGACTACCACAAGGTGTGCCTGCAGCTGGGAAAGGACAGTCCTGGTGGGAAGAACTCTATGCCGAGCATTTCTGATCCTGAATTGGATTCTGTTAACTTCCCCAATAAAACACACCGTCATGAATATGGTCTATGAGTTTCGTGTGGTCATTGCAATGAATCATAGAACCCAACAGAGAAACAGAATATCTTGCAAGGAGGGATGGTGCGTGTCAGAATTGGTAAGGAAGGTTGGAGGAGGGAGGCATGCCTGATCTCTGCCTCTTAGGAATGGACCTTGGGTTGATGAGGTTGATTATCCTCCCCGCTGTGAAGTCAGACGTTGCCTCCATACTTTTTGCTACTTGAGTTTTTTGCTGTTTAATTTTTTTCCTTCTCTGACTGCATAGTAATGACATTGCAGGGAATGGAGAAAAGAAACAGGGAACTCTTTTTATTTGCTGCTATCTCTTTCCTGTGGCGATGAAAGATGTAGCTTGGGATCACTTGCTTTATTGTTTAATTAAATCAAAGACTCAAAAAAAATTGGGAAGACTCACAAAGAACTGATACCTTTGAATTATGGTCTTAGTGAAGAATATGGAATGTGCCATGGGCTGTCCGAAGAATGAGCAGACCTGTCTTGGAATAAGAACAGTGGGGATGCTTCTTAGATGCAAGGGTGGCCAATCGTCGTCTTTTTGTTATGTTGGACATGGTATCAGGAGAGAGCAGTCCCTGAGGAAGGACATCGTGCTTGGTAACGCAGAGGAGCAGTGATGAGGTATAAGGCCTTAAAGAGATGGATTGACACAATAGCTGCAACACACATGTCAGCAGTTGTGAGGTTGTCTTTGGCTTACATAAGGTTGTACATAAAGTTGTAAATGAGTTGTGATACCTAAAATAAAGCAAAAAAAGTTTTGATGGTTAGGACAGCCACATTATTGAAATTTAAAAACATACAAAAATGATCAGTTTTTGCAGGTAAACAAGTAGCCATTTAGCTCAGAAGCATCAAAGCCCACATGGAAGAAGCACATCCGTCTGTGTGACCACGAGGTGTAGAAGGGACCAGGTATCAGGCATCATAGAACAAAAAATCATATCAGTGGGTGCTCACCTTCCCGATAGGATCACTGAAGACAAATGTGTGCATAAGCAAATGTGGTGAAGAAAACTTATGGTGCCCGGCTATCAAAAGATATAGAAAAAATTTTTTTTACATATGTGAAAAGGGGTTCACAATGGGACATGAGCAACCACATGGAAAAGAGCACCCATGTGTGCAGATCTTGGGAATATCCTGGGAGGCCAGAAGCCCAAGAACCTTAGAGGTTGAGAGCATGTGGGCCAAGAGGCTGTGTGCCCACCTAGGGCAAGGAGACCCTCCCCTCTACCTTCCTCTGACCAGGAGCAGGGTAAGAGAGCATCCCAGAGGGTGCTTCCTGCCTTTATTCTAGCCCGCCCCTGGCCTGGGGGAAGGTATGGTTGATGGTATTCGTTGACCCCCTAGGCTGAGTTAGACCCACCTGGGTGATGTCATAAGCCTGGGCCTAGTTTGACCTGCCCACGAGTACCTCCCACCTGACTCGGGGACCTGAGCATGCTCTGTTTGGGGTCTTCATAGGTGTCTAATGGTTGCCCGATTTCTTTCCAACCTCTATAGGGGCCTTTGCAGGCATGGGAGGGCCAACTTTCTGGTAGCTAAGCTAGCTACCTAACAGTACCATATAACCCCTAGGTGGTCTTATTTTCATTATTGAGGCTACAGGCTATATTTTTAATATCTGTCAAGCCTAGGTACTCCTTTTTAAAAAAAATTTATTAGCACTTCACATGTGATACAGTTCAATAATTCAGTCACATGGAGAAGAATTGTGCAGTTGTCACAATATTCAACTCTAGAACATTTTCTTCCTGGTAGTCATTGTTGTTCATGTAATTGTGGCAATAAAATATACAACACAACATCTTTTACTTCCAAAATTTCGTTTGTATAATAAAGTGTCACTGATTATACTCTTTGTGTTGTACAACCATTATTGAAATCCTTTTTCAACATACTCTACCACCATTGACATAAACTCAATGCCTCCTACGTTACAACTCTTTCGCCATTCACCTATGGTAACCATTGGTCAAGGTTTTTTTTAAATCATTGTATTGGGGGCTCATACAATTCTTATCACAATGCATATATACATCCATTATGTCAAGCACATTTGTACATTTGTTGCCATCGTCATTCTCAAAACATTTGCTTTCTACTTGAGGCCTTAATATCAGCTCCTCATTTTTCTTGATACAGTATTCTCATATCATACACTTCCTTGGGTAAATCACTTTTAAAAAGAGTAGTTCATGCAAAATCACAGTCCGTTCCAGTGCTACCTTCCCCCTCCCACATTCATTGTTTGCTCCCCGATCCCCTCACCCTCCCTGTCCCCCACCCCTCATGTCCTGGTAAACCATTGCAGCAGCTGTTGTCTCTATGCATCTACTCCGCCTGTGCTTCATAAACCGGGAAACCCAACAGAAACAATAAAAAACAAAATGAAGTGGCAAAGGATAGAATAATAATAACATAAAGATTACAGTACAAATAATGAGTAAGAAAGAAAAGGCCACCATCTATTTAAAGAGCCTGGGAAGACATTTTTGTCATGGAACAAACAAGAAGTACTTGAGCCTAGGAAAAATCAGGTTGGGTCATGAGGGAGGTCAATGGACCAAGTGTCAAGTTCAACCCAGCATGATGAAGTTTACAATGATTTCTGTCTGACAGTAAAGCTGTTTGAATCCCTTGCCTGTGGCTAGAGGGCATCTTCCAGAGGCTTCATCTGACTAGAAACTCTTCAGATTGGTCGCGGCTCCCAAACCTTCTGCAAACCGAGTGTTCATCATGTACCTCTGATACTTTTCCCTTTGTCACATTTGGATCACATGCTTCTTCCATGTTGACTTAGTTGACTTATAACAATCCATACATCACTTGTATCAAGCATATTTTTACATATGTTGCCATCCATATTTTCTAAACATTTACTTTCTATTTGAGCCCTTGGTGTCAGATCCTCTTTTCCCCCCTCCCCACCTCCTACCCTCTTGACCTCAGTAAATTATAAATTGTTATTTTTATATCTTACAAGACCATTGTCTCCCTTCACCCACATTTCTGTTATTTGTCCCTCCCCCTTGGGGGGGTTGGGGTGGAGGGGGGTATGTCTTAATCATTGTGATCAGTTTGAGAACATGTTAAAGGTATATTTTAATTAAGGGAGAACAAAATCCGTTTATCAATTTATCTTTTGTGGAAGAGTTGTCTTTGTTGAAGCACATGATGTTCTTTCTGCTTTTCTGAAAGGACCCAATCTGGTGGGCTGTCTATACTTAGCTTGTTGACAGGAGCCCTGGTAGTGTTGTGGGTTGCACATTGGCCTACTAACTGCAAGGTTAGCAGTTTGAAACTACCAGCTGACCAGTGGGTGAAAGACAAGGCTTTCTACTCCCTTAAAGAGTTAGCCTCCAGAGGATGTACATTGGTACAGATAGAAACCGGAAACAGGGAATCCAGGACAGATGACCCCTTCAGGACTAGTGGTGAGAGTGGCAATAACTGGAGGGTGGAGGAAAGATGGGGTAGAAATGGGGAACCGATTACAGGGATCTACATGTAACCTCCTCTCTGGGGGATGGACAACAGAAAAGAGGGTTAAGGGAGACGTCAGACAGTATAAGATGTGACAAAATACTAATTATCAAGGATTCATGAGGGAGGGGGAGGGCGGGTGGAAGTGGAAAACAAGCTGATATTAAGGGCTCAAGTAGAAAGCAAATGTTTTGAGAATGATGATGGCAACAAATGTACAAATGTGCTTGACACAATGGATGTATATATGCATTGTGATAAGAATTGTATGAACCCCCAATAAGATGATTTAAAAAAAGGGCTACAGTCTCTTCCCCTAACACCAGTCCCCACACTCAGTGTAACCAGAGCTCAATCAATTAAGAAATCAATCTGTACAAAGCAGCATCACATGAACTGCAGCTCGCAGTTGGACTATACTCAAATAGTACTTTACATTCTATGTCATTGGATCAATTATACCCTACTGAGGATTGATAATGTTTTCTTTTGGTTTGTGGGTTCGTAATGTTTGTTTGTTTGTTTGTTTGTTTTAATCATAATATGACCTCCAAAGTAAACCAGAGTCATTCCTAACCCAGGGACAAGCAGATAGATTCTGGGCTCTTATGTAACGCTGGCCCTAGTCCAAGAACAGTTAGTTCTTAGAACATGGCTCTTTCTCCATACTTGTGTTCATTATCAAAGAGGTCACTGAAGATAAGAGTATAACAGCAAGTGTGGTGAAGAAAGCAGATGGTGCCGCTGTCAATTGGAACAGTGGCTGGGGTCTTAAAAGCTGACATCCAAACAATCAGCCTTCTAAGCGAGGAGTCAACTAAATCCACATGGAAGAAGCACACCAGCCTGTGTGATCTAAAGATGACAAGAGCAAAATCCAAATATGACAAAGGGAAAAATATTGGAGCTTAAATTAAGAACACCCAGTTTGTAGAAGGCTGTGGAGGACAGTGGGAGCCCAAAACCCATTTGCAAAGTATCTGGTAAGATTTGGTTTCTGGCAGCTTCCCTCTCGTCACAGGTGAGAGACTCAAACAGTTTTATTGTCATACAGAGCTTATTGTAAGCTTGAGTGTAGTGAATCAAACCATAGGCTAATATGATATTTGGTCAGTTGGCCACTTTCTTGACCAACCTGAATTGTTCTGTGTTCAAATATTTCTTCATTGTTCCAAGAAAGATTTTTCTTCTCTGGTTTTTAAAAACTGGTGTTATTTTCTTTACTTTATCTTTGTATTAGTATTATTTTGGTTTTCTTTGCTTAGTTGTTTTTCAATTGTTTCTGTTAGGCCTCCCAGTTTAGGAAGCACAGAAGGAGAGGATGCACAGAGACTACAACTGAAGCAATGGTTTATCGTGAACAGGGGGAGGGGGAGAGGGCACTGGGGAGGGACCACTGGATTCAGGACGGGGAGGGAGTATCAGAGCTGATTGTGATGATGTATAGACAGCTCTTTTTAGAAGTATATCATATGTGAATATCATCTCAAGAAAACTACGAAAATAAAAGAGAAAAGGAAACCAAACTTGACCAATGGTTACCATGGAGAAGGAGAGAGTTTCTGCTTAGCAGGCATTGAGCGGTCTTTAGTGGTGGTGGGCAGCTTGGACAGGGCTAACAACAGTGGTTTCACAACACGAAGAGTACAATCAGTGGCACCGCATTATACATGCGGAAGTTGTTGGATTGGTGAATGTTTTGTTGTGTATACTTTTTACGAAAATGGAAAAATATTTGAAATTATTTTATTGAGGGCTCATACAGTTCTTATCACAATCCATCCATGTGTCAAGCTGAAAAAAACATTACATGAATAATAATGAGTATGGGCAAAAAGAAAATGTTCTGAAATTGATTGTGGTAAAGATTGTACAACTCTTCTTGATATGGTGAACTATTAAATTGTGTGATATGTGACGAAGTGGCAATAATACTGTGTAAAAAGAGAGCGCCCCAGTCTGAGAAACCCAGATGGGCACGACGTCAGTTCTGTGCTGTCCCCCAGGGTCACCAGGAATCATAATTGCGTTGACTGGCAGTGAGTCTGTGTTATCTTGCTTGACGGTTTTTTATAAAACAATAGTGGCTGTATGTGCCAGTAGATGTATTTGTATGATTTCGTATGTTTTTCCTTTAGACCTCTGAAATAGACTTTGAAAAGTCATGGAAGGATGGAGTTAAGGGATATTGGAATTTTTCCAGAAATGTTTGAAGTTCCCTTGTATAATAATACATTTCCTAACACTAGATTCTTCTTAAATTTCTCTAATGCAGTGGTTCTCAACCTTCCTAATGGCACGACCGTTTAATACAGTTCCTCATGTTGTGTTAAAATTATTTTCACTGCTACTTCATAACTGTAATTTTGATACTGTTCTGAATCAGGCGACCCCTATGAAAAGGGTCGCGACCCACAGGTTGAGAACTGCTGCTCTAATACATGCTACTTCATCATGTAATATGCCCTTAATGGGTTGCTATTTTTATTTTCTGTTATTTCAGTTAGTGTTTTCCATTGATGTTTGTACATGAGAGATAGCAGAAATTCTTCTTTGGGGTCAATCTTTGTTTCTTTTTTTTACATTTTATATTTTTAATCATTTTAGTGGGGCTCATACAACTCTTATCACAATCCATACATACATCAATTGAGTAAAGCACCCTTATACATTCGTTGCCCTCATCAGTCTCAGAATTCGCCTTCCACTTGGGTTCCTGGAATCAGCTTCTCATTTTCCTTTTTTCCTTCCCCCCTCCTCATTTGCCCCTCCTTCATGAACCCTTAATAATTTATAAATTATTTTATCTTATCTTACACTGCCCATCATCTCCCTTCACCCACTTTCCTGTTGCCCGTCCCCCAGAGAGGAGGTTATATATGTAGATCCCCGAGATCGGTTCCCCCTTTCTACACCCTCTTCCCTCCCGGTGTCGCCACTCTCACCACTGGTCCTGAGGGGTTCATCCGTCCTGGATTCCCTGTGTTTCCAGATCCCTACTGCACCGCTGTGCATCCTCTGGTCTAACCAGGTTTGCAAGGTAGAATTGGGGTCATGATAGATGGAGGGGAGGGAGCGTTCAAGAACTAGAGGAAAGTTGTGAGTTTCATTGTTGCTACACTGAACCCTGAGTGACGCAATCTTTGTTTCTTATGTCAATGTTATATGTGCTTTATGAAATTCTGGGGAATTTCCTATGTTTTTCTAAATTGGAACATTTCGAATAGTAGTTAGCATGAATATTTTGTAGATTTAAAAAAAATTTGGTAGCATTTCTTTATAAAATTGTCTGTGACTGGAGCACATTTAATGTTCTGAATTGTGAAATATGTTGAGTTAAATAAATCCAGAATTGACTTGAACATAAAATGGTGGTCTGTGGTGTATCAGGGAGGGAAGTAGAGAAAAGATTTTTCTGGACACTAGAACAAGCCCGAGTCAAATGTGAAATAGGTAATATTATTTGTCTCTATTGCACTTCTTGCTTATTTTTGGTTCTGGTACTTTAGGTTCTGTGACTGCTGTCTTGTCTTTTAAGTAGTAAAGATACACTGATGTTAGGGTTAGGGTTAAAAAAAAGAAAACGAGAAAAAAAAAGAAAACTAAGAAGATACACTGATGCTTGAGGTCAGGCATAAGTGTTCCCAGGTGATCAGAGCGCACTTTTCCACTGATTTAGTTAAAGAGGTTTAGCAAACTCAGAGGAGCTCTAATCTTGCATTGCCCCTACTCACCCACCCAAATGTGTTAGTCTGGGCACTTTGGAGAAACAAATCCACAGAAACTCAGGTATAAGAGAGAGTTTTATATAAAGGTTAAGTGCACATCAAGAAAACATCCCAACCCAGTGCTGCTCAAACTCACAAGTCCAACATTAACCCATATGTCCAACACCAATCCACAAAGTCCTCCTCCATCTCACAAAACACATACTATGATGCCAACTACAGAAGGAAAACCGAGTTAGTGTGTAAGCAGGGGTGCTGCCAGGGGTCTCTACATGGCTGCTCCAGCACCCAGGTTTGCATCGGGGTAGGTCCATGTGGCTTCTCCTCAGGGATGTCTTGCAGGAAGTGAGCTGTGCCAGCTGAAGCAGGGAACTGGCTAAGGCGGCTGCACCCTGATCCGACCATCAGAAAGCAAGAGCCCTGAGAACTAGAAAGGCAGGGCTTACGGAGCCATTTAGCCCTCCACCCTTCAATTAACCCCACATGTGTTTATCAGCCAGGCTGGCACAATAAACTAACTACCTCAATCCACCCCTTGCCAACTTGGCACCTGTACATAATTCTGTAGCCTCACAGTTGCAATTAAGGAACACCTACACCTTAATCCTATAATCCTATGAATGTGTTCCCCCCACCTGTGAAAATTTGTAAGCCAACCACTGTATGCCTTTATTCCTCCAATTTTGGGTATCCAATTTATATACTGCCCACTTACATCAACACAGCACTCTGAGGAGACATATTTTCCAACATGAAGAATCTTCATTTCAGTTGGACCTGAGAACTAGAAAGGAGCCATTTATCCCTCCACCTTTCAATTAACCCCACATGTGTTTATCGGCCAGATTGGTACAATAAACTACCTACCTCACCAAGTATCAAAGTCATCACCTAACTACTTTCAGTGAGTAAAAATGAAAAAGTGGACTATCAACTTGATAAGATTCCTGATCTCTACTTTCCTAGTTAATCTTTTTAAAAAATCATTTTATTGGGGGCTCATATAACTCTTATCACACTCCATACCTGCATCGATTGTGTAAAGCACGTTTGTACATTTGTTACCCTCCTCATTCTCCTAGCTCATCATTTGCTTTCAGTACCATTACACATCGTCTCCTGTCTGACAGGCAGGCCTTCCCCTGCCCTTGAATCTTTACTTGATTTTGAAACCGCAGCCTTGACCTCTTTCACATAGTGCTCCCGGTCAGCCATTCCTTCCCATCTCCACAGCCACTCCTCAGTCTTCCTGTTTGTGTACAGAATGTATTCCTTCATGACACCTTCATTGCAGTTACTTGCTGTACCTCTGTGTCCCTACCGGACCAGGAGCTCCTGAGGGCGTTGGTTCCCAGTGCTTAACACAGTGCCACACAGCAAAAAAGAAAAAGCCCAAACCCTTTGCTGTCCCGTGGGTTCCAGCTCGTAGTGTCGAGTCCCATCGAGCAGAGCGGCTCCGTAGGGTAGCCATGCTGTACTGCACAGTTCTGCAGGAGCCACATCCTGTACCTGCGCAGCCGCAGGGGGTTTGTACCACCAGCCTTTGGTTCTTAGCCAGTGCTGGCCACTGCACCCACAGAGCTTCTTGAGCACTTAGCAGACCTCAGCAAAGCGATGGAATAATTAAATAAATGAGACATAGGTAGAAGTGAAGGAAAAAACAATTGGATGTGGACGGGTTAAATTTAAGGAACTTTCATACCATGCCCCACATGATACAATGTGGGTTTTTAATAACCCAGTCTCACTGTATGAAAAGTAAACTTAATGATTTTGTTCAGAGTGGATTTAATTAATATTTGAATCTGTTTATTTAAAATATCTGGTACTATACTCACTTTCAAAATCTGTTTATTCAGAAGACAGACATTTGACTAAGTTGTAAAGATGGTCTTCAAGGCTATGGGATTCTAAAACCTCCTAGTCATTTTATAATTTGGGCTGTGTGCTAGGAAATGTTTCTCCTTCCTGCTTCAGGAAATGACTGTAGAGCTCAAGGGCTCAACAGGAGTAATGAAGAGTGCTAAAAATAGATGTGATGGAAGGTGAGGTGGCCTGAAAACAGGATTACATGGAAGGGTTTGGGTTATTCCGTGGGGCTTCCACCTGGCGTGTATAAATATAAATAGAGACTGTTTTCGTGTGTTGAGTGGCTGGAAAATTTTTAATTGGCAAGCTGTGCTTGTATGATAAAAGAATTTGGAGTATTTTGGAACCACCGTAGCCAGCCAAATTATTTTATGCCTTATCAACTTTGTTTATCCAGCTTTTTATGTTCTTTAATCTTCCTTATCCAGGTAAATATTGTATGCTCCAGTTTTCTCTTTTAGTTAGGGCGTTACCTTATGTTTAGTCGCACTAATAGTGGGAGGGGGGCAACATTGAATAACCATACATATCTATGGTTAGAATTATTTTGCATTCATAGATATAATTAATCTTTTTAAAATCATTGTATTGGGGGCTCATACAATTCTTATCACAATCCATACATACATACATACATTGTATCCAGGACATTTGTACATTTATTGCCATCATCATTCTCAAAATATTTACTTTCTACTTGAGCCTTTGACATCAGCTCCTTATTTTCCCCTCCCTCCCCGCTTCTCCCTCCCTCATGAACCCTTGATCATTTATAAATTATTATTTTGTCATATCTTACACTGTCCGATGGTCTCCCTTCACCCACTTTTCTGTTGTCTGTCCCCCAGGGAGGAGGTTATAAGAAGATACTTGTAATCAGGTCCCCCTTTCTACCCCACCTTCCCTCTACCCTCCCGGTATTGCCACTCTCACCACTGGTCCTGAAGGGATCATCTGTCCTGGATTCCCTGTGTTTCTAGTTCCTATTTGTACCAGTGTACATCCTCTGGTCCAGCTGGATTTGTAAGGTAGAATTGGGATCATGATAGTGGGAGGAGAAAGCATTTAAGAACTAAAGGAAAGTAGTATGTTTCATCATTGGTACCCTGCACCCTGACTGGCTTGTAAATTAATTTTAAAAAATAATTTCGATATTGCTGTCAAATGGAGAATATTGTTGGTGACAGTACAGATTTGCTTATTTTAACCTTTAGCTGCCTAGTGTGACTTTTGGGTTCAGATTATTCAGTTTTATCAATTGTGATATAAAAAATCCACTGCTTACTGGTACATCAACCTGCATGCCTTCATTTATTTCCCACAGAGCTCTTTCCGGGGAAGCGAGGAATGTGGGTGGCGGGAGAAGCTGAGGGGAATAGATCCATTGAGTGTCAGTCCTTGGGAGGTGCGGCTCCCCGCACAGATGGTTCTCAGTGTGGATATGGCTCTCACATTCAGGGAAAACACTGTAACTGGCCCCGAACTCAGCGTCCTAGGGTTGAGGGTTTAGCTGACTGCTCCAGAACTTGCGAGTGTGAAGATCAATCCTTGTAATCTCAAGGGTCAGGCCAGATCTCCAGGGCTGGTCTTTCTAGCTCCCCTGTCTCCATTCTCTAGCAGAGGAGTTTACAGTTAGTCTCTTTGGCACAAACTTTGCCTTGCTCCCGGCTTGAGGCATCCTTTCAAAGTCCTGGCCTCTCATATTTCCCCAATTTCTGCTTCTCCCCCAGGTGAACTCGGACCGACTCGTGACTACAAGGTTTGCCAGTTCAGACAGGATCTAGATGAGAAAGCAATTTTTTTCCTATTAATGTTATTTTGACTATATTTGTTGACCTTTTGGCCCAGCATTATTATACTAAGAAAGCTTTTTAAAATTAATTGGTCATGACAGTGACCAAATTGGGTATCTTTACCCCCCAAAACCACATTGGTTTTGAGTTGACTCTGACTCCTAAGTGCCCTGGAGGACAGAGCAGGATGGCATGTGGGAGGCCCAAGGCTGGCATGGTTATGGAGGCAGACTACCATCTATTTTTTAAATTTCAGACCTTCGAGCTAACCATCTAATGCTTAACCTCTGCACTGCCAGGGGTTTTTGGATTACTTTTACTCTGTACAAACAAACAATAATGTCCCCAAGGCAAAGTTTGACAATAAACCAAGTACCCTGGTCCTTCCCTGCTCCTACTCCATAAAATTAAGTCCTTTTAAAATCATAATCATTTGTCATTTGGATTTTGCTTTAAATATAAATGCCCACGAGGAGAACATGGTGGAAGCTTTGAGTCTGCTTTCTGCAGTGTTCTTGGAATTGTGGCTATTATTCCTTTGTTGGAAGTGTCTTTACCACGATGGAGGTAATCTGAATGAAGTCCATAAACTTAGTTTAAGAGAATAGCCTTTTATTTTAGCTACTGTGATTTTTCTATACGAGAAGTTATTTATCACCCCCCCCCGTGGGAAAATTCCATTATCTTTTTTTTAATTAATAAATAATTTTTATTGGGGGCTCTTACAGCTCTTGTTAACAATTCAAACATCAATCGTATCAAACTTACAAATCTGGCTAGACCAGAGGTTGTACACTGGTAGAGATAAGAACTGGAAACACAGGGAATCCAGGGCAGATGATCCCTTCAGGACCAGTGGCGAGAGTGGCGGTACTGGGAGGGTGAAGGGAGGGTAGGTTGGAAAGGGGGAACTGATTACAAGGACCTACATATAACCTCCTCCCTATGGGACAGACAACAGAAAAGTGGGTGAAGGGAGATGTTGGACAGTTCAAAATATGACAAAAAAATAACATAAATTATCAAGGGTTCATGAGGGAGGGGGAAGCAAGGAGGGAGGGGGAAAATGAGGAGCTAATGCCAGGGGTTTAAGTGGAGAGACTGATAAGGGCAATGAATGTACAAATGTGCTTTACACAATTGCTGTCTGTATGGATTATGATAAGAGTTGTATGAGCCCCTAATAAAATGATTTTAAAAAATTGTATCAAACACATTTGTTATGTATGTTGCCATCCTCATTTGCAAAACATTTTCTTTCTGCTTAAGCTCTTGCTATCAGCTCCCTTTCCCCCTTCCTCTCATACCCTTCCACCCTCGTGACCCCTTCGTAAATTATAAATTATTATTATTATCATATCCTACATTGCTTGCTGCCTCCCTTCGCCCATGTTTCTATTGTTTGTCCCCCTGGGGCTGTAGGTGGGGTTATATGTCAATCATTATAGTTGGTTCCCTGCTAAGAGAAGTTATTTAGGAACATTTCAGGGTACAGAAGATGGTAAAGTGAGAGTCCTTTCCTGGTGTGGAAGTCTCCCATACTTCTGATGATTACTTTAGAAAAGTGACATACATGCTTGAAAAATAGAAAGCTGTACATTTTTCAGTGCTAAAAAGTCTAGCTCTCTAGATGTGTTCAATTTTTAGTGCAATTTTCTTTACTATAAAGATTAGTAGTGGTAACTTAAAATGAATAGAAACCTTTGAAAAATGGTATAAATTATGCTAGCAAGATGCTGTTTGTGTGTGTGTGTGCTCACTGACGAGTGTGAGAGAGGGCTGGTGCATGTGCGGGAGGAAGCTGAGGCTTTCTACCCCCTTAAACAGTTCCAGTCTGAGACACCCACCAGCGGCAGGGCTGCCCTGTCCGTTAGGCTGCTATGAGCCAGGTGACTTGATGGCAGCGAGTTTCTTTCTTTCATTCTTTTTTTCTTCTTGAGCTTGAATTGTGCATTACAACTTTCAGCTGGAAAACAAAAAGCAGTAATCATTAGATGTTGCAGAGCATACTCAATGTGCAGCCCCGTGGTCTTTCATTGGAAGATTCGGTGGTTAGTATTAGCTTGGAGTATACAGTAATTCAAAAACTTCTGCTCTTCTTCAGACTTCTTTACTCAATGTCCAATTTGCACATGAGGTGACTCAAGAAGAAGAAGAAGAGGAAGACATTCAGCGAGGTGGATGGACACAGTGGCAGCAACAATAGGCTCAAACATGAGAACAATTGTGAGGCTGGTGCAGGACCGGGCAGGGTTTTGTTCTGTTGTACAGAGGTTCTCTATGAGTTGGAACTGATTCTACAGTACCTTAGAGCAACAAAAAGAGAATAACATCGTTCACACCAGCTGTTGATTGCTGAGACCTATGCTGGGCACATAGCACACGGGATACAGCGCATACACATTTTAATAGCTATGGTTATGGCAATTTATGTGCGTATTCGAGAGAGGTATGTGGATGTACATATATATATGTAGATACATTAATCATTTCAGAAACATACAGTAATTCCATCTTGTTTGGAATGTCTTTTAGCCAGACAAAGGGGGAGGGAAGACAAGGTGTGTGTCAAAGTCTTTGTTCAGGGAACCTTTTTTTTCACGTTAGATCTTTCTGTTAGCAAATCTTTTTAATTTGCTCTACAGTTGTTGTTAGGTACCATCCAGTTGCTTCTGACTCAAGCAACCATGTGCGCTACAGAATGAAACACTGCCCAGCCCTGCACATGCTCACAACTGTTATGTTTGAGCCAATTGCTGCAGCCACTGTGTCCATCTATCTCCTTGAGGGCCTTTCTTTTGCTCTCTGCCCCTGTCCTGTACCAAGCACGATGTCCTGCAGAGGCTGGCCTCTCCTGATAACATGTCCAAAGTATGTAAGAGCAAGTCTTGGCGTTCTTGCTTCTAAAGGACCTGCTCTTTCAGTCGTCCATGGTACTTTCAATATTCTTTGCCAGTACCACCATTCAAACGCAACAATTCTTCTTCGGTCTTTTTAATTCAACGTACAGCTTTCACACGCATCTGAGGAAATTGAAAATAGCATGGCCTGAATCAGGCTCATCTGAGTCCTCAAAGGAACATGCTTGCTTTTCAAGGCTTTAAGAAGTACTGTGCAGTGCAGCAGATTTGCATAATGCAACTCTTATTTGGATTGCTTTTGTTTTGTTTTTGTTGTTGCAAAAAATGGCTTTGTCAGTTTTGCTTAATCTTCTTTATTTTATTTTAATTTTTACTCATTTTATTGGGGGCTCGTACAGCTCTTATCATAAGCCATCCATCCACCCATTGTGTCAAGCACATTTTTACATTTGTTGCCCTCATCATTCTCAAAACATTTTCTTTCTACTTGAGCCCTGGGTATCAGCTCCTCTCTGTTTGGATCTCTTGACTGCTTCTTCATGAGCCCTGATGGTGGATCCAATCAAGACGAAATCCTTGGCAACATTCATCTTTTTATCCCTGTATCATGCTGTTACCTATTGGTCCAGTTGTGAGGAGTTTGGTTTTCTATACACTGAATCGTCATCCACACTGAAGGCTGCAGTCCTTCATCTTCATCAGCAAGTGCTTCACGTCCTCTTTTTTCAACAAACAAGGTCTGGCCAGCATATCACAGTGTGTGAGTAACCCTCCCCCCTATTCTGAGGCTGCATTCTTTTTAAAATAATCCAGCTTCTCTAACGATTTGCTGAGCATTCAAATAGAATAAGTGTGGTGAGAGGAGACAGCCCTGATGCACACCTCTCTTGATCATAGACCAGGGGTCCTCAAACTTTTTAAACAGGGGGACAGTTCACTGTCCCTCAGACCCATTGGAGGGCGGATTATAGTTTAAAAAAAAACTACGAAGAAATTCCTATGCATACTGCACATATCTTATTTTGAAGTAAAAAAAACGGGGCAAAAACACCTTGCGGGCTGGATAAATGTCCTCGGCGGGCCACATGTGGCCCGTGGGCCATAGTTTGAGGACACCTGTGACATAGACTGTGCAGCGTCCCCTTGTTCCACGCTCACAACTGCCTCCTGATCCCCGTGCATGTTTCACATGAACACAATCCAGGGTTCTGGAAATCCCCTTCTTCTCAAGGTTATCCACAGTTTGTTATAGTCCAGGCAAAGCCTTTGGAATAGTCAATAAAACACAAGTAAACAATTTTCTGGTATTCACTGCTTTCAGCCAAGATCCATCTGACATCAGCAATGATATAGTTCTACGTCCTCTTCTGAATCCAGCATGAATCTCTGGTAGCTCCCTGTCAGTGTACTGCCACAACGCTCAGGTTATTGGCCCACTTAATTTTTTTCCTTTCCGTTATCTGTTTGAGATGAATTTACCAAATAATCAATTACTTCTTTTCTATAAATAATTCTGACATCTTATAGTACATTTCCTATCAATAAAAGAAACTTGGTAATATATTTATGCATATATTATATGTGTTGTGCATATATTTATTTCCAAATTATATATGCCCCATTTAATGTATTGTACATACTATTGCAAATTTTATTTTAAAAGAATGTAGTTAAACCTGCTTTATTGTTTGTTAAAACACTGTGATTTTAGTAATTTATGTCTTTTTTTTGAGCTCAGTCTATTTTGACACTTGGTTTTAGGTGTCATGGTTTTGCAGGAATCCAAAAAAAGGAAAAGGATTTAAATGGAAGTACACTGATAACTGTTCCTACTAACCGTTTTCATTTTCCAGTGTCAACTATTGGTTATACTAAGGCATTTTAGAATAAAAAAAGTGTTTGCTACTCCATTTTCATCTTTCTCAATGTCAATTTCTATATTTTTCTTACAAATTAATTTGAAGGAGATGAATGATATATTTTTAACAAGTCACTCCAAAATTAACTGGAATTTTTCATTTGATGTTTTTAAAACAGGCTGTTTTTGTTAGGTGCCGTGGAGTTGACTTTGTCTGGTCCTGTGCATCCTCACAATTATTGCTGTGTTTGAGCTTGTTGTTGGAGCCACTGGGTCAGTGCATCTCATCAAGGGTCTTCTTGTTCACGGGCCTTCACTTTACCAAGCATGCTGCCCTCTCCAGTGACTGGTCTCTCCTGACGACATGCTCATAGTATATGAAGTGAAGTCTGGCCATCCTCGCTCCTTAGGAGCACTTTTGGCTGTACTTATTCCGAGACGGAATCGTTTCTTTGTCCTACAGTACATGATATATTCAGTGTGCTTTGCCAACACCATAATTTAAAGGCTTCTATTCTTCTTTAATTTAAAACATTTGAGAATTCTATTTCCATATCTTAAATTTACAAGATTAGAGCTTTTCTAGATAATGAGCTGATCTTTGGGAGGGGAAGAATAATATCTCAAAGTAGTAGAAATATGTGAAACATATTTTTAAAATGTCCTCACTCTATCCTCCTAATTCAGTACAGCTAGTACTTTCTCGTGTGTTCAGGTATCCCTTTTTTTCTGTTTGATTTGTTTCTGCTACTGATAGTTTCGTGAAATCCATACGAATTAGAAATTTTGGGATGCTTACCTTTCTGCAAAATACAGCCACCTAAATATCTGTTAAATGTGACAACTCTTTTAAATACCTTTTGTATATATTGCTGTGAGTTGGTTGTGTGGTGGGTTATGTGTTCAAAGGTCAGTGGTTCAAAACCTTCAGCTGCTTTAAAGATGAGGCTTTCTACTCCTATAAACATTTACAGTTTTGGGAATCCACAGGGGCAGTTATACTTTGTCTATAGGATCAGTTAGAGTCAGAACGGACTCAGTGACAGTGGATTTTGTTTAAGTTGGGGCGCACTCAGGGCAGCTAACAACAAAGATAACCAACACAATTCTATGGTACCCTTTCTGTAGTAAAGGGGATGTATTTTCCCTGAAATTCCACTCTTTCCTTCTTCTCAATAATACAAAGACTCTGCTTTTAAATGGGTACACTGACACTCAGAGCTATTTCTCTATCATTAGTTCTGGTTAGTGGGATATAGGAGGAAGCGAAACATATTTTCTAGACCAAGTCCTTGAAAGAGTTCTGCTTGACTTCGCAATGTCTCTCTTCTCGTGCCTGGAAAGGCCTCATGGCAGCGGAGTGCCAGCTTCAACCACTTGGACCAAGCACTGAAGGGATGAGAGAGAGCAGAGATGGATAGTGTAGGAACCTGGACCCTTTAGATGACTTCATGGATCAGAGCCACCTACCACCTGTGGACTCTGTACAAGAAAAGTACTATTTTGTTTGACCCACTGTATTGTTGGATCTTTGTTACAGGAGTTTGGCTTATACGTTATTGTACTTTTAAATCTCATTATAATATAAAGAGCGCATATAAATTTAATAAAATTATATTTTAAACAGTTTTTATTAAAATAACTACATCACTTAAAGTAGAACTTAGTAGACTGTTGAGCTGCATCTAAGTATATGTAGAAACTTAGTAAATGATACTGTACTTTAAACTAATAGGAATGAAATGGTAATTATTGAACTTGGGTGATAGAACACTTAAAGTTCTTTGCATTTAAAATTTTTTTTATTTAGAAATTTTCTGTACTAAAAAGTGAACAAATCTTTAAAAATAATTTTAAAAATATAAACTCATTAGAGAAAGAATAGGTAGCCTAATAATAGATGTTTCCCAGTTAGAAGGAAATAAAATTAGTTCTGACCTTGTATGTACTTAATTTCAGATGGATTAAAATGTAAAGATAGAGGATTAGTGGAAAGAGTAGAAGCAGATGTAGGGTACGTTTGTATAATCGTGGCATCGGGAAGAAGTTTAAAGAAAAGGAATACTCCCTGCGTCGATGGCGTATCATGGCTATAGAATATCATTTCACAATAATATAAATGAATTGTAGGAAAATAAGCAAAGGATGGGAACAGAAAATGAAAAGAAATGATTGTAAAAATGTAAAACGATTTTCAATCATAAGAATAAATGCCTGCAAATGAAAAGTTCTGTTTATCAGATTGCATAAGAGTAATGAATTGAAATAGCTAAATCAAAACTAGTAAGATAATGGTTAAACTCTGATACATCCATCTACTAGTGGACTCTGCAGCTATTAACAAGAACGTGTAACTGAAATTCTGTCAATATGATTGTTAAATGAAAAAATCAAACTACAAAACAAAAAATATAGCAAAACCTCATTTTTATTAAAACTGTGTATGAAGGAGCTTCAGGATGTCATGGAGAAATTGTATTATCTTTTAATTCCCTTATTCCATGGATCTTTTGATGCCTCATTTACCTCAACCTTAATATCTACATGAGCATTAAAAAATCAGGAAGCGGAGGGGAAGGGATAAGATTTGTCAGTTTGTTTGAGTTTTATATTCAATCATTAATTCTACAAATTTAGTAGAAAGCATCTACTTATATGAACTCAAGAGTAAACTGGAAACCTTAGGTCTGAGAATAGTCAACATTATTGGCTGCTAAGTGGAAAGTTGGAGGTTCAAATCCTCCCAGGAGAACCTCAGCAAAAGGGCCTAGCAAATTCAGCCGTTGAAGGCCCTTAAGAGGACAAAAAAAAAAAAAATCAGGAAGCTCTGCACTAACCTCACCGTGATTACTGTATTTAAAGGTGCCAAACAGAAACCTTTATTAATTTATGGAACATTATAGGGATGTGTACTTACTAAAAATGCTTTGATTGCAGGTGCTTATGTGTCTGAGTTGTGTTTCTGACATTTTTGGATCTTTCACCAAGAAAACAACGCAGAGAGATACTTTACTTGCTTGCTTGTTTGAAGCGTTTTTACTTGCTTGCTTGTTTGAAGCGTCAGTCGGAATGATACAAAGATGAGTAAGCAGCAAGCCGCCGCCCTCACACCCGTCAGTACATTTTACATTCAACCCGAGGTACATTCTGTACAAAAGCAAGCCAACCAAACAAAGCATTGAAATCAACAGTCCTTAAGCCAATCTCCTGGGAAAAGTCGACAGGAACCCTATGTGTGATCCAGATTAAACTACTTCTTAGCTCATGCCCGAATATCTGCAAGAGAGACAAGGAACGGTAATAAAATCTCACAGCTTTCAGCTGCTCTTCTTGACTTAATGACATCACCTCCGGCAAAGGAGTCAGTACAAGGTGACTTCTCGTGCAGACATTTTTGCTGATGCCCATGCGACAGAGGCCAGAGCCCCTGGACCGTGGAAAACCCTACCGCCGCGCTCCTAAGTGGACCAGCCACAGACACCCCTCAGATGCCCCTGGTTAGCCATCTTGGTTTGGACCCTGTCTTTTCTCCCTTCTCTTTCAATCCGTAGTATAAATTGGTATGCGATTTTAGGTTGTGAAAACCGTTTCTCCTCTGCTTGCTACTAAGTGTACAACTAGATTCAAAGCAAATAGGTTTTAGAGTGAACGTGCTGCCGAAACGCATGTAAGACGTGAACGCAGACCAAGTACATACTCACTCATTCTCCTGGGGCAGGGCAGGGGTGGGTGGGCAAGAGCAGTTTCAGCTTCCAGACTGGGGAGTATGTGCACCCTCAGGGCCTAGTGAGGGAGTACTGATGCTCTGGAGATGTTTCAGATCAGAGCGGGATGTGCTAGAAACCTCTGCTGTGCCTTTTCTCTAGGCATGCTTCACAGGCAGTAGGCTTGTGGCTAAATGATGAGCCCTGCCTGGCAAGTATCCATCCCCTCCCTCCTGGGGTGAGGGGGTGGGACTCAGTAAATAACTAGCTCAATTCACTGCATAGTACTGCAGTTCACCTTGGGACTTGAAACTCTGCTCCAAACTCCAGCCTCGGAGTCTGAATGAATAGCTTTTGTTAACTTCACAAATTGGCAGGGGTGCTGTTCAAAGTATTTCACAGCCAGTAGAAAATGGGAAGGAATTTCGGAGTGGTGCTGTGGTTAATATGTTCCACTACTAACAGAAAGGTTGGACGTTTGAGTCACCCAGAGGGGTCTTGCAAGAAAGGTTTGACGACCGACTTCTGCAATATCGCAGACTGGAAATCCTAGAGAGCGAGGTTGTCCTCTGACACACATGCGGTGGCTCTGGGTAGGGAGCCACTTGAAGGAAACCAGCAGACATCCAGTCGACTTGGACACAGAGAGACCCCGTGTGCATCGGAGTATAGCTGTTCTGGAAGTGTTTCTTTGTGATTCTCTTATTGGCATACATTTCACACAGCACATAACTCAGTAGTTCAATCATTTCAAGAAGAGTTGTACAGTCATCACCACCATCAACTTTATCTTTAATCATTAGTATTTTTAATCGTTCAATCATTTATTTATATAATTTTATTGGGGGCTCTTACAACATTCCATACATCAATTGCATCAAGCATATTTATACATACGTTGCCATCATCATTTTGTAAACATTTTACTTTCTATTTGAGCCCATGGTATCAGCTCCTCTTTTTTCCTCTCCCCCCACCCTCATGACCCCTTGATAAATTATAAATTATTGCTTTCATATCTTATGTCAATTACTGTCTCTCTTCACCCATGTTTCTGTTGTAGGGGGAAGGTGGGGGGAGGGGCCTGCGGATTATGCATCAATCATTGGGATTGGTTCCCTTTTCCTCCCCTCTTCCCCCCACCTGGTATGGCTACTCCCATATCTGTACCTGAGAGGTTTATCTGACCTGGATTCCATGTGTCATGAGCTCTTAGCTGTACCAGTGTACATGCTCCAGTCTAGGCCGCAGTGAAAGTCAGTACGGGGGTCATGATAGTGGGCGGGGGGCGGAGGGGGCTGAGGATGCTCAAAGAACCAGAGGAATATTGTGTGCTTCATCAGTCCTTTACTGCGCCCTGGTTGAGGCTTCCCTTCCTTGTGACCCTTCTATGAAGGGATGTCCTGTTTCTGCAGATGGGTTTTGGGTAACTATGACCCCCCTCGTTCTCAATAATGCTTTTTTTGGGGGGGGTGTCTTCTGGTGACCAGGCCTTTCGTTTTTATTTTTTTGGAAATATTTAGTGAATTTACTTCAATGAAAGACACTTAAATGATACAGAACTGAAAATATTAGAAATCCATATACAATAAAAAGTGAACATAAATTAGCTAACGCCAACATTTCCAGTCAAGCATTCATACAAATACATTCCCATTTTTTGTTTTTAATATAGGTATAACACATGCATACATGCCATGATGATTCTGACAAAAAGAAAATTAGAGATACTAAAAATATTCTCAAGTTTTAAAAATGATGTGAAGTAGGTTTCCACAACATTCTACATGAATGTAAACCTGTAATTTAATTCCATGATTTTAATATGTCAGAAGCATGGTTGGTTTTCTTTTTAAAAAACAGATCTTGGTATTTTAGCACATTGGTTTATTAATAATTAAGGCATTTTGCATACACCGTAGTATTTCAGTGTGAACAAAAACAATTTAATATTGATTATTTGCTATGATGTTTAAAACTTTCAGTCTTTTCAACATAAGAAAATAGCTGCACACATTTAAGTGTATTCTTATAAAACACAATTTTAAGAAAATTCATGATGATTGGTCTTTGTGGTTCCTAGTATTAAGTCCTTTGTTACTTTTGCACATAGTACAAGTTATCTTATGTAATATGCAGGAGTGCATTAAGATCCAGTTGTTCTTAAACATATACATTCCAAACGCAGCAATGGCCAACAATCTTCATGGTGCACTTTCACCTCACTGAAGTTGAAGCTGCTCCTTTGGGATATTTCCCCACTTCAATGTGAAGCAGATTGTTAGGATTTCATTAGTGGTTTCATTGTGTGACTTTTTAAAAGAAAAAAATGTTTTTTATTTCTTCCATAGTTCAGAGTTTTCAGAAGAGACATGTTTTTTTCCCTGGAAATCATGTAGGCCTGGGATGTTCTGAACAACCACACATTCTTCAGTAGAGGAAACTTCTCAATGCAATTGTAATAAAGAAGCATCTGCATCCTTAGCTATACCACCAGTGCATCCTGGAACCAAAGTCAGATGGTTTTCCTGTTTCTGTAACCCACTTAACTGTTGTTTTAAAATATGAATATTTCCAACATTTAAAATTTCTGTTTTGGATGATAGTTCAGACAACCATCTTTTTATAACTGCTTGAAGCCAGTTTAAACCAACTATTACATACTCTTCAAATTTGCTCCTAAGTAGTGACTTTACTAGATGTAACAAGTCTACACAGCAGCCAAGTGAGATGTATAGTTTTTCTTCCTGCAAACTGTTGGTGAGCACAGGAAGGCAGTCCACCGCAACCCCAAGATCTTCTATCCTCACCAAATAGCCTACAAGTTCACTTACACGTCTCTTCCTCCAGAAGGTTAAAGCTACTTTTAACCTCAAATTTCTGCTGAACCACACTTGCGCCATCGTTTCATGGCCCTGGGAAACCTCAGGAAAAAAACCACTATATTTTGATGATGGGCCTTCTGTCTGTGAAGAACCAGAATCACTGGAGTTAATCAAGTATGTTCGACCATCATGGCGTAATTTCAGGCTTTTCTTAAAGAGGTGCTTTGAGTAGACTCAAATCTCCCAACATTTCCAATTGGCAGCTGAGCCCATTAACTGATTATATGACCAGGGATTAGGTGGACTTGCATGATATGTCTATTTGCCAGTTCAGAAATCTTGCTGGTTGGGTGTTCTCAGGCTTCTGGGCAATTGTTATTAGGAAGAAAATCTCATAAATCAGCTCCTCCTCTTCTTGATTTCCTAGTTTCTTGTCTGGAGACGGGCATTGTCTCTGACATTCACGTATATTTGCAGACATGGTCGCTAGAGGCACTGTCTGCAAGGAAGTAGTCAGGAAACGGAGAGCAGATGTGTTCACATGGGAAGAATCGTCTGCAAGACCCCTTGGTCTGTAATTAGGAAGGCTGGCTTATGATTTGCTGGCTATTTATAGAGCCTGCCATTGCGCATGCCTGTCTGTGCCCCAGGCTGCGGGCCTCCTTGCTTGCCATTGCTGCTCGTGCAGATTACCCTGCTCCTGCTTCTCAGGCAGCCCCTCTCCCTGCCCCCCTGGCTCTCCATGGCGCTTTCGACTCTTCCCTTCCCGCTGCCTCTGCAGCCTGGTGCTGCACCCTGGTTTTGGTGGACGTACTGCCAGGCGTTTGGCTGTGGTGCTGACGGGTTGGCTTTCTGCCAGAAGCTCCTTATTGCTAAGTCTTTCTCCTGGTCGCATGTGGAATAAGGCACGTGCAATGTCTGGCACTGCTCAGGAAACCAGATTTCATTGCAGGTCAGCTTTCCAGGAAAGTAGACTTTGTGCTGGAAAGGGAGCGAGGGGAACCCATTGGGCAGGGGGAAATTCCAGTGCAGGGCATTTGCAACCGATGCTGCAGGGGATCCCACTGGAAGTTCTGGCCCCGGGAGCCCCTTCAGCTTTGCCCCTCACTAAAGCAATCATGTCTTTCCAATATTGATTAGTCTATTGATGAGCCCCTGACTGTGTGGCAAGGGGTATGAATTTTCGGCTGAGGAAAATTCCAGGAGAGGATTTAGGCAGAAAGCCTGGGGGAATGTGTGCTTGTGTAACAAAGGGTGGGGGACATAGGCGGTGTCCTGCAGCACACACTAACATGTTCATCCCAAAGTTTGCACCTACTGGGTGCAATTTCCACCTCCTACTTTTAACTGGATTTAAAAACTAATGCATTGTGAGTACGGTATTCTTAAAGTCTTCTAAAAGCCAGCCCTGTTTCTTTCATTTTTTATTTTGATCCATAGGTTCTGAGGCTTTGAAAACTGCTTATTTTCTTGTCTTTGGTTCGTTTTCTGGCTAAAACATGGGGATGATGGGTCAGCAGAATAAGGTCCACGTTACTGGACTCCCACTCCCCATACAATCATAGTCTGCTGCGCTGAACCAAAGCAGAGGACGGGAAGGATGAGGCAGTGCAACCTGTGGTACCAAAAGCATTGGCCTTCATAAATTGATACCGATTTGGTAGATACAGACCAATAGAGAAACTAATCAGAGAATTGACATAGACATTATTGGAAAATGATGTGTCCTTCTATGTGTCTGACAAAACAACCGGACAGATGTTGTTTAATCTTCGTATGCAGTTACAAACAGATGGTGTAGACAAGGCTGCTAGAGGGGAAATAGAGCATCCTTCTATTTCCTAGACCAGGGTATTGACTGAGAGCACAGATTAAAAGACCAAAACACCAAGCATAAGTGATTTTTTAGTCTGTGAGAGAAACACAGTGCCCAAGGCCACTTGTGTCTGCACACAGGTGCTCTTGGGAGGGTACTTGTTACGTCAAAGGAAGTCCAGCAAACCCATGACTGCCAAGGGGAGCTGCTGGCTCAGTTCAAGTCAAGGCAGAGAGGGTCGGCTCAGAAGGTGGTGATGATTGATTTGGGGAGCCTGAAAGGATACTTACTATCTATCAATCCATCTCCCCACCAGTTTGGTTGGCATATCATTCACATACAATTCAGTAGTTGGATCACATCATGAGGCATTGTGCAACCATCACCAGAATCAGTTCTAGAACATTTTCTTTAATCTTTTACTCATTGTGAATAGTTCCTCCTCCCCTGCTCCTCTGCCTTGCCCCCAAGGGACCATGAATTCAGTTACCGTCTCTCTAGATTTACCTATCCTGCATGAAAATATATAGGGAAACATTAAAAAAACCCAGACCAACAACAACACACTAACAAGAATAACCAAGTAAAACAGATAAACACCTTAATCGAAAAGAAAGCAGGAAATCAAATGATAGGATGCTGCGTTTTAACCTAACTGCATCTGCAACAATCCAAGGGGCAGGGGGGTACTCTTGATAGAGTTTCTCTAAGCATACAGGATGGTGATGGGGCTCCCTGAGAATGTATTTTAGGGAAATGGGAAACTGCTCCGGTAAGAAAAAGGACAGGGCATTTTCACTCAGGGCTTTTCAGCATCCTGACTAGGCACTTGGGCATTCTTTGAGGGTGACAAGGGGTGTCTTAGGAGGATTTTGTTGGGAAAATTTACTCCATCTACCGACAGGCCTGGTATTACCCTTCAGACTTCTTTTTGTTTCTGAAACTCAACATTTTAAAGGCGCAGACTTCCATTTTGATATCTGTAAATCAAAGACAGCACAGTTCCTCATGGAAGCATTAGAGACAAAAATGTATAGACCCAGATTAAGGGGATCATATTTTGAGAAGCCATAACTGTACATTTTTGAGATTTTTATTTAACCAGTCAGGGTGAAGTGAAGCAACGATGAAACATACAACTTTCCTCTAGTTCCTAAATGTTTCCCCTCCCCCCACTATAATGATCTAAGTTCTACCTTACAGATCTGGCTAGGCCGGAGGATGTACACTGGTACAGATAGGAACTGGAAACACAGGGAATCCAGGCTGGATGATCTCTTCAGGACCAGTGCTGAGAGTGGTGATACCAGAAGGGTGGAGGGAGGGTGGGTTGGAAAGGGGGAACCGATTTCAGGCATCTACATATAACCTCCTCCCTGGGGGACAGGCAACAGAAAAGTGGGTGAAGGGAGACGTCGGACAGTGTAAGATATGACAAAATAAATATTTATAAATTATCAAGGTTTCATGAGGGAGGTGGGAGCAGGGAAGGAAGGGGGAAAATGAGCTGATGCCAGAGGCTTAAGTGGAGAGCAAATGTTTGGAGAATGATGAGGGCAATGAATGTACAAATGTGGTTTACACAATTGATATATGTATGTATTGTGATAAGAGTTGTACGAGCCCCCAATAAAATGAATAAAAGAAAAAAAAAGGTTTTGATTTTGTAGAAAAGCTTTTGGACTTCCCCATGTACAGTAATCATCATATTGAGCAATTGCAATCTGGCTAGTAAGACTGCGGAATGAAAAGTGTAATTCATTACAATGTAAATGTAAATAGCTACCTTTGACTAGCAGCTGCCCTGTTGGACAATTTGGGGTTAGAGATTGGAAAATTTCTTAGTGGTGCACTGAGTCTCATTCCCAGCCCTGTTAAGTCTGGCGAGAGTGACGTTCAGGAGACCACCGTGAAAGCTTGAAGTGTGTCTCAAAGTTGATGCCAAGCACAACTGCCAGACCGTCGTGCGACAGTTCCGCAGGGCCAGCGACGGTGGCTGTCTCGCTGCTCTACCGGAGGGTGAGCAGGGTGGCTGCATGAAGGACAGTTTGCTCTTCCATAATCTCTTTGGGTAGAGGGTATGTATTTCTGATGGCTGCATTAAAACCCTATCCAAAGGGAAACCGGGAGAAGTGGTCTGACCCAATTGAAATGCCAATGTCTTTGTGACTAGATACAACCAAAGAACTCTTTAATTTCTGAGAGTGGCCGGGAAAGGGACAGAATCTACCTAAATGTTACGGAGAGCTGGGAGATAATAAGCCCTTCCTTTTGGATTTGCCAGGGCAGCCGGGAGAAAGGAGATAGCTGTTTCCTGAGTGAGTCTACTCTATGATCCCTGCTTGTGTCCCTTGCATACAGAATTAAAAAGCACTGTAAGGCCAGAACAGAGAAGATGATCTGTCTCAAGTAGTTTCCACCTCATCGTCTTCCTTTGTTCTTTTCCCCACCCTTTCCCCAGAGGCCATATTTGAGTACACATTTGGGTACAGAAACAGAGGCCTTAAAGTGTTTTAGGAATATTGTTTGGGATAGACATGCAGCTTAAAGGAGCTCTGAGAAAAAGATCCGGTTTAGAGTCTGGCTGCACAGAGAGCACAGTAGGAAGTTGGCCGTAGATTCAGGGACTCTCCTTGGTATGGCCGATACCACCTCTGAGACTCACTTCTTCTCCACTGGCCGCTGCCTTTCCGTTTGCTCTCCTCACTTATGCTTTCTCAGGTCCACACATTAAAATGTGGAAAAACGCTTGTCAGCAGAATGTTTCTCCGTTGTTTTTAGTTCCAGCTTCTGTAAGTGGCTCAGCGTCTCCGCATCGATCCATCAGACTCTCAAGAAGGGGAACCTGCTAGGTGGGGCCCGTGTGTCAGTCCCTGTGACCGCCACCCGAGAGCTGGGACCCTGTGACACACTTGCACAGATGGCCCAGGCTGTGGCGAGACATTTTAACCAAGGAGGTCGTGACTGACATCACTAATCGTTGAAGATCTCCATTTACACAACCACATTCACCTTGTCACTTATGTTAAATGTAGAAAACCACCCCGTCTCTCTGATTAACCATCAGAGCGTCTAATCAACAGGAACTAATAACCATTTGGCATGGTATTAGTGATTGCGAGAGAAACTACCCGAGGGGATTTCAAAAAGTCCATGGAAAATTTTAACTAAAAGATCAGGGCATTTCCCCATAAAATTGTTTAAACTTCCTCGTGCTATTAATCTCTGTGAGGGGTTATCTAAAATAAAGGTAGACTTTTCAAAGAGTAACAATAGACTTTTTGTTGTCATCTTGTCTCCAGGATCTAGTCATCTATATCAAATAATGGTTAGTAATTAGAAAATAAGCCACCATTCAACCAAACTCACAGCTGTCACGCTGATTCCATCTTTTGGGGACCCTGTATCTAAACTGCTCTATGGGATTTCCCTCTGAGTGGGGCAAGGGGTTAGTGTTCAGTTACTAACCTAAAGTTAGCTGTTCCTAACTGCAATTGACAGAAGGCCTGGTGACTTGTTTCATGCATATGACAACTAAGCAGCCCTATGAACAGGGCTGTGTGGTAGGGGTCACCCCGAGTCAGATTGGACTCGGTGACAGTGGGTTTGAGCTTTGATTTGGTTTCATCTTTACACTAGGAGTTTACCAGATCTTTCTGTTGAATGTTTGTTTGTTCAAGCCATCAACCTTTAGATTAGCAAACTAACCTGCCTGCACAAAATGCTTATATCTGCTAGCTTATTAGAAATTAAATTCCATTTTGTTTGCTGTTGTATTGGTTCCAACTCATAGTGACTCTGTTAGAAAATAGACCTTTTAATATATCAATTGGTCTCATTATCCTCTATTTGTCAGGTAGTACATTTTGACAAAAGAAAGGTAACCCTGCATACATTATTTTCTTCATCCAGGTGACAGAGTGGAGCTCAAAACCAGTCTTTAGTGCAGATTAAAGTGACTAAGAGCTAAATTGATCTAATCCTGAGTATCTTCCCCTTTATAACACGATGGCATATAGTATTATTAAGACCCAAATTACTCACAAAGCACACAATAGTTGCCTGACCCAGGTGTTGTCAAAGTGTTAGTCATCGGCATTACCTGAAGACTTGAAGAAAATGGAAGTCCCCACTCCAGACTCTCAATTAGAAACCAAGAGGATGAGGCCAGCAGTAAGCCATTTTTCTCAGCCCTTCAGGTGATGCTGGTGCTTGATAGCATTTGATAACTACTGAATTATGATAATACAAGGTGCCATAGCAAATAAACATCTTAGCATGTAATGATTCACCGACAGACTACAAATGCATCTGTTGCTCGTTTAAAAGTGCAGGTTGGCAGAGTGGCCTCCTCCTTGCAGTCATTCGGGAGCCCAGCTCAATGGAGGCACTGCCATCTTCAATCTGTAGCTGTCAGGTTTCTCTGAGGCTCGTGCCAGCCCAAAGGAGAAAGTGGTTGTGGGAAACTTCATGGGCTAGGTCCAAAGGTGACAGAGATCACATCCACCCCATTTATCGGTCAGATCTCAGTCACGTGGCTTGCCTGACTGCAGCACAACTAAGCCAAACCTCTGCGTTAGAGTCATTCCAACACATAGTGTGATGCTCTAGGACACAGGAGAACGGCTCTCTAGGGTTTCTGCACAGACACACGCGCCTCACTAAAAGGTACGCTGGATAATGTCGTCCAGGTTATGTGCAAGAAGAGGCAAACATGGAGTTTAATGAGCAACTTAAATGTCCCACAAACTCCGGAGATTTTCTGTATCCTGGACCAGAGAAGTGGGCTTTAGTTTGGTGATTTCCAAGTAATGGTGTGTATAAATGGTATATCAAGATGTTTGCACTTCACATGGCAAGCATATAAACAAACAAATCAGATTCACTGCAAGGAGCCATTGCTGACTCATTGAGACACCTGCTCCCGTGGGCCAGCCCTGAAGCCCAGTCTTTCTCTCGAGGAGCTGCTTGTGGTTTTGAACAGCTGACCCTGCGAATTGCAGCACAACACATAACCATTACACCACAGGTCTCGATCAGCTTTCTCCTGTGGAGCGGTAGGTAGGTTTGAACCACCAACCTTACCGTTAGCAGCCCGATGCTTATAGCACCATCAGGGCTCTTACAGCTGCTAAAGTAACAAAACTTGATGGTGTCACTGTAACGCCCATTTCTCTCTGCACTCATGTGCTCTGGCCTGGCATCCTGTGACCAGCTGTCGTCACGGTTACTATTAGGTGCCACAGGGTTGGTCCTGACTCGTCGAGACCCTGTGTACAACAGAAGGACGATGACACCACCTGGCCCGGCACCATCCTCACAATTGTTCCTGTGTTTGAGCCCATTGTCGCAGGAGTTGTATCAGCACATCTCGCCCAGGGTCTGACTATTCCAGCTGCCCTTCCACGTTACCAAGCAAGGTATCCTTCCTCAGTGACGGGTCTCTCCTGGTTACAGGTCCGAAGGACATGAGACTAAATCTAGTCGTGCTCACTCCTAAGGAGCATTCTGACTGTACTTCTTCCACGACCCATTTGTGTGTCAGTTTAGAGTCCATGGTACTTTCAATATTCTTCTCCAACACAAATCAAATGCATCGATTCTTCTTCAGTGTTCCTTATGTAGTGTCCAACTTTCACATGCATATGAGGCCATTTAAAACACCAGGGCTGGGGTCAGATGCACCTTTGTCCTCAGAATAACAGCCTTGCTCTTAAATGCTTTTCAAAGAGGTCTCGTGCAGCAGATTTACCCAGTGCAGCGTGTTGTTGGACCTCTTGGCTGCTGCGTCCATGAGCGTTGATAGTGGATGAAAGCAAGATGAGATCCTGGACAGTGTGAAATCCTGGACAGTTTTGATCTTTTTCTCCGTTTATCGTGATGTTGTTTATTGGTTCAGTTGTGAGGATTCGTTTTCTTTACCGTAAGTTGTAATCCATGTTGAGGGCTGCAATCCTTGATCTTCTTCAGCAAGTGCAACAAGTCCTCTTTGCTTTCAGCAAGCCAAGTTGTGTCATCTGCGTATTGAAAGTTATCGATAATTCCTCCTCCAGTCCTGCTTACTTAGTCAGCAGACGGGTTAAACAAGTGTGGTGAGAGGATGCGGCCTCAATGAACACCCTTCTCGATGTGTAACAGTGCAGTCTTTTTTTGTTCTGTTCAAAAGACCGTCTCTCTTTTTTCAAAGAGGTTTGTTGGCATGTGGTTCACATATGTTACAATTCAATACTTCAGTCACAACAAGAACTCTACAGTCATCACCACAATCCGTTTTAGAATATACTTTTAGTTTTTGTATTCATAGTTTTTGTATTCGCTCCCATTTCCCCCCAGTCACTCCTGTCATACCCTCAAGGAACTATTAACCAGGTACCGTCTCTATAGATTTACCTGTCCTGAATCTTAGATACAGAAAAGCATTTTTAAAGAGAGCTTTACAAGAATAACAAAGTAAAACAGATTAAAAACCTCAATCAAAAAAGAGCAGGAAATATTAAAAAAGTAGAACAAACTTAAAATTGATCAAAAAGAAGATTAAATGATAAAGTGTTACATTTCAACTTAATTGTACCTGCCATTTCCAATACATTCTGCATGATAGCAAGTCTATTCACATCTCTGATCTATGGTGAAAGGGAATCCACAAGAGGCTTAATCCACTTGTATTCCCCTTCATTCTGTTTATTGAAACACTTTTAAAAGGGTCAAAAGAGAGATCAAATGATATTACATTTTAATCTACCTACATCTGCCAACGTTGACTGTATACTGCTCTCTGTTTGGTCACAAGGCCATTCACATTCCTCAACTGTGATCAGAGGTGATGCTCTGGATGTTTAATCCATGTGCGGACCATGGAAATGACCTTGGAGATCCCACTGTTGTCCAGAGCCTTCTGCAAACCAGGCATTCACAACTTAAGCTCTGATACTGTGATCTTCTCCTTTTTTTTACTATGTTCTTCTTTGGATTTTGTCATTTAAAATACACACGAAAGACTGCCTCTTGATCCATGCTGTAACCAGTAGGTGGTGAATACGTGGAAATTTCTTTATAGTGGAATGTTGCCATTCCAACTCATTCTAGCAGCATCTTTTGGATAATAACTTCTCAAATTAGCAGCCTTGAACTTAGTGTCTGTAAGCCAAGAAGCAACACAGCCTCCTCAGGAGCAGGTGCGTGGTCAAACACAACCAATTAAGCTCTCTGTCCTTGGACTTTACGCAGAAGGATATAAAGGCTAAAAGGGGGGGGGGGGGAATGTTATGGTGGCTTCATCAAACACCCCTGAAGATGCCTAACCAGACGCTCAAGTCTTTGCACCGATTTCAAGTTTTTCAGTAGATTTGTAATAAGTTATCTTTTGATTCAAATCAGAGTCAGACTCTGTTGCTTTGTTTATTTTAAAAGATTGGATAGCCGTTGTTTTATTTTTTAAACAATTTTTGGCATATAACTTACCTCCCATATGATTCAATTCTGCAAGAGTTGTGAGTTGTGCATTTATCACCACAATAAATTTAGAAACTTTTTCTTCATTCTTCTTTTCCATTTCCCTAACTCCGCTGCCATAACCCTTAGAAACTATCAATCTAGTTACTGTCTCTATAGATTTACCTGTTCTGAATTTTATGTAAAGAAAATCATGTGGGCCTGAATCTGTTCTGGGTGAAAATATTTCTTACTGGTTCCATGACAGACATTTTTCCCCTAGCTCTTTTTAATGTTATTGGGGGCCTTTTCCTTGGTATGCGTTACTTGTATTTTTGTCAGTATACTATTATGTTTTTAACCTTATCACCTTAGTGTGATTTTGTTTGTTACTGTTTTCTGCTGGGTCTTCCAAGAGTGGATACGTGCGATAACATCTGATACAAGGGGACAGAGGGTGAACTGGTGTGGGGTGGGTGCCAGGGCGGGAAGGGAATGTCCAGAGTCAATACTGAAGGTGGGAGCGGGGAGCACTAGAATGGCTTGTGATTTCACAACTCATTTCAGAGGCAATTTAAGCAATGATGCGGTGATGATTGTACAATTCTCCTTGATATAATTGAATGATTGAACAATCAAATTGTATAATAATGTAAATTATGTGCCAATAAAACTCCAAAAAAAAGAAAATCATGCAATGAAAAAACCAAAACACTCCAACAACAAAATAAAACAGAAAAAAACTTCAAAAACAGCAGAAAAGAATAAAAACTAGAACCAATTGAAAATGGGTCCAAAGAGAAAACAAATGATAAGATGCTAAATGTTAACCTAACACTATCTAAGAATTAGAACTAAGAATAAGAGGAGATAACGAAGAGGGAATTGGCTCCCCACTTTGGCAGAAGTGGTTGGGGAAAGCCTCCTGCATTGCTCTGATACATTTCCCATTCTGAGAGCCCAACCAAGGAGGCAGAGCACCATCGGGGCCGCTGCTAGCAGGAGGACACCTCAGACCCGAGGGAACTCGATTGAGAAGCTGATTTCTGGGAGTGGAGTCGACCATGGTGATGTGTGGTGGGTGCAAATAGTGAGAGTGGAACCTTGGGGTCTTCATTGGATGATGGAGCCCAACTCAGGAAAGAGAAACAGTTGCAGAAATCTGCTAATGAAAAAAACCTGTAGTGATTTGAACTTGGAATGTGTGAAGTATGAATTCAAGAAAATGGGAATTGGTCAAAATGAAATGGAACCCATAAAGATTAATATCCTAGGCATTAGTGAGCTAGATGGACTGGGATCACTCACTTTGAATCAGAAAATTCTATGATTTATTATGCCGGGACTGACACAATCAAGAAGGATGGTGTGGCATTTATTGTGAAAACGGAAGTTGCAAAATCAAGCATGAAGTAGTAAAAATGCTGTCTGTGATAGGAATATATCTATCAGGCTTCAAGAAAACCCAGTCAATATAACTATGAATCAAATTTATGCACCAACCACAAAACTTAGTAATGAAGAATTCTACCAACATTTTCAGTCAGAAATTGATCAAATGTGGAATCAAGATGCATTAATAATGATTGTCATTTGGAATGCCAAAGTTAGAAACATAGAGAAAGGAACACTGGCTTGATGATAGAAAGCTGGAGATCACGTGATAGAATTTTGCAAGAGCAACAACTTGTTCATACAAATACCTTTTTCCAACAATACAGAAGGCACGTGGACATCTCCAGAAATCAAATGGACGACATCCGTGGGCAGAGATGTGGAGAAGCTCAGTATCTGCAGCTGAAACCAAACCAGGGATCGACTTTGGAACAGACAAGCCTATGCTCCTACGTAAGTTCAGATAAAGCTGAGGAAAATGAAAACAAGTCCATGAGAGCCAAAATAGGACTTAGAGTCTATCCCGCTTGAATGTCAAGAGCAGACTGGATCCGTGAACACTGACGGCAGAGGACCAGATGAGCTGTGGGAGGACCTCAAGACCATCATTCATGAAGAAAGCAAAAGGTCTTAGAAAGAAAGGGTCAAAGAAACTTTGAAGAGACTCACAAACTTGCTCTTAATTGTGAAGCAGGTAAAGCAAATGGAAGAAAGCATGAATTCAAAGAGTTGAACAGGAAATTTCGTAGGGTAACTCGAGAAGACAAAGCCAAATACTATAATGAGCTATCCCAACAGAAAACTGAAAGGGAAGAAGATGCTCAGCCTTTCTTAAACGGAAAGAACTCAAGAAACAATTCAAGCCTCAAGTTGCGATCTTGAAAGTTTCTGTGGACAAAATACTGAATGATGCAGGCCGCATAAAGAGAAGATGGCAAGAATACACAGTCACTGTACCAAAAAGAACTAGACAACATTCCACCATTTCTGGAGGCCGCATATGAGCAAACTCCCATGGTGCGTAGGAAGAAGTTTAAGCTGCACTGAAAGCATTAACCAAAAACAAAGCTCTAGGAATGATGGAACACCAACTGAAATATTCCAGCAAGCTGATACAGCACTGGAAGCACTTATTTATCGATGCCAAGACATTTGGAAGACAGCTGCCTGGCCAACTGACTGGAAGAGATCCATATTTGTGTCTATTCCAAAGGAGGGTGACCCAACAGAATACTTAAACTATAGAACAATATCATTTATATTGCATGTGGGCAGAATTTTGCTGAAGGCCATGCAATAGCTGCTGCAGTACATTGACAGGGAACTTCCAGAGGTTCAGGGTGGATTCAGAAGAGAATGTGGAGCAAGGAATATCATTGCCAATGTCAGATGGATCTGGGCTGCAAGCAGAGACCACCAGGAAGATGTGTACTTGTGTTTCATTGACTGTGCAAAGGTGTTTGCCTGTGTGGCCCATAATGCACTGTAGTTGACTTTGAGAAGAATGGGAATTCCAGAACGCTTGATTGTGTTTGTGTGGAACTTTTACATGGATCAAGAGGCAGTTGTGTGAACAGAACAAGGAAAGACTGCCTGATTTAAAGTCAGGAAAGGCGTGCATCAAGGTTGTATTCTCTATCATACTTATTCCATCTGTTTGCTGAGCAAAACACCAGAGAAGCTAGCTAATATGAAGAATGTGGCATCAGGATTGGAGAAGGCTCACTCACCACCTGAGCTCGGCAGAGGACAGACACAGCCTTGCTTGCTGTAAGTGAGGAGACTTAAAGCGCTTGCTGATGGAGACCAAGGATCGCAGTCTTCAGTGTGGATTAGGATTCAATGCATAGAAGACCACAATCCTGTCAAGTAGACGAATACATGGCATCATGATAAATGGAGAAAGGTTGAAGTTGTCCAGGATCTTGTCTTCCTTGGATCCACATTCTGTGCTCATTGAAGCAGCAGTCAAGAAACCCAAAGACTTTGCATTAGGCAAAGCCACCGCACACGACCCCTTTAGAGAACTGAAAAACAGGGATGTTAAAGAGGTCTCAGGCTTGCCTGACCAACGCCAGGGTATTTTCAATTGGCTCCTAGGCATGTGAAATTTGGACATTGAATATGGAAGACCATAGAAGAATCAATGCATTGAATTGTGGTGTTGGCAAAGAGTATTGAGAGTACCATGGGCTGATAAAAGGGCAAGCAAATATGCCCTGGAAGGGTAGTCATGGTGCCCCTTAGAGGCTAGGATGGAGAGACTTGCTCTCACAGACTTTGGACATGCTATCAGGAGAGACCAGTCCCTGGAGAAGGCCATCATGCTTGGTCAAGTGGAGGGGTAGCGACAAAGAGGAAGGTCCTCAACGAGCTGGACTGATGCACTGGCTGCAACAATGGGCTCAGGCGTGGCAATGGTTGTGAGCAAGGTTCAGGACTGTGCAGTTCTATTTTGCATAGGGTCACTATGGGTCAGAACCAACTTGATGGAACCCAACAACAGTAGCATCTCTGCAGTGAGATCCCTGACCAAAAGGTCAGCAGCCCAAACCCACCAGCCACTCTGCTGGACAAAGATGGGCCCGGATGTCAGCAATGATTCCCAGTCTTGAAAAGTCAAAGGGACAGTTCCACTGCACTGGACGGGGTCACCACTACTTAGATCCAACTGATGGCAGTGAGTTTGAGCCTGATGTGATTCTTTTGCTTTTCTTTAAAAAACATCATTTTACTGGGGCCTGGTATAGCACATCACAATCCACCCATCCATCCATTGTGTCAAGTACATTTTTACATTTGTTCCCACATCATTTTCAAAACATTTTCTTTCTACTTGAGCCCTGGGTGTTGGCTCAAACTTCACGGCATACTTTTTATGTGTGGCTGTTTTCCTTGAGACTTTAATACACAGACATAATTGGGCGGTTTGGCTGTCTAGGTGAGCATAAAAAGGGAAGTAATATTAATGACCATGATTGATTGAGCATGTTAGGTGCTAAACTGTTATACTCACTTCATAGACAAGCAAATTGGGGCTCGTCAGGGTGAAGTAACTTGCCTAAGGGCAGAACCTTGCCATTAGAAAAGCCCGTATTAAAACCCGGGTCTGTCAAATGCCACGCCCACGCCCTTCTCCATTCTACTCTTCAGCAACGAGATCATAAGACAGTAATGGGCGCACTAGAGTTAACTTTCTACATAGGTGTTTTCTTCCACCCCTAGTACCTAGCACAAGGATGGACATTAAAACCTAGGGATTTGTGAGGGTTCATTAAAATAAAGAATATTTATAAACAATTCAAATCAATGAGGCAGAAATTGAAAAAAATAACATTTCCAGGTAAGAATGATCAATGTAGAGTATGTCAAACTACGACCAGTTTTACCAATGAAGCATCTAAACACATTGGATAATTGATCCATTATATTGAATGTTTTTGTTATTAAAGGAGCCCTGGTGGTGTAGTGGTTATGCATTAGGCTGCGATCCTCCTGGTTGGCAGTTCGAAACCACCAGCAGCTCTTTCAGAGAAACACTGGGCTTTCTACTCTGGTAAACAGCTACAGTCTTGGAAACCCACGGGGGGTCACTATGAACCAGCATTGACTCTATGGCAGCGAGTTTGGTATGGTTTTATTTTTTATTGATAGACTTGGAAAACTAACATATATACTCATGTAGGTCTTCAAGATAGAAACTAACCTTATACAAATATCATGAAGCTCATCCAACTGTTATATGTGTTTTTAACACATATAATGAATACTCTGTAGGAATGAGTCAGAATTGACTCTGGCAATGTGTTTTGATTTAGGAACTCCGTAATTCCACTCTCCAGAGGCCCTGGTAACACAGTGGTTAAGCTTTGGGCTGCGAACTGTTCGAAACCACCAGCTGCTCTGCAGGAAAGGGACCAGGCTTTCTATTTCTGTAATACGAAGAGTTACACTCTCAGAAAACCACCGGCAACGTTTCACCTGTGCTGTAAGGTCGCTGTGAATCGGAATCACCTCGATGGCAGTGAGAAATAACCCCACTCATTCTAAGAAACAAAGTATCTGGCAGAGCGTTTGGATCCATGGATAAAATGTAAAGACAGTGAAAAGGCAGTTAATGAACTTGGACGGGGGAAACAATTTGTCTTTATTTTTAGTCTCCAGTTGAAATTTAGCTTAGTCTTCCATTAACAAATGTGCTTTACACAGTTGGTCTATGTATGGATTGTGATAGAGTTGTGGTAGCCCCTAATAAAATGATTTAAAAAAGAATGTAGATTGTAAAACAGATATTATTAGCAGTACTTGCGAATTTTGCCACCAAAAAAGATTACACATTTTAAATTAATTTAAAATTTAAAATTACAGTAGTGTGGCTTTAGGAGCTTTCGTGGAGGGAGCTATGATTAAGTGTTCAGCTGCGAACAGCAAGTTTACAGGTTCAAACCCACAGCAGAAACGTGGCAGTCTGGTTCCATAAAGTATTCCAGTCGGTGCCCAGTCTGGACAGTAAAAGAGCCTTCGTGGCCCTGTTAGGTAAACATTGGATTGCTAACTGAAAGGCTGGAGGTTCAAACCCACCCGCCACTCGGTGAGAGAAAGAGGAGGCGATCTGCTTCTGTAAAGATTTACAAAGCTTCCCAACCCTGTATTTATGTGATCGCTATGGGTCTGAAAAGCCCCCAAGGCAAGGGGTTGGTTAGATTTAAGAGCTTCGAGCACCACCTACTGTTTTAAAATAAAATTGCACCCAGTTAGAAAAATGGTTTATTTTAGGGCAAACCAGTGTAATAACCAACACTGCCATTGAGTCAACTCAGACTCAAAGCAACCATATAGGATAGAGTAAAACTGTCTCCCCAGGGTTTCTGAGGCTGTAAATATTTTTAAAAAATCATTTTATTGGGGGCTTGTACAACTCATCACAATTCATACATATATCTATTGTGTTAAGCACATTTGTACATTTGTTGCCCTCATCATTCTCAAAACATTTGCTTTCTACTTGAGCCCTTGGTATCAGCTCCTCATTTTTCCCTTCCCTCCCCCACCCTTCCTTCTTCATGAACGCTTGATAATTTATAAATTATTATTTTGTCATGTCTTACACTGTCCGATGTCTCCCTTTACCCATAGATCCTTGTGATCAGTTCCCCTTTCTCTCCCACCTTCCCCTTATCCTGCTGGTATCTCTATTCTCATTATGGGTCCTCAGGGGTGGAAAGCCTCATCTTTCTCCAGTAGAGGGGCTGGTGGTTTCAAACTGCTGACTTTGTGGTTAGCAACCTAACTCGTAGCCCACTATGACACCAGGGCTCCTTTGTGATAAACCAAGGACCTGCTGTTGCACACTGTAATTTTAAATTTTATTTTTGTTGTTGGTGATTTATTTTTTAATCATTTTATAAGGGGCTCATACAACTCTTATCATAATCCATACGTAGATTAATTGTGTAAAGTATATTTATACATTCATTTCCCTCATCATTCTCAAAACATTTGCTTTCCATCAAAGCCCCTGGCATCAGCTCCTCATTTTTCCCCTCCCTCCCCGCTCTCCCCTCCCTCAGAGTAAACCCTTGATAATATATAAATTATTATTTTGTCATATCTTGCCCTGTACGACATCTCACTTCACCCAATTTTCTGTTGTCCGTCCCCTAGGGAGGAGGTTATATGTAGATCCTTGAAATAGGTTCCCCCTTTCTACCCCACCTTCCCTCTACCCTCCCAGTATCGCCACTCACACCACTGGTCCTGAAGGGATCATCCGCTCTGGGTTCCCTGCATTTCCAGTTCCTGTCTGTACCAGTGTACATCCTCTGGTCTAGCCAGATTTGCAAGGTAGAATTGGGATAGTGGAGGGGGGAGGAAGCATTTAGGAACTAGAGGAAAGTTGTATATTTCATCATTTCTATATCGCACCCTGACTGGCTCGTCTCCTCCCTGAGACCCTTCTGTAAGGGGATGTCCAGTAGCCTACAAATGGGCTTTGGGTCTCCACTCCCCACTCCCCCCCCCATTCACTATGATATGTTTTTTGTTCTGATGATGCCTACTATCTGATCCCTTTGACACCTCGTGATCACACAGGCTGGTGTGCTTCTTCCATGTGTGTGTTGTTGCTTCTGAGGTAGATGGCTGCTTGTTTACCTTCAAACCTTTAAGACCCCAGATGCTATCTCTTTTGATAGCCGGGCACCATCAGCTTTCTTTGCCACATTTGCTTATGCACCCATTTGTCTTCAGCAATCGTACCATAGAGGTGAGCACACATTGATAGGATTTTTTGTTCTTTGATGCCTGATAACTGATCCCTTTGGCACCTCATGATCACACAGGCTGGTATGCTTCTTCCATGTGGGTTTTGTTGCTTCTGAGCTAGATGGCTGCTTGTTTACCTTCAAGTCTTTAAAACCCCAGATGCTATAACTGGACATCATCAGCTTTCTTCACCATATTTGCTTATTTACCTGCTTTGCCTTCAGAGGTTGTGTCAGGAAGGTGAGCATCATAGAATGCCAATTTAATAGAAGAAAGTATTCTTGCATTGAGGGAGTACTTGAATGGAGGACCAATGTCCTTCTGCTACCTTACTACTAAACCTATAAGTATATGCACATAGATCTATTTCCCCATCATATATAAATATGTTTGCATATGTACATGCCTTTATTTAGACCTGTATAAATTCCCTTTGCCTCTTAGCTCTTTCCTCTTTTTCCTTTGACTTTCCTCTTGTCCCACTATTATGCTCAGTCTTCATTTGGGTTTCAGTAATTCCTCTTGGTTACATTACCCTTGATCACGCCCTACCAGGCCTCCTATACCCTCTTCACCAGCAATTTGGATCACTTGTTGTTCCCTTGTCCCTGGGTTTGTTAACACCACTACCTTTCCCCCACTGCCCCCTCTCCCATGTCCTCCCCAGAACTGTCGGTCTCATTGTTTTCTCCTCCCGATTGTTCATCCAGCCTATCTTATTTAGACAGACCTGCAGAGATAATAACATGCACTGAAACAAGACAGAGCAAAAGCAAGCAACAATGTACAACAAAACAACAACAACAAACAATGATAAAAAATAAAACAACAAGAAAGAAAAGCCTGTAGTTAGTTCAAGGACTGTTTGTTGGCCTTTAGGAGTGTTTTCCAGTCCAATCTGTTGGGGTGCCTTGCCCTGGCCCCAAAGTCCACCTTTGGCATTCCCTGGGGACCTCGCCACTCTGTTCCCTTGCTTTTCTGTTGCACCCCCTTAGTGTTTTGCTTCGGAGTGATGGGATCAGATTAGGTGCTATTTCCACACTGTGTCTCCGGTGTTGTCCCCTGTAGGGTTATGGGTCAGTGAGGGGCGTCATGTCTCATAGTGGGACTGGCCATGTGGTCCTCTCTGTGGACTGGCTGCTCTAATTGGGTTCATCGTCCTCAAGACATGGTGAGCCAGGATGTGCTCCTGTGTGCTCCGATCACACTGTGTGCTCTGATATGTCCCTCTCCTGGAGCTGTAGATTCAACGCTGTCCTCTGAAATAAATTCTTCTGGGGGGAGGAGCAGGTATCTACATAGTAGTTGGGATTGGGGCAGCCCCCAGACCTCTCCACCGGTTTCCTACTCCATGCCAGCATGTTGCATTCACATCTTGGAGCACTGGGTTGAAGTCTGGTCCCTCTTTCCCTGTGAGATATAAACAATACCCTCCCCTTGGGTGGGTCAGTACCCCCACTCCCCATTTCTGTTTATTGTTATTTTTTTTCCTTTCCCCGCCTCCTGTTTAGCTGTCTACCATGTGCATCCCTGTATTTGGTCTGGCCCCTGCCATAGTGCCTGGTCCTCACCCCAGGAGTGTTTGTATATAGTAACTTTCCCCCCTGTGCCTCTTTTGCATGTTTTTTAAAGCTTCACTCAGCGGGCTCATGTCGTACGTGTGCTTTTTGCACATTGTAACTTAAGGAAATAAAAGGTGGCCATGGGTTTTCGTGTTGGGCTGAGGGAGGAAGGTGGAGACTTTGTGCTTCCTAAAGATTTCCTGGCTCAGATACCCACAGGGGCAGTTTTATTTTATCCTGTAGGGTTACTATGCGTCAGAATCAATTTGATGACCGTGGGATTTGGGCTTAGGATGACTCTGGTATTTTCAGTATCTGTAATCATAGTTTTCACCTGTTGTATGTGAACTGCTGCTGTAACATCCAGGAAGCAGGTGTAGTAATAATAATGATTCTGATAATTCATTGACGGCTTTCTGTGTGATATATAGTCATCTGAGTAGTTATGCAGAGTGTCACTTAAATGCCACCATGACTTCTTAAGAGCGGTATTAGTTTATGCAAATTGACAAAAGAAGTAACAGAGGCATAGAGAAGTGTGTTGCCCACAGTTACCTCGCTAGTAAGGGATAGAGCTGGTGTTTGATCCCAGCGAGCCTGACTCTTCAGAGGCTGAATGCCTGGGAGGGACCCTGGAGCAAAGAGCTCTGTTCTGATGCTCAAGGTGGTCGCTGTCTCTTACACGGCTTCCAGTCCCGTCTGCCAGCGGCACAGCTGCAAAGGGATTCATTTTACTTTCGGCATCTGATTCACAGCACCTCCTGGTTTTTAAGAGTAGTTTGTAATCATACAAGGAGGTACACATTGTAGCCAACACTGCCTTATAATTGTGTTTCGGGTACTCTTATGCACATTAATCCATCGGCTACAGCGCCTCTGTTTTTTTATTTTGCTTTATAGTTCATACAGGTATGAGTTTATTTCAACCAAAACATCTTTATTTTTTATTTTCCTTTTTAAAATAATTTTATTGGGGGCTCTTACAGCTCTTATAACATTCCATACATCACTTGTGTCAGGAATATTTGTACATATGTTGCCATCATCATTTCCGAAGCATCTTTTACTTGAGTCCTTGGTAGAAGCTGCTCTTTCCCCACCTCCATTCCCTACCCTTCCACCCTCATGAATCCTTGATCAATTATATTTTGTTGTTATTATTTCATATCTTACACCGTCCATTGTCTGCCTTCACTCACATTTCTGTTATGGGTCTCCTTTGGGAGCAAAGGGGGTAGCTATATATCCAACCTTGTGATGGGTTCCCGCTTCTTCTTCTTCCACCTCCCAGCCATCTCCCTACCCTCAATATCGCTACTCCCGCTACTGTTCCTGACGGGTTTATGTTCTGAATTCCATGTGTCGAGAGCTCTTGTACCAATGTGTGTCCTTTAGTCTAGTCAGATTTGTAAGGTAAACTGGGTTATGGTAGTCAGGGGGTGGGAGAGGAAGCATTCAGAAGGAGAGGAGTGATGTGTACTTTATCGGTGCTATTCTGCACCTTGGTTGAATCATTCCTTCTTATAACCCTTCTGTGGAGGGGCATGCCATTGTCTACAGGTGGGCTTTGGGTCTCCATTCCAAACCTCCTTGATCGCATTGATGTAGTTGTTTGTTTCGGATCTTTTGATACCTGGTACCTGATCCCTTTGACACCTCATGATCACCCAGGCTGGTCACACCTTGGTTTTTAACCCCTATTTTTCAGATGAGGAAATGTTTAAGTATCCAGTGTTGACACAATGAAAATGTGACAGTGATAGCGGCAAGGGGTGAGCCCAGAGAGTCTGGCTGCAGGGTCTGTGCCGACACTAGAGTTCTTAATAAAGGTTTTTAAGAAAATGCTACCTGTGCTATTTGGATATAACAGGAATCATGTGATGGAGCTTGGATCTGGTTAAAAAAAATTTTAAGGTGAAATGCAAATAGTCTGTGAAAGGTTGATTAAGTTGTCTTAAATTTTTACTTCTGTAAATAGTACTTCACTAATAGCTTTAGTTATGGTTTCTTGAGCACATGATAGAAATTCTCTAGAGTAGAAACAAGGATGTGCATTTACTAGGTTATTGCTATAGAATGGCTCTCTCTCCCTGTCTGTCTCTGTCTCTGTCTCTCACTATATGTGTATACAAAATCATGTAAGGGTGTTTTATGTATTTTTCTACATGTTTCTGGGATTTATAGAGCACTGAAGAAGAATTGCAATAATATCAGTTAAGCAAACTTCAGTTACTAATTGCTTATAAAGGACTATGAATAATTAGATGAGGAATTTATACTCTTACCAAAGAAATACCTGACTCACCCCACTGTTACAGTAGCTAGTATATTATCAAATAATTGGTTAATTCTGCTGTACACACAGTTCTGAACTAGAAGGAATTGGGGGGGCTATGCCACCTAGTGGTAAGAATAAAGGTCCTTTTACATACAGTTTTTCATCTTGAAAGTGGGGAACAATGACCAGAGGAATTTGCTGAGACTCTGACATTGCCTGCAGAAGGACGAACTATTTGTGTGCGTGTCCAGAAAACTGCATCTATAAAGAGCAGCGTGCGTGGCTGATGTTTCTGGCGCGTTTGATCAAAACTCTGAATCTAGTACGTGGTTTAGCAACAGGCTCATCTCCTTGTGCTTCATCCTCTTCTCCAGCAGCTGTGGATTACATGGAAGCTGCTGGGATCTTCTGATAAGGAGCCAGCTGAGTTTCCTCACCGAGAGGGAGGGGACAGGCAGTGGCATGTGAGAGTGGGGCCAGCCCTGTTCGCTTTGCTATAAACTCATTGGCATTTCCTCCTTAGTGCTTTCGGTTGACCTTGGAGCTCCTTTGACTCTGTGAGACACCCTCTGCTGGTTTTTCTCTCCCTTCGTATTCCTCAGCTCAGTGGACAGTGTCTCCTCCAGAATCAGGTTCCAGCCCATCACCCAGGCCATCTCCATGTATCCCAAGGATTCCTCTTTTCTCACACTGTGGCTGCCCCTGTAAACTCTTACTCCGAACTCTTTACCCGGCTCTTCAAGTGTTGCATACGTCTCTTAAAATCCCCAAACCCAAACCATTATCGTGCCCCCACCCCCACAGGAGATTAGATTCCCCCCTAATTTCCCACTGTACATTTGAGCTTGAACCCTCAGCCTGCCCTCTTACCCCTGGCACCTTCAACTGAAACTTCTTTTTGCTAACTCAGTATTGCGTCCATCGGTCATTCTCTTTTGGAGCCCTGGGGAAGGAGGGGTGACATCAGTGGCGTGCTGCTGCTCACAGGGGCTGTAGCTGGACACTCCCCGCCGCTCCTTGGGAGAGCGACCAGGCTTTCCATTCCCAGAAAGAGGCACGCTCTGGAAACCCGGAGGGGCAGTTCTACCTTGTCATAGAGTGTTGCTATGAGTTGAATCAACTCGATGACTGTGAGGTTTTATTCTCTCATTTTATTTCATCCTTCATTCCTTATGTTGTTCCCCTTGCCTAGAATGTAAAGTCTACTGAATCTTCAAGTACCACTCACTCAGCTAAGCCAACTTTAGATGATTCCTGGCTTCATTCATTGGTTCCTCCCCTGGGATCTGCTTACACTTAGAATCTTAAATACTGTCCACTTTAAACCTTCGGTACACATTCCCATGCATCCACGGCCTGTTGCTTAGACTTCTGCTCTTAAGTAAACTGTAAGCTACATGAGGAGAGAGACAATTTATCATCATTCTTCTATATTGTCCAAGGTCATTTGCATATTCTCCCACATATCATATGACTTAGATGAAGTTGTGTCTCTTGTCTAATGGATTGTCCTTATTTTGCTTTGCTGGTAAGAAAGCATGAACAGTGACTCACGTTGAGTAAGCATTTGCTGTTTGACAGTGAGAACCCGTGGGTGCTACAGATGAGTAATGTGCTCACTGCGGAGCAAGAGGTCAGTGGTTTGAATTCCCCACAGAAAGTTCTGGCAGCCCATTTCCCAAACATCGGTCATGGGAACGCCTGCAGTGCAGTTCTATCCTGACACACACAGGGTGACCAGGAGTCACACTTGACACACGTTCAACTGTGTTTTTGGTCAGATGCTTGGCTTGACACTTTGCATCTGTTACTTTATTTAAAACCTAACATTTGAATGAGTGGAAGGGTAAACATTGTACAGAGTAGAATAGTTGGACTCATATGCTCATGAATTTCCTCGCTACGACCAGCTGTTCACAGTCTGCGCTCGGGCCCTTCTGACCCCAGTGTACCCTTGACCCACTGCAGATGGACATCAGGTTTGGTAAAGTAGCGGGGCAGCAGAAAGAGAGAAAGAGCTTCGACGAGCTGCGTTGGCACTGTGGCTGCACTGATGGGCTGAAACACAGGAACACTGCTGGGCATGGTCCAGAACCAAGCAGGGCTCCGTTCTGTTGGACAGAGCCGCTAGGCCTCAGAACGGACTCAGTGGGCCCTAACCACAACTTCCACGTGGCTTCCAGTTTTGTTTTGCTGCTGCTGCTGTTTGGTGCCGCCAAGCCCCAACTCCTAGCGCCCCTCTGCACATCAGAATGAAACAGGGCCAGCCCTGGACCCTGCGCACCACCTTGTGACGTTTGAGCGCCTAGTTGCAGCCCTGTGCCAGCCTATCTCGCGGAGGGTCTTCCCCTTTTTGGCTGACCTTGTGCTTTACCCATAAGCGGGATGTCTTTTTCCAGGGAGTGCACTCTCCTGACAACAGGCCCACGCACACAGGGCAAGGGCTGGCTCTCAGCCGTTTTCGGTGTAGCTCTTCCTCTGTGGTGCTTGATCTTGAGGCTGGCATTGCTGTTCTCTTGCCTTCGGAAAGAGTCTGCTCTCAGGAATGTAGAGTGGGCTTGTCTGGAATGACAGTCCGCTCTGCTTCGTGCCCCAAATGGAAGGAAATACCCTTCTCTACGCGCACGCCGGCTTTCTGTTTACCTGCAGCCAGATGCCCCCTGCCCTTCTCCAGGTTGGGTTTGAATGGAGTGAAGCATTCCTTAATGTGGTGTAGTTCTGCACCCTGGAGCACTGAGCTGTGTTACGGGACACTAGCGGACAGACGCGTCTGGGGTGCCCGACTCACCTCCTTCCACTGGTTCCCTGGGCGCCCTTTGGGAATGTGAATGATCTCACGGAGCCAGGTCACCTTTGGAGGTCTTTGCATTAGCTAGCCCCAGAGAATTTCCAAACGGATCACAAACCTCCATGTCTTTGGTTGTGTCATCCACCACAGGGATTCCGAGCCAGCCCTCGACATCTTAGAAGAAGAGCCGCAGCGGCTGCGGCCGCCCGCCTGGAGGAGATCAAGCCCGCGGTGGAAGTTCACGCACAGAGCGAGCAAGAAGCCGCAACGAGGAAGCGAAGAATCAAGAAAAACAGCCGCGTCCAGCCGGAGTTTTATCACTCTGTTCAAAGTGCTTCCACCAGAAGGCCTGTAAGTAGAGATGGTCTCATAGAGATTTAAAGCATCTTGTATGGTTACATTAGTATGGCCGTGTGCCTAGTTAAAAAAAAAAAAAATAATCAGAAGAACCGTTTGAAAACAATGAGGTTGTCATTGTCATTTAAAAAGGTGTGTGTGTGTGTGTGTGTGCGCGTGTGTGTGTGCGTGTGTGGTGAGTGAAAGTGTACATAGCAGACTGGGTTCCTAATGAAACACTCCATTTGTCCCATGTGTCAGCATTCTTGTGATTGCCAACTTGGGGTGGTGGTGGTGGGGTGGGGTCAGATTCCATTAATCCAGTTCCCTGGCCTCTCCATAGAGGCTCGCTGGTAAATGCTGCCCATTTAGTCTCGCAGAGCTCAGTAAGGGCATAGTGCATTCACGGCTGGGACTGTCCCTTTGATAAGACAGCCCCTGATTTTGATGAAAGGTGACCACTTGGGGTGGCTTCATTTCCACCTCAAAGGGGTTGGCTTAGTCTAGTGAGTTGGGCCTTTTTAGGAACTTGAGTTTTGCCCTACAGTTTTCTTCCATTGTTACTAGCACCTTCAATTGTGTTTCTTTCTGGGTTGAAGGGCTGGTCTTGATAGCGGAGCACCCGCTTCTGGTCTCATGGGCTAGATTCTTGTGGGCCATTCTTTCTGTGGACGGATTTCTTCCTTGACTGGTTTCCTCCCTCCCCTGTGCTTCAGATGCGAAGAGACTCAGAAGCTCTGAGGAGCTCAGAAGCTACTTGCCAATCTGTAGAACATTATTTGTATAAGCTAGGTTACACCTAGATTGTTACCCCAAGATTGTTGTCCTGAGCCTTTAAGGCAAGTCACTTAGTCCTTCCACATGATTGATTGCAGAAACTAGGGGGTGTTTCACTGAAGCCCTAATGTGCTTTATTATGTGAAGGGGCTTCAGGAAGTTTGTGGGAAAACATGGAATTAAAAAATAATGGAGTTTCCCCACAAACTTGTTGAAGGCCCCTCGTATAGATGAATATATAAGTATTATACATAACTATAGATAGGGGTCTTTGAAAAGTTAATGGAGAAGTTCCATTATTGACTGGCAGCAGGCGGACTGGGCAGGTATTAACTCCTGGAACCTTGCTCCGCTTGCAGACACACTCATGGTACATTTTGTATCTGAGCAGGACCTGCTCTCACTACTTCAGCTTGACCGCCCCCGTGCCCTTTGTAGCCCATGCAGGAGGGCAGCGTGAAGCCCAGATACTTACCCATGTAGGCGGATGACAGATCTCACAGCACTGGCAGGACCCCAGGCCACACTCCTGGCAAATCCAGCTTCAAAGCTCCTAGAAAAGCTAGGGGTGATCATTATATCCCCCATTTCAGTGCTTGCTCGATGGAGGTGGCATCCTCCCTCTTGAGAAAGGAGAACCAGTCTGAAAACCGCCAGACACTAAGAAGGGACATCAGAAAGCCTTGCCCTTGAACCTGAATGGTTTTGATGTGGAGGAAGCCAAGATCCTTTGGCTCAGTGGAAAACCCCAGAATGCCCTAGAAGGTTACTAGAATTGACTGAAGGTACCTTAGAGCCAAAAGGCTACACCTGGCTCCAGCCGGAATACCTGCTATTATGTTCTCTCCCAGCCAGCCGTATTCTGTATCCCCCTGGAGTATGGAATGACTATGGCCTGAGTGTCATAGGCTGGAGCTTGGGTGGTGGTGGCACTGGACACCAGTGCTCCCAATGGTGCTATCTTGCAGCTACTACAAATGGAGCAGACTGGGCAATGTGTATCCTCTGTGACCCAGTTCAAAGAGGGCACCTCCTTGGCTGTGGGTACCAGCAGTGCTGACGTGCAGCTATGGGAGGTGCAGCAGAAGAAATGGCTTCAAAATATGAGCCGTCACTCTGCCAGAATGGCCTCGCTCTGTTGGCGTAGCTACATCATCCTGCCTAGTGGTTCATGTGCTGGTCACATCCACCACCAAGATGCCTGGGGAGCAGAACACGCTGTGGCTACACGGAGTGGTCGTAACTAGGAAGTGTGGGGCTGCACTGGAAGCCAGGGGATGACATTTGACCACTGATGCCAATGATAACTTGGTTGTGGCTTACCATGCGTGGAGAGGGTGGCTGGGTTCCCCTGCAGCCATTCACAGCAACAACAAGGAAGCGCCAAGCTGTACATGGTGTTCCTGATCCGTGCAATGCCCTGGCAACAAGAGTGGCACCCGGGATCGACATATTTGTACCTAGAACATCTGCTTTGGGGCTTGTCTGAGTTTTATGGATGCCCGTTCTCAGGTGCCTCTTGGATGGGTAGTGAGGTAGGTTGAGTGTTGGGCTGTTACCTGCAAGTTCAGTGGTTCAAAACCCCAACCATTCCGAAGAAGAACAGTAAGAAAGACTTTCTATTCTGGTAAAGATTTATAATCTCAGAACCCCTACTTAGGGTTGCTATGAGTCTGAATCAACTTGATGATCGTGAGTGAGTCTCTTTGGAGCCAGCTCATATGACTTAAAAAAATATATTTTATTGGGGGCTCTTACAGCTCCTATAATATTCCATACATCAGTTGTATCAAGCATATGTGTACATATTTTGATGACTTTTTAGAAGTCTCAGTCTCATTAGCTGGAGTCTTTATTTAGATAGTAGTGTTTCCTTTTCTCACCCAGTGCCCCCTGTCTCTGTTGGCTGTAGTACTGCCTTTCCTGAGAAATGTGGGGTCTCCACCTCTTTCCTGAGCATATTGTTCTATGTCCTCTGATTTATTTTTCCTGATTGAAGCTCTGACACATGGATTTTTTTAGCAAGGCACAGTGACCTGAATAGAACATTTAATAAATAGTAACTTCTTCCTCTCCTCTCCTTTCCCTAAACTGTGAGCTCTTTGAGGACCATGCCATTTGGTTACTATATTTTATCAAATGAATGATGGGTATTTATACATGAAACTGTCACACAGGAAACAAGTGGTACAAGTAGTAAGCACTGTAGATATTCTGCTGATGGGGAGGTAATGTCTTATTTTGTTTGTTTTTTAGCAGCCTGGTCAAGGTATACTACTTTATGGAAGAGATGGGATTGAGCTGGGCTTGAACATATGGGTAGGAATGCAAGTACTCACTAAAAGTTGGTCGTTTGAACCCATCCCATGAAGCAGTGCTGAGGAAGAAAGACTTGGTGATATGCTTCTGTAAGGGCTGTACCTTAGAAAACCCTATGATGCAGTACTGCTCTGTAACATATCAGGTCAACATCAGTTTGAATTCCCTTGATGGCAGTGGGTTCTATTTTGGTTTGAATTGTCAACAGAGGCCAGCGCTGGCAGGTGGACTGAGCAATGGTAATCAGCACTATTTGGCTGGATGTAGGGACTAGAAGAGAAAAAGTGCCAAGTAAAACTGGAAAAAGAGACTGAGGCCAGAATCCATTTCAGATGATCACCGAATGTAAGCTTTATTCTACATGCTTCATGGAGACACTGGAACAAGTGCGCAGTGTGCTCAAAGCACTATTTTAGGTAATGTGGCGGCCACTGGCAGAATGAATCGCAGTAGAGCAGGTCAGGAGCCAGCTAGGTAAGTCGAGGAATGAAGCGATAAGGACTTAACTTGGGCCTGGCCTACAGCACTCTGCTCCCTTTGATCGTCACTGCTGATACGAGCTGAGTAGCATCCCACTCCGAGGATGGCTTTACCGTCTCTATTGCTGGAGGGAGACTTGTTGATGGGGAGCTGGGAGTAAGTTTCAAATCCTAGTGACCCTCTGAATAACAATGAAACACTAGCGGGTCTTGCCTGCCCCATCCTCAGAATTGTTGGTAAGCTTGTTGCAGTCATGGTGCTGATGTCAATCACTTTGTTGAAGGTCTTCCTCGTTTTTTGGCTGTCCTATCTCCTTTACCAAGCATGATGCCGTTCTCCAAGGGCTGATGTCTCCTGATAACATGTCCAAAGTACATGCGATGGAATCTCACCATCCTGACTTTGAAGGAACATTCTGCGCATTTTGGTTGTACTTCTTCCAAAACAGATTTTTTCCCCTGGTTGTTCTTTTGGCCATCCAGCATCGTAGTATAAATGCATTGATTCTTCTTTAGTCTTCTTTATTGAATGTCCAACTTTCACATACAGAGAGAGAGAGAGAGAAAGAGAGAGAGAGAGGCGTGCTGAGGTTAGAAGGTAATAAATGGAAGTGAAGGCTACTGCTCGGCCCAAAAGCAGCGTTCTGGGGTGTATTCTCAGGGACAAGTAAAACTTACTTCCTCTCCTCTAGAGACTAGGACTTGGCAGTGTTAGACGGTAGCAAGGCTCTTTGACTCATATTATTCCTGTGCAGCCTTCTTAAACATTATGGCCTTTGCTGAAATCTCCATGCTTTCATGCCATATGTGGGCTTGAGCCAAGACCGCCATTGGATCGGGTTAGGTGCAGTCCCACATGTGTCTGAAGCCTGTCTCTTTCTTACGCATTTGGAGAATGTCAATGTTACTCCGTGCTTCCATGAAAGCAAATCTGATTGGGCATGGATGTGGTGATCCAGAATGATTTGAATGTCTTTATATGAAGCACTCCAGACATTGCTAGCTGCACCCTGAGTAAGAAACAGGCCCACGAGTGAGAAAGACTTGAATGAGTGTAGCTGCCAAGGGAGATGACTCAGAACACATGACCGTGCAGCTTCAGTCAGCCTATATTAATTAGGGTCATTCTCTTGAGGAAGTGGGCCACATGGCTTTAGATATTCTTCTGATGGGGAGGTAGTGTTTTATTAAGGGCCTTCTGCTTTAGCATCTCTGACCTATTTTCTTATCATTGTGTGTTCATAATTTATACTGTAATGTACCTAAATGAAAAGAGCCCTGGTGGTGCAGCGGTTAAGTGCGCTGACAGAGCTATAGCTTGGACTCACCAGATACTCTGCAGGAGACAGACAGGGCAGTCGGTTTCTGTAAAGATTTACAGCCTTGGTAATCCTCAGGGGCAGTTCTGCCCAGTCCTACAAGGTTGCTAGGAGTTGAAATGACTCAATGGCTACAGGTTTTTGGTTGGTTTGTACCTGTAAGAATTTGTAATGGCGATCACTTATGTAAACATAATAATTGTGTTGTTTTTTTATTTCACTCCTTTGGAAAATTGTATATTATTTAGGGTGAGTGGGTAAAATTTTATTTTGATTCTCGCTTTGTGAATCTCTCTCGGGACTTATACTGTATATTAAGACAAGGCACACAAGGCATTTAGGACTTTCCTACTACTTAGGTGAAAAGATGATTAGATCCTTATTTCATTTTTGTTTTTCAATATTTTGACAATCCAGAGTTTTCTTGTGTGTGTCTTGATTCTGGAGTTTTAAAAGCCATCATAGCAAGAACCCTGATATTTATTGCACATCTACGATATCTGTTCTGGGCAATGTGTACTCTTCCCTAAGTTTCCTAATTTACCTTTCTCTGACATTTCCTGAGGCAGGCACTCTCTTTCCGAAAGAGGAAAACTACCGATACTTGCCAGGGTAAAACTGGGCAACGGCGCTAAGCTATAAAGCCAGGCAGTCTGAGTAAAGAGTGGGGAATGCCAATATGTTGTATATTTATCCTACCTAACCCTCCTAAAATATTTTAATCACTTCTCATCTCACATTTCCCCAGCTATTTAGATAGTAGATATACTTGAGATCTTAGTGATTTTCAAGCATTACATCAATCAAAAGTTAAGTATTAAAAACCAAACTCATTTTTGCCATGCATTTTGGGGACTCTCCCTATCTGTGGCAGAGTTCCTTGGAAATAACAGATTTTTTTTTTGGCTTACTCCCAAGTCAGGTTAATCTGTTAATGACAACAATCCCAGGCCCAAGAAGTGTCACTGTGCTTGCATTTGGAGGTAGGTTAGAGGGAAATGAAAGTCTTAGAGCACTTGAAAATTATCAGGCAGACTGGCTCTCTGCCTGTGCCATTTGACTGATTCCAGTCTTTTGCACATGACAACAACATCACCTGCATTTGTTTGTTGGCTTAGACACTGAGACTTGCCCATTGAGAATACCTGACTAAAAAGTTCCTGGGGGAAATTGCTGCTGTCCTCATTTCAGTTTAGGTTAATGTAAGGCTGGAAGACTTACTGGAACACTGCATCGCTCGCTCGCTCGCTCACTCACTCACTCACTCACTCCCACTGCCGTAGAGTCGATTCCAATTCACAGTGACCTCACAGAGCACGGTTTTCCAGACTGTCTTTACAGGAGTAGAAAGCGTCACCAAAAAAATAGAGAGCCTCATTGTGCTCTCAAAGAGTGACTGGTGGTTTCAAACTACTGACCTTGTGTTGGTAGCCTAATGTGTAATCCACTATGGCACTGAGGCTCTTTCAGAACATTGCAGAGTGTTTATTATTAAAATAAAATAATATTAACAAGACTTTAAGTCATAACAATTTGGAGTTTCTGCAACAACTCTGATCTCTGAAACTATGATAGGGTGTTTCTCTGACCCTTTCTGGCTTGGATTATTAAACAGTCTTCCCTTTCCCTTTCCTTTTAAAATATGTGGGGCCAGGCTGCTTTATTTGCATAACCCCAGAACACTTCCCCCTCCGTGGAAGGCTTGACTATATAACTCATTACTTTGCTTTGGCTTAATTAATCTGTAAGTACATAGGTCTTAAAGGAAATGATTGATTGTTTCCTTTTCTTTCCTTGAATTTAAGAGAGTACATCCAAAGTCAAATTTATTTTTCTCAAGTTCTTCAGGAAGTTCATCTTGGATTATGTTAATTTAGTTTACTGAGTGTTGGCTACACAGAATACACTTTCCCTTAAAGGCTCTTATAATTAATGGAATCTTATCAAAGATGTTATTTAGTATACATTTCTATCAAGAGTACAAGAATAATTGGCACACTGGAGGATGAGAGGAAGAGGCAGTGCTAATATAGATCGAGTTTAGTCTTTCAAACACTGTGTGGAATCAGGATGAACCAGTGGCTAGTCGTGTGCTCTGCTTGGGTAAAATAAGCATGTCTGTCAAGTTCACGATCCTCTGCAAGGTCAGCATTTTGACTGCAGCAAGTCTTGTTACTGTTTTTAGTTTTTCTTGTTTGGGGGTTCACCTATTACCTTAAATTATATGAATAGAGAAACTTTAAGAAACCATTTAGATAGCTACTTTATTATATTTGGATACATGTGGCTCAAAGGACAGAGCTCCTTAAAAATGGGCTAATTTATTACTTTACCTCTAACCAGAACAAGGAAACATGGTGGTGCAGGGGGTTAAGCATTAGGCTGCTAACTATAAGGCCAGTGGTTCAACTCCATCGGCCCCTCTGTAGGAGGAGGTATCTGCTCCTTTAAAGATTTATATCCAATGGATTATTATTATTGGTGGAATTAGAATAATCCTTAGGTTGTGCCAGAGAGATGGGTATAAAGTCCTTCATTTTAAAGGATGCATTCATAGCTTTTCTTGGAATTTTATTTGGCATTTAATAACTGCCTGAGCATCAAGGACCCAGAACAAAATCATACGCAATGTGAATGGGGGGTGGGGCATGGAGTGGAGACCCAATGTCCATCTGTAGACAATTGTACATCCCCTCACAGAAGGGTCACAAGGAAGGGATGAGTCAGCCAGGGTGCAATCTAGCACCGATGAAACACATAGCTTTCCTCTAGTTCTTTGGTGCTTTCTTCCCCCAACTATCATGACCTCAATTCTACCTTACAAATTGGATTAGACCAGAGCATGCACACTGCTACAGATAAGAGCCAGCAACACAGGGAATCCAGGATAGATAAACCCCTCAGGGTGAACAAGGAGAGTACAGATACCAGGAGGATTAGGGAAGGGTGGGGGGAGAAAGGGGGAATCTATCGCAAGGATCAACCTAGAACCCCCTCCCAGGGGGATGAACAATGGAAAAATGGGTGAGGGGCGATGGAGGACAATGTAAGATATGAATATAATAATCTATAACTTTCAAGGGTTCATGAGGGAGGGTGGGAGGGAGAGGGAGTGGGAAGAAATGGGGAGCTGATATTGGGGTCAAGTGGGAAGAGAATTCTTTGAAAACGATGATGGAGGCATATGTGCAAACTGTGCCTGACACACTGGGTGAATATATGGATTATGATAAGAGATGTAAGAGTCCCCAGTAAAAGTATTTAAAAAAAAGAACAAAAAGAGAGGGGTGTGCATAAAAGAGTAATGGAGAAGAGACTGCAGCCTCTCCCCATGTAACATGTCCTTTACGATGTAAACACTGACACCATGTCTGCATGTATATATTGTGATTAGCATGGTAGGAGCTCCCAATAAAATGATTAAAAAACCAACAACTGCCGGAGACTCCTACTTGATCTTTGCCCCAACTAGGTTGTAGTGTGAGACCATCTCCTGTCGCTGGCGTGTCTGCGAAGAGGCTGACGCATTGCTGGCTACTGGCTGTTGTGTTGCTACCAAGCCTTAGAAGTCAAGGAATATTAACGTCAGAGATGGTTTTAGAATTTATCTGATTATTCCGTTTTCCTATTGCTTGGTTTCTCCGCTGCTTCAGGACTTTAGAAAATATGATCTTCCATTGTGAGATAGCTCTGATTAGTAGAAAGTTCATTAGACCTGGCAACCAATAAACGGCTTCTTTTCTAGGCTCTTGGTCCCATGTCGCGGGCCTCTTCTGCTCTGTCTCACTCCTAACGTTTGAAGGCCTCACTTTGGTTGCACTGTTCTGAAAGATCTGAGTGAGTCATCAGCGTCAGTCTGCTTCCTCTCAATATTGTGCCAGATGGTGAATTTCTTCCAAGAAAACCAGATTATGGAAATTGCTCAGATTGAAGTAGAATTTAGTTTATACCTTGGGAGAGGAGAGGCCAAGTTTGAACACGACAGTTCAGTTTCAGAGGAGTGATTGCTTTATAGGTATGTGGCACTTCATCGTTTTCAAAGCATGTTCAGATCATGATTTCAGTTATTCTGAACAGTCCGTTCTGTGTGGTGGATAGAGCATCTATTATTAACTGTATTTGACCAATAATAAAATTGAGTCTCAGAGAGTAAGTGTCTGGCACAAGATTATTAGACTAAATAGAGTCAGACATCCCTTATCACTGCAGCCAACTTAGGACAGCTTTATTTTGGACAGCTCATGGGGAACTGACTAAGACATTTACAGGCGACACATACAGATTTCGGTGGACTGGTAGGATAACTGCCAAGAAGTATCTATATCTCCTAGACAACCTGCTCAGAGCCTGCAGTACCTGTACTTCATTTTTATGCTATATTGTATAAAATATCATGACCATGGCACCTAAGAATGTTAGTGATACCAGCAATAAAACTAAGGGAAACTGTTAGTTAAATAAAGAAATCACTGCAAAATGCGAATTGGTCGCTGATTGTCTGATTTGGTGACTGAATACAATATGGTTAAGTCAACATCAACATTTTTTGTGGGGGAAAAGTGGTTAAAGAAGCTAATAACGTAGTGAACGATGTAAAATCATTACCTACAAAAACAAAGTATTTGGTTTTCCATGATTTCTTATGGGAAAAATGTTCGGTTCTCTAACTTTCTGGTTTTTGAACACGAATTTGGAGCAATTTCAGTTCTATAACCAAGGTGTCACTGTGCAATCTAGCATCACTGTGAAGGATAAGCATCAAATACCTAAATTAATTTGGTGTTAAATCTAAGGTGAAGCAGCTGATTGCAAGTGAGGAGGTGGAAAAATACCAAAAACAGGCTGAAGATAAACAAGAGGTTAGGATCAGTAGGAAATGGCAAGAAAAATATTTAATTTTTAATAGGAAGAAATGCCCTATGTATCTAGTGTGAGAATGTGTGGGTCTGGGTAGACTAGAGAAACAAGTCCATGGACACATATGTGTATAAGAAAGAGATTTATGTACAAGAGCAATTGAATATTGAGAAAGCATCCCAGCCCAGTCCAGCCCAAGGCTGTAAGTCTGATATTAGCCCAATGTGTCTGATACCAACCTTTCAAGTCCTCTTCAGACTCACGAAACACATGCAAGGAAGCCCAATGCAGGACGGTCACCAGCCAGCGGGTAGAAAGTCTTTGGGTCCAGTGGTGTTGTAAGCTTCTGAGATCTAGTTGCGTCCATGTAGTTTGTCTTCTGCAATGTCTCCCAGGGAGCAGCAGAGAGAGAGAGAGGTGTCTTCTGCCTCCAAGGAGGAAGTACCAGATTTCCCAGAATTCTCAGGAGAAGACCATGCCCACAGAAGTCTCGTTGGCTTTCTTCAGATTGACAGCCTAGACTCCACCCCTACACTCTTAATCCTTAAATTGACACCAGATTAGATGACTACCACAGAGGGTGACTGGATTGTATATCAAACGGAAATATGATTTTATGATAAGTATAATATATTGGTTCATATGAATGAAATGGGCAATTAGTATTGTTACTCTTACAAAAGAGAATATTTTTGGAATTCAAACTCAGTTTACTTTTAAAGGGAAATTTTATAGTACATATGTGTATACTTAAAGCATAGTCAAGAAAACATATTGATTTAACGCAATGGTGATACTTAAGACCTTTTAAAGGTGTCGAAAAGCAAGGATGTTACTTTGAAGACTAAGGTGTGCCTGACCCGAGCCGTGGTATTCTCAGTATTCTCATATGCGTGGGCAAGTTGGACGTTGAATGAGGAAGACCACAGATGGACTAACAAAAGGACAAACAAATCCGTCTTGGAAGAAGGACAGGCCGAATGCTCCTTGGAAGCGAGGATGGCATGACTTCATCTCACAAACTTTAAACATATTATCAGGAGAGAGCAGTCCCTGGAAAAGGACACCATGCTTGGCAAAGTAGAGGAGAAGAAAAAAGAGGACGACACATAGCAAGATGGGTGAGCACACCGGCTACAGCAATGGGCTCAAACCTAAGGACTCCTGCAAGGATGGTGTTCTGTTCTGTTGTGCAGTCACTCTGTGTTGAACAGAGCCAGCGGCACCCAACAAAGACGGCCAAGCAATGGAATCTTACATGCTAATTTAAAATATAGTATTTTAGTATCAGATTGTATTCGGTGTTAAAAAGCTGTTCAGAAACTTTATTTAACAAATAAGATATGTAAATGATGGTAGGAACCCGGATTGTCAATGCGAGAGAAGAGATAGGAATACAAAATTAGAATCATAAATCCTAATACCCTAAACTTGGATTGGATAGAGGCGTCTGAACATAATGAGTTTTCTCATGTACAGAAAGAAAAGGAAAATTTTTAGCTCTCCACTAAAAGGTCTCTACACAATGACTAATCCAGGAGTGGTATCCTAAGATCCTTTTTCATGGAAACAAACTCAGGCTGAGCCTTTTGTTGGGGATTCTTGTAAAAGTGGTTTAGTTTTAGGAACACTTAATCAGGAAAGATTAAGGGAAGCAGGAGAGTGCTGGAGAGAAATGAGGACTAAGGGTCAGTCTCAGTCAGGCCTTAGACTGTCCTGTGCTGAAGTTTGGAGGACAGATTACACCACAGAATCAGTCTTACCTGGAAGCAAGTCTTACGTGCCCCCTACCCCCATCCACCCTCCAGTTAGCAATAGGCCCTGGTCTCCTGGGTGTTGGGGTGTCCCAGGGGAGTTCGCTGAAGGCGGGAGCAGACGTGAGACATGGACAGACAGCAGCTGGGAGGCGGGTGCAGTGGCACAGAGAAGAGAGCCTAGGTGGGGCACACACAGCAGCTGTCAGAGACGCTTTGCAGAGCAGGCTGATCCCAGATCTAGCACAGGCAATGTGTAATGAACGTGGCACATCTTGTCAGGCCAGACAGCAAGGATGTATGAAAGAGTACTGATGTCACGTGGAAAGTACTGGAAGCCACGTCGAGGAGATAGCTTCAGTGCATTTAAACGCACCAATACATTTAACATGAATACATTTATTATTTTTGAAAAATAAACGCTTCGTTGGTGACCTTTGGGGGATGCTAGAGAACCAACTCACTCTTTTGAAAAACGATCAAGGGAAAGAATCAGGCCCTATTCTGTCTGTGCTCTAAGAATTTAATTCACACAGAAATTAAGTAACTGGTGAGGGAAGGAATGTAAACTTAGCCAGTGATCATCGGGGCCTACAAACAACTCCAAAAGAGAGATGACAAGACTCTGTAGATGGTGCCTGATGACAGTAGCACTTACCGTGACTTACTCTTTTAAAAGAGAGTGAAATCCGATCAAATTGTTACTTCTAATTACAGATTGACCAAGAGTCTAAGGAGTACAGGCGTATCCTAAATGATACAGTGAAAATGCAGTCAGCAAAGCCTCAAACTTTTTAAACAGGAGGCCAGTTCACTGTCCCTCAGACCATTGGAGGGCCGGACTATAGGTAAAGAAAACCAACTATGAACAAATTCCTATGCACACTGCACATATCTTATTTTGCTGTAAAAAACAAAACGGGGCAAAAACACCCGGCGGGCCGCATAAATGTCCTCGGCGGGCCGCATGTGGCCTGTGGGCCGCAGTTTGAGGACCATTGTAAGAAAACTCAAGGCACACACCTTAGTTTCTTCACTAGTAAACTGGAAGGAATATGAAAGCCTGAGAGTAGTGAACTCTAGATTAAAATATTAGGCTTAAGAGACTGATCCACTAAAGGTGATGGGTTTTAGACCTTGTTTACAAACCAAAATATGACAAAACAAGACAAAAATTCACGAGAAAACTTTGGGGAAATTGAAATACTGACTGGATAATTGATACTTTAAAGAAATAAATATGAAAATTTTATATCGATAATGGCATTGTGATTTCATTGAAAATAGTTTTTATCTTTTAGAGATACACGCTAAAATATTTAATGATGAGGTAGTACGATTTCTGTAGAATGTGGGAGAAAATATTAGTAAGAAAACTCTAAGGGAAACAGCACTGACGAGGTTGAAACTGTAAAGCTGGATAATGTGCAAATGGAGTTTCGTTATACTTTAAAGTTCACATAGCCACCAGTTACTTTTCTCATTTAATCATTTTACAGCGGAGTCAACAGTTACTTTTATTAAGTCCCTTTCTAGCTTTACTTTCTGTTAGAGTAGATTTCATTTTTATTGAGACTACTAAATCTCCGGGATATTGTATTAATAGAGCATGCTTAGAAAAACCACCACTATCCACTGCCGCTGAGTCAATTCTAACTCATAGGGGCTAATATTCCCATGGCTATCTATTATTTATTTAAATTTTTAAAAACAAAGAAATGTTTGCTTATTTGGCGACTTTTTACTTAGAACATTTTTGTAATACCATGTTGATCACTGGTGTATAAAATTTGCCCATTATTTAGAACTTAAACAATGTTAAATAGATAAGGGAGTACACTGGTATATCATTTTAATATTTAAAAGTTGACCCCTTCATATTACTGTCTCTGTTCTTTATGGAGTTATTGATGTCAGGAAAGAATCATTAATGAAATAAAACCATTGGACCTGAAGAAGGAAGTGCCATCACATCGCTTGACATGGCCTTGCTGAAACCCAAGTGACCGCAGCGTTGGATGTTTTTCATCTTAAGTAAAACTCTTCCATCTCAATCTTCTCTCACAGAACTCATGAAATTTTGATGACGGTTTAAATGCAAGATAGAGTTGCTCAATCGATTTGAGTTAATCTTTAATATCGGTATCAAGTTCCATTATGTGACTCCCAATTCAGCAGATCGTTTTCCATGGGTTTATTACTTGCTTGCACTTTGCTGCTCATACTTTTATTTTTCTGTGACTAATCAGGGGGGGCAGGATGGTGATTTACGTATTTCTAGCTCTTGCAAACTTAATGAAGAAAGTGTAAAATGATTATTGATTAGGATGCTTTGGAAATGTTTACTAATTTATCTCTCAGCCCTATTAATAATGGACGTAGATCCTTTGTAGCTGTTTATCAAATATAACAAAATACCTCATTTAAATTTTCTAAAACTGGATAACATTGGTTTCTTTTAAAAGATGATGGAAGAAGTTAGAAATAGATAAGGGTAAAAAATAAAAGGACTAGATAATGGTTTCACAGCATTACAAATATAATTAATATCACCAATCAAAATACATTGACATGGCAAAAGTTTTGGTACCTATCTACCACAATAAAAAATTCAGCATGCAAAATAGTTATCATCTCACTCATTGTAAATTATATCTAGCTATCAAATAATACAGACAGTGAAGAAATGACTCACACTTAGTGAGTTTGTTAAATTTAAGTTAAAATGATTACTATCTTATTGGAAATAATAGTTTAATTTTGTCTTAGATTAAGGTTATCAAATAAATCAACTCAAAGAAGGTGAGGTGGGGCAGAGAAAACTAATAGGTCCTTACAGAACATGTGCTTTCATGGTATTGATTTTTATTTATTTAATGTTGTATTCTTTTTTCCTCCCACAACCACTTTATTGGGAGCTAATACAGATATCACATCGTTCCATAGTTCGGTCACATCAAGCAGTGTTCCACATTTGCTACCACAATCAGTCCTAACATCTCTTCCTTGAGCTCCTGGGCATCAGCGTTCCTTTTTCCCCCCGCCCCCAACTGTTCCCTTTGAAAACACTTACTCTATTTGTTGATTCTGGAAGTCCATCAATCTTGAGTTTCATATATTGAAAAACATGTAACAAAAATTCAAGAGAGCCTCTCCAATGGCAGAACACCTCTTGAGATAAAACCCAACAGGAACAAACAAAAAGATACTGAAAATGTTGAAAACCTGATCATGTCCAGCATGCATCAGAGGGGGGAGCAACTGACACGGTTTTGACCATTCACGTCAGTTTATCACTTTGGTCTTCTAGAACCATCTTTCTCTAGTGCACTGTTTGCATTGGAGCAGCCCTCTGTTATGGATGGAAGGAAGCCCCTGGAGGCTGTTTCCTGTGAGGACCTCGCACATGTATCTTGGGCTTCCACTGTCATCCAGAGCCTTCTGCAAACCCGAATTTCACAATGTAGGCTCTGATACTAGTCCCTCCTTTGGCTTTGGATTATGTGATTTACAATCTGTTAGGGGTTACTGATGGTGTGCTTCTTCCATGTGAATTTAATTGACATCTTCGATGGCTGCTTGTTAGGGAGATAGCTTTTATAACGTGAAACCCCAGGAACATAATTATTTTTAAATAGGCATCATAAGGGTTGAAAGTTCGCTCTTTTTCTCAGCTATCAGAATAACCATTTCCCTTGATCTGTGATAGCAGCCAGTCTTTCCTTCTCCTTCTGCATACCAAGAAGCTTATATATTATTATTTACTTATTTTCTTAAGGGTTTTATTTTTATTTAGGTGAAGGTTTAGAGAAAATTATGGATTTCACATTCAACAATTTATATTTTTTTCAATGTACCTGTTCCTGCCCCCTCAATGTATTGCACATCCCACTTCCTCCCAGTGTTTCCTGCTTCTTTTCCTCATTTCTTAACACTCTGTCCTTGGGAAAATGCTACCATTTTGGTGTTTTTTTAAAAAAATAATCATTTTATTGGGGGGCTCATACAACCCATCACAATCCATCCATCCATTATATGTCATGCACATTTGTACATTTGTTGCCCTCATCATTCTCAAAACATTTGCTATTTGCTTTCTACTTGAGCCCTTGAGCTTCTCATATTTCCCCCTTCCTCCCTGATTCCCCCTCCCTCATGAACCCTTGATAATTTATAAATTATTATTTTGTCATATCTTACACTGTCTGAAGTCTCCCTTCGCCTATTTTTCTGTTGTTCCCCCCCCCCCCATTTTGGTCTTAAATGGCTGATTATTCTCATACGTAGGTGAAGGGGATGTGAGTTCTGTTCCAGGCTTGCAGGAGGACTCTTGAAGGTTACACATCAGTGAGCACAAACTTTTGTCTCAGAAGTTCAGAATGGCTGTATGGATCTACTCATAGTCCCAACATCGGTTTTAAAATAGAATTTTCTACTCATCTGACTCCTCGATGGGTTTGTAAACAAATAGGAGTTACAACGTCATCGGTCAAGATTCTTGGTACCTCTGTGTCCTTTTGTTTGGGCTTGAGTTCGTGTTGGTGCTCTCAGTCTGTTTCTTCTACTGATGTCGCGTTAAAAGAAACCAACTGGATAATAAAATAGCTGATTGCTAAGGTGGGTATGAATTGTGTTATTATTGCTAGTTGTCAAAAGGAAAAGACTGCGTCTAGGTGGAAAGTTTTGAAATTCTGTGGCCCGAAGCCTGCTTTTAAAAACTGGGATGAATCCTTTTTGAGTATAAAAATAAATGTGTTGGTCTTGGGGTGGGAGGTGCAGTGGGTAGATGGGTCAGTAGAATGTCAGGCAACATCTGACTTTTTCTGGCAATTATATATCGTTTGTTTAATATTTTCTCCAGTTCATTTTATTTCCCTGGGTCTATGTCAGTTTTGATAATATTTCCTATTACTAGGCATTTTATATAAATATCTCAGTAATTAACACCTTTTCACTAATTCCGGAGCCAGCCAGACACACTGAAAAATCAGAACAATGATCCTTTCTTAAAAACAGAGTAAAATAGCTTTTCCTAAGTGACTTCTTATTAGTTTTTTCTCTTTTTTCCTCTTAACTTTTATAATGAGGCAGCACAAGGAGGATTATGTTACCTTAACCTTCCTAATGCCATGACCCTTTAATACAGTTCCTCATGTTATAGTGCCCCCAACCATAAAATTATTTTTGTTGCTACTTCATAACTGTAATTTTGCTATTATGAATTAGGCAACCCCTGTGAAAGGGTCGTTCGACCCCCAAAGGGGTCGTGACCCACAGGTTGAGAACCACTGCCTTGAGAAACTGCTTTTTCCCCCTAAACTTCAGCCCCATGGCATTGTGGAGTTTCAGTACATTTTTAATAGCACTGAATTTCTGGTTTGCTTTTTCCGTGTATCGTGAATGCACAGTCAAAACAGAGCAAGAAAAGGTGGAAAATCACAGTGAGCAGAAATGGAGTAAAGGAAAATCATAGACTCCACTATCCTGGCAAATTGCCAATGAGGTTGTATTTTTTATATGCATATAACTTTTTTTTTAGTTTTATTTCGTAAGGTATCTGCTTGATACCTTTCGGAAGGTATCTGCTAGGAACAGGAATTTTAAAATTTTTATACATGACAGCAGTTACCTTATTAATGATTTGAGCCCTATTGAATTTCCCTTGAGCCAAGAGTTAAACAAGGAGCCTTTGTAACTCAAAGGTTAAACACTCAGATGCTAACCCAAAAGGTTGTTTGTTTGAAGCTCCCCGGTGTCTCAGCGGAGGAAAGCCCTGGTGGTCTGCTTCCATACAGAGTGCACTCAAGAAAACCACAAGGGCCACTTTTGCTCTGTCACATGGAGTCACTCTGAGCTGGAACTGACTTGACACACAACTACAAGACAAACTGTTCAGCACACTGGGGCAGTCCAGTGGATTGACTAAGGGTAAGCGTTCTGGGGCTACTTAAGGCTCTGTACATTTAACTTTTGGCTCCAGCACTTACTAGCTCTGCGCTTTTGGGCAAGTGAATTGGCTTAGCTTGTCTGTGCATCAAATTACTTGAGTATAAAATGGAGATAACTTCATACTCTGATGTCAGGATTAATCTTTGAACAGTGCTCCAAATAGTTCTTGGCATGTAGAAAGCAATATTGGATTATTATTATTATTTATTCACCTCGTAGGTGTGGGGTGGAATTCTAGATATAGAAGATGCTTGGACATCTGGTGATGAATAATTAAAGGCCTCAAACCTTAAGGATCATAGAGTCTTGTGACCTAGAGAGCTACCATTATCACACTGTATCACAGACCAGTGTGGTGTGATACACTCACCCACTGCCATTGAGTCAATGCCAACTCAAAGCAACTCTATAGGACAGGTTAGAACTGTCCCTGTGAGTTTCTGAGACTCTGTTAATGGGAGTAGAAAACCCCGTCTTTCTCCCATGGAGGGGCTGGTGGTTTTGACCTTTCAGAGTACAGATCAAGGAGTAACCATGCTTCTAGTGGTGTGATGTAGGGTAGTCCAAAAGTTATTAGAATATCAGCAATGCAAAATGGAGAGATCATAGAGGCTTCCTGGAAGAAGTGGTTGCTGACCCGAGTCTTGCAGAACTAATTGAAGAAATGGGGAAATATAATTTCTGAAGAAATTTATTCAAAGGGTCTGTGGACTCGGGACCAACACATATTGAGGAAGGTGGAGTTGAGTGTGATAATGGGCTAATTTGATAAGACTTTTTATCTCTGGACTTCCATTCCCAATTTCATGCACCCAACTCTAGGATGCTAGTCTCCAGGCTTATACTTCCCTGGTGGCAGACTTGAAGACTTCTCTAAGGAAACTAACTCCTTCTAGAACAAAGGCCCACAGATATTAGTGGATCCCTGTGAAAAAAACAACTGACCACCTGATCACCCTGTAGTGAATCCCACCCATTGAGCACTCATGCTTTGATGAAGCTGACCAGCTGAGATGTCCTAATCAATTTAAAAATGAATGGGAAGAATGAATGTGAGGTGAGAATGTGGAAAGTCCGTCATAGACAATTCTTTACAACGTTTGTCTGAGAAGAGAATGAGCTAGGCAGTGGCTAGGAAGAATTCAGGTTTCCTGAAGGTGTCCTCTGAAATGGAGACCTCTCTGAGATGTCTTCGTGAGAAAAAAAGGCCACCTTTGGGCTTAGGGAAAATGCCTATGAGTATAAGAGCAAATATATATATATAAAATATACATTTGGGGATTAGTAGAGATTGTTAATTAGGGTCAATGCCGAGGGACCAGCTGATGTTGGATATACTCCTCCTTGATGAGGTATCCGGCTGGTTGAGTGGTGTTATCAAAACAAGCTTTAGCTCTTTGGAAATAGGAGTTAAGAGGAACGGTTTGATTGATCTAGGGTTGGGGGCTAAATTGGTAGCTATAGAAAAACGGGCTGGGATGTTGACGCTCAGAGTGTGCTTAGTATGGTGGCGCATCCTAAGGGTGGATGAAGAAGAACAGTACAGATCCAACCCGAGCAAAGAGGTTTGGAGATCTGGCTGAGTTTGGAGAGGAGTGAGAAGACCAGAGAGTTAGCTTTGAGGTCACTTTCTTGAACTAAATAAATTCACTGCCAACAAGTTGAATCTGACTCTTATTGCTCAGTTTACGGGAGTAGAAAGCCTCATCTTTCTCCTGAGAAACAGCTAGTGGATTCGAACTGCTGACCTTGTGGAATCCACTAGCCACCAGGGCTCCATGTTGGACTTGAATGAGAAATTTCAGAGTTGGTTCAGTTCCAAGCGATGTTGTCACCCAGAATGGGACTGTGGGAGTGACTGGAATGGAGAGAAAGAGATGACTATTGAGTTCATGAGGTTAAGAACCTTTGTGCCTTGTGCTCTGGATGGCTTATGTACAGGAAAGTGGAACTCTTACTGGATGCTGATGGTGCTCAATAGAGAAGAAGCAGTGAGTCAGGTGTCAAAGTCCTCAGGGAATGAGGGGGTGTGGCTAGAAGTCAGATAATGACGAATCATTGAGTTGAGCGGGTGGCATTGGATGATGGCTTGGACCTTAGAAAGGGGTGGGCTTTTTATGGGAACCTTAGGAGAAGGAGCAGGAGGATGCACGTAGACCGGAGAGCAGACACTTAAAAGATACATATGGAATGATCAAGGTAAGACGGCAATGGAGAGGGCTTTTATTCTGAAGAAGCAGAGCTTCATAATGGTGAAATGAAGGCTCCAAAGGGCACCTAGAAAGATTTACCAACAGGGGAGGAGGTGCAGAGGATTGGGATGATAGTCTGAGAGAGAGGGGCAGTAGTCAGAGATGGCAGGGATGATCAGTGTGGTGGGTGAGCTCTCTGTGCCGGGATCTCTGCTCTAATCAGGACCTCGGGAGGAGCACAAGGTCTGCGCCCCATACCAATCATTTCCAATTGGTTTTCCTCCTGACCGTGGACACTGCAGCCTGAGCTTAAAGGTCTACGAACTTATTTCCCCCCCAAAGTTCTATTAGAATAGCTGACCTAAAACAACAAAAACTCTATTATTAAAAACAACAACCCTATGATTGATTAAAAAATGGAACTTTAAAGTGTTGTTTTGTATATAAAATCCAGGATAGGTAAATTTATAGAGACAGGAAGAGGATTAATAGTTTCCTAGGGGGAAACAGGAGCTAGCAATCAAGAGTGCCTGAAAGAAGAAAATGCCCGAGGATTGATTGTGGTAATGACTGCTTGCTGGTTCAAATATGCATCAATGATTGAATTGTATGATGCATCAATTATTTGTCAATGCAACTGTTCATTAAGTTTTAAAAAATCTTTCATTTCCTGTTACTGTTAGCTGCCACCCAGCAGGCCCTGATTCATAATGACCCTATGGACAACGGGACCAAACGCTGCCCAGCCCTATACCACCCCGTGATGGGCTGGGGATCTGAACTTTGTGATCCATAGCATTTTCACTGGCTGGCTTTCAGACCACCAGTCATTTCTTCCTAGGCTGCCTTAGTCTTCAGGCTCCACTGAAACCCGTTCAACATCATAGCAACGTGAAAGCCATGTGGTGACCGCATTTGCAATGTTGTGGCTTTTGGGGAAGGTTTTTAATTCGACTTTCTTGTATTTATTTTCTGTCCCCTGAGCAGACACTTGGCCATTACAATGATTCCTTGGGCCACAGGGGACCAGCATCATGTCTCTGTATTAGTGCATTTGCTAGTTTGTCTTCCCTGGCCTCTGGGGCTTTGTTTACTCTTCTGCCCCTCATGGATGAATTGTATAGCAGGAGGAGAAATCTGAAGTATATCTGAGAAACCCTTGCCTTGTGATCAGAGCCACGTCTATGCCAACATTCTAGCTTTAATCATCAGAACCGTTGAAAATTAAAAACCTGGAATCATTGTCTTAAGTTTACCCTGCCTCCAGCTTTGGGAATAAGAAAGCTTTTAATTCTCATTTCGAGTATAATTATATATCTCCTTTGGGCTCTACAGAATCTCTTAACTGATGGTTCCTGGTTTTGTAGTCTTGAAACATCACACAGTGCTTGTATTTCCGGCAGAGGGGAGCATATACCGTATATACTCGTGAAAAACTGGGGTTCGGCTTTATACACAGGTCAGTGATACCCCAGCGAGGTGTAACATCTCACTGGGCTACCCGAAGTAAAGGGATGAGTGCCTGTTATCTCGCACGTGATTGCTGTTTCTCCGATGTTCATTCAAAGCCCCGTTGACACTGCAGGGCTTTGAGTGTTTGTTTACTCACATCTAACCAATCAGAATTGGACGGCTCCAATTCGCAGAAGCACCCGTAGTGATTCACTTACACTGGCAGCTGAACTGGTAAGGATATGTCTGTGGCTGCATTCCATCTCTCCCCTCTGGTCTGTGTTAATTCACATCCCCCACCTTCATGGACTCCCTCCCTCCTCCCGGCTAACATGTCGTGGGGGATGGGGGGGATTACCATGAAAGTTCTTTTTCAAAGTCTTGGTTTTTTATCCTATTAGAAATGGATACTCTTGAACCAAAACAAAAACGGCAGTCATATGAGGCTGGTTTCAAAATGAAGGTTGTGTCAAGAGCAGAAGAGAGCAATAACTGTATTGCAAATAGGGAATTCTGTGTTGACGAAAAGCAAGTGAGGGAGTGGCGGAAAATAAAGGTTGACTTGGAACAGATTCCAAAAGCTAAAAAAGCTCATCATGGTTTAACGTCTTTTTATGGGGCTCTAGAGAGTGACTTGCATAAATGGGTTATGGAGTGTTGTCAAAATAGTTACTGCGTAACACACATGGGAATTCGCATACGTGCTCTACAAATGGCTAAGGATGACAAATATAAAGCACCAGGCATTGAAAAGTTTGCTGCATCAGCAGGATGGTGTACCCACTTCATGAATAGGTTTGGCCTATGTTTGAGACCAAGAACAAAGATTTCCCAGAAATTGCCACAAGACCTTGAAGAAAAAATTACCTGTGTCATTCTAGTCATTTATTATAAAACAAAGAAGAATTTATAATTATGACCCGGCAGATATTGAGAATATGGATGAAACTGCCATGACTTTTGATCTTCCAAGCAACAGAACTGTGGCAAGTTTAGGAGAAAAAAATAAAAACAGTTTTCTCAAAACCACAGGAAATGAAAAAAAAACCAAAACACTTTTCAGTTGTTCTATCATGTTTGGCTAATGAACTAAGCTGCGTCCTGTCATTATTTTTAAAAGAAAGATCTTGCCTAAAAAGATCAGTTTCCCACCAAGAATTACTGTGCGTGCACATGTTAAAGGCTGGATGGATGAAGGTGGAACAAAAAAAATGGCTGGAAGAAATTTGGAACCAATGACCAGGAGCAGCCTTAAAGAAAAAGCCATCGTTACTTGTTTGGGATATGTTCAGAGCCCACTATCGGATGACATAAAAAAATTGGCAAAATCTAGTCAAGTTACTTTAGCTGTTATTCCAGGTGGGCTTCCATCTGTACTGCAGCCTCTGGATGGACCTTTGAATAAACCTTTTAAAGACCGTGTGCAAAGGATGTGGCATGAATGGATGTCATTTGGTCAAGCCCGACTAACAAAAGGAGGAAATCTCATGAAGCCTGACATAGAGTTAATAGCAAAGTGGGTTTGAGATGCATGGGAAGACATTCCAGAAGTGCCTTCAGAAATGTAGTATTAGCAATGCTATGGATGGCAGTGAAGACTGCGCTTTGTATGAAAATGACAGCAGTGATGGTGATGACGGTGATCTCGATGAGGACACCGTCTATGATGACCTCACATCAGCTGAAGCTCTGCATTGGGATACGGATGATGATGAGGAATCCAGTTTTGAAGGATTTCAACTCTTTACATTTTAGCTTGGTTGCTGATTGAGCTCAGGGAATAGTATTCTTAAGGTATCATTGTTGATACCTTATTGTTTTTGTTGAACCTATTTTCCACTTACTGTGCTGGTTTACTAATGTCAAATGACTTGTTGTCCTTTTATTTATGTTTTTTTATTTAAAATAAATATTTAAATACATTACCCCACTGATGTCTCAATTTTTAGTAATTTTATTTTCAATTGTTTTGATTATTGAAACTCACCAATAGCTTCTGCAGTTTCCACCCTAGGCTTATATTCGAGTCAATCAGTTTTTCTGGTTTCCTAGGTAATAATTAGGTACCTTGGCTTATACTCGGGTCGGCTTATATTCAAGTATATACGGTAGTTCACATAAGGTATTGAGAAGTCTTGTAGTGATTCGCCTGTGTTCAGGTCAATGTTCTAGTGCACAATGTTTGTTGTAAAACTTCACGCACCAAAATTCTTGATAAAATACTTTTATAGGGGGAGGCAGGGAAAAGAAGTAGGTGTTAACAAACTCAGGGATACGGGAACAACAAGTGATCCAAAATCAATGGCGAGGAGGGTGTAGGAGGCCTGGTAGGGCTTGATCAAAGGCAATGTAACTGAGAGGAATTACTGAAACCCAAATGAAGGCTGAGCAGAATATTGGGACAAGAGTAAAGTAAAAGAAATAGAGGAAAGAACTAGGAGGCAAAGGGTATTTATTAGAAGTCTAAGCACAGGCATGTGCATATGTAAATATATTTATATATGATGATGAGGAAATATATCTATGTGCACATATTTATAGGTTTAGTATAAAGGTAGCAGATGGACATCAGGGTCAAGTACTCCCTCGATGCAAGAACACTTTATTCCATTAACCTGGCATTCAGTGATACTCACCTTCCCAGCATGATCGTTGAAGACAAAGCGGGTGTATAAACAAATGTAAAGAAAGCTGATGGTGCCCAGCTATCAAAAGATAAAGTGTCTGGTAGTCTTAAAGGTTTGAAGATAAACAACGGCCATCTAGGTGAGAAGCAACAAAGCCCACATGGAAGAAGCACAGCAGCCTGTGTGATCATGAGGTGTCAATAGGATCAGGTATCTGGCATCAAAGAGCAAAAAAGCCTATCATTGTGAACGAGGGAGTGTAGAGTGGAGATCCAATGCCCATCTGTAGGCAAAGGACATCCCCTTATAGAAGGGTCTCAGGGAGGAGACGGGCCAGTCAGGGTGCAGTGTAGCAACAATGAAACACAACTTTCCTCTAGTTCTTTAATGCTTCATCACCCTCATTGTCTTGATCCCAATTTTACCTTACAAATATGGCTAGACCAGAGGATGTACAATGGTACAGATAAGAGCTGGAAACACAGGGAATACAGGACAGATAAACCCCTCGGGACCAATAATGAGAGTAGAGATACCAGGAGGGTAAGGGGAAGGTGGAGGAGAAAGGGGGACTAGATTACAATAATCTACATATAACCTCCTCCCTGGGGGACGGACAACGGAAAAGTGGATAAAGGGAGACATTGGAGGGTGTAAGACATGACAAAATAATAATTGTAAATTATCATGGGTTCATGAGGGAGGGGAAAAATTAGCTGATCCCAAGGTCTCAAGTGGAAAGAAAATGTTTTGAGAATGATGATGGCAACAAAGGTACAAATGTGCTTGACACAGTGGATGGATGGATGGATTGTGATGAGTTGTATGAGCCCCCAATAAAATGATTAAAAAATACTTTTATGACAAAGATCCAGATAAATTATTGAATACCAACTGTAGCTAACCTGTTATTCTATATGTTGGTAACTGATAACTTCCTAAGACAATGACCTCGTCCAACATCTATTTTCTTTGCTGAGGCTGTAGAACTCCAGGGCTGTGGAGTCAACTCCGGCTTGCATTGGCCCTAGAGCCCAGGAGGGAGCAGCTCTGCAGGGTGCCCAAGGCGGTCATCTTACAGAAGCACATGGCCACGTCTTTGTGCTGTGGTTGGATGATGGGCTCAAACCACTGAGGTTTGGCTCACCAGCTGAGTGCTTAACCACTGCGCCACCAGGGCTTCAACTCAGCATATAAATAAATATTTCTAACTCTGGCTTTTCAGCTTGGTTCCCATAAATGGATGATATAGAGCAGTGGTGCTCAACCGTCCTCATGCTGCGACCTTTTAATACATCTCCACATGTGGTGGTGACCCCCAACCATCACATCATTTTCGTTGCTACTTCATCACTGTAATTTTGCTACTGTTATGAATCAGGCAACCCCTGTGAAAGGGTCGTTTGACCCCCAAAAGGGTCGTGTACCACAGGTGGAGAACCGCTGATATACAAAGGTACTTTATAAATCTGTAGGCAAAACATGGAGGACATTAGAATTTGGGTATCAAACATGCCTTAGAGACAGACTCGGTGCCAATTTAGGAATCTTAAAGACAGAATCTGGCTGGCTTGAGAGAATGAACCACGCCCAGAAAGGTGACATAAGGTGTTGACATGAGGAAGCTTCAGAAAGTCTGTGGAAAAATGACATGAAAAGATATGGAATTATTCCACGAACTTTTTTGAAGTCCTCATATCACAACTGGAAACCCAGCCCACTAGTTGAATACATTCACGTCTGTGCTGTGCTATTTCTCTGTTTATGTGCCATGCTTAACGAAGCATTTAATATATTTATCAAATATCAGTAAGACTTTTCATTTATAAATATTTATTATTTAATAAACATTTTTATATTTATAAATTAAAGATGGTCTGACTTCGTGTTTTATAAAATGAGCTGACGCCCCATCCTGTGTTTAAAATTCTTTTGGAAAACCAGGTCATTTTACTGCCTTTTTAAAACTACATAATCATCTTTGGAATTTATGGGAGTAGTTAGCAGGCAACACAGATTTCTCAAGTTTATCTAAATAACACGTGTAATCACCATGACTCCAGGCAAACTCATCTGTTTATTAAGCAAAAGAATCGGGAAGTCTGAGATGCAGACATGACAGGGTTACTAAGGAAGTGAAAAATAGCTTCTCCTGAACTGAGAACAGAACTTTTTATAAACAAATGACTGCCATCATTTCCTGTATTTAAATCCTAATAAAATCTGATTTGGCACTTCATCAGATTTCTGCAGCCCCAGGGGTAACTGTAAGTAAGTGTGACTGTACAAGAAAAGGAGTTACAAAGACACACAGACATTTCACATTAGCAGCTACTTGATGACACAACAAGTTCCTGGCATTTCAGAAGCATTTTAGGCTAGCTCGTGCAATCGCAATCGTTACTCCAGGAGGTGGTTCTGTTTATAGCTTCAGTAAACTAAAGCCCAGGAAGGTCAAGTAGTTTGTTCAAAGTTCCTTTGCTCTTGCATGGTGGAGCGGAATCAGGAGGCATGTTGCTCTGCTCGGTCAGGGTCATGTGGAAGCTCAGTTCTGTTATCACCCAGTCAGCTTGCTAGGAGTGCTTTCATTTCTGCTGCATGATCAAGAGTGTTCTAACTTTGAGTTGGGAGACAATGTTCTGACCAAATATTTTGCTTTAAACTCCTTGTTCCAGGTCAAAAAATTCAGGGTATGTAGAATAGGCAATGATTGTGGTGGGAAGGAGGATAAAAATATGCAGAAACTAATATTTATTGAAGGAAGTCAGAGTACTGACTATGTGCTAGGTAATGCAGATGGTGTTTCAAAATTCATTCTTCTTTTTATTCCACACACATTTACTGATAACATGCGGTGGGTTTGTCACTGAGCTACGGCAGTAAATGAAACCAAATTCCCCGTACTCTTGGAACCTTGGGGAATTAGGTACCAAGCAGGAGAACAAGTTAATGTATGTAGTCTGCCAGGTAGTAATAAGTGCTCGTGGGGGCTAATGAAGCAGTTGACCAGGAAGGAGAGAGGGTGGGGTGTTATCTAGGGGTGCTCTGGAAAAGTTGCCTCCAAAGCAGCGACACCTGAGCAGAGGTTGGAGATAGATCCCAAAGCCTTGTAGGTCATGGTACACGTTTTGGATTTTACCCTGAGTGAGATAAGAAGTCGCTCGAGGCTTTGCGTTTCAGCATGTCGTATTCTAATGTATGTATTGTCTATGCTTAGCTTTCATGTGGAGAATAGACCGTGGTGGGGCAAGGAGAGAAACAAGGGCCAGTTGGAAGGTATTTTCCCATCAGGGCCCAGACAACAGATGAGTGTGACGGACTAAGAACAGCCTATTTTTAATTGACTGCTCATTATTTACTTTATGTATATCATCTCTGATCATTTCCAAATGAGTTAATGTGTCCTGTGAGCAGATGCTAGAACTGAAAACATGTTCTTCTTATTAGCTGACATTGAGTTGTCAGGTCATTGTAATCTACAGAATTTTCATTGGCTGATTCTTGGAAAGAGATCACCAGGACTTCTTCCTAGGCTTTCTTATCAGGAAGCCCTGGTGAGACCTAGTCAGCATAATAAAAGCATGCAAACTTCCACTGAGATCTTGGTGTGGGCTGCACATGAGGCGCAGAGGCTGGAACTGGAACCTGGTTCTCTCATTTACATATAGAAATAGAGAATTCTATTATTGCCCTACAAAAATCTCTTGTTGTTATTGTATTGTTGAGCGCCATCAAGTCGATAGTAACTCAGCAAATCCGGAAGAGAGGTGGCCAGAAGGGTAAGCCCCTCAACAGGATGCAGCTGGTGGTTTTGAACTGCTGACCTTGCAGCCCAACGAGTAATCACTGTGCAAGCATGTAGGATGACACCTTAAAATGATATCTGTCTTTTTAAAGAGTATTGTCAAAACTGTAGATTCAGTAGAGAGCTCCGAGATTCCTGGTTGTGTAGTCTTATGCAAATGTCTAATCCTCGAGCCCTCTTTAAAGCTGCTCCACTGGAAAAAGATAGGGCTTTCTACTCCTATAAAGACTTACAGCCTCAAAATCCCACAGGGGCAGTTTTACTCTGTGGGTTGCTATGGATTGGCATTGACTCCATCCCCCTCCCCCATGATAGATCTGGCCTTAAGTGCCTTGAATATATCTTTTACAAACTCTTATTTATATACACAGCTGTGATAAGTAGGCATTATTCCCATTTGTAGATGAGGAATTCAACTTCAGAAAAACATGACAAAGAGCTTGCAACAAAGTCACCTTGCTAGTTAGTGGCAGAGCTGGGCAGGGAGCACCTGAGAGGCATCTGATTGAAAGTCTGTGCTCCCCCCCCCCCCCGCCCCACAATCCTTGATGTTTCCAAAAGTCTTCCTATAATCCCGGTTCCCGCTTGCAAAAAATAATTTTTTTTCTGTAGGTTTCCTACTTAATTAAGATAAGGCAAAGAATTTACAGAAAGGGAAAATTTTTGTTTTTCATGTTTCCTGTCTTTTTCCTCCTGGTCTTTGATTACTTTCGGATGCTTTTAGAAGGCCATTGCCTGAGAACTTACTAGTTACTAGCATAATATATACCTTTACATATTTTATTATGCCTCTTATAATTATTTGCATTTTGCAAATCCGTCATGGGATAAAAAAAGTTGAGTGAGTCCCTAGTGGTAGAACTTCAGACATGGTGGCACCGGTTTTTGGCTAGCAGATCTTTTGGCTCCCATCAGATCACATTGCAGACTATAGTCTCCCTGGGGAGCAGGAAGGCAGGTGAGAAGACAGAGCCATCTGTCTCTCCATGCAATAGAGCGGTAATGATGAGCGTTCACTGTGTGTTAGGGAGGCAGAGAGGTGGGTTGTCACATTCAGATTTAAGGTCTAAGTTCCACACAGTATTTCTCTTGAGTAATATTTGATTGGGGTCAGGCTGTGTTTCTGTTACCATAGAGTGTCATTCAGTTTCTTGTATGTCTTTGTGATAGTTTGAACTGGCTCTAGGAAAAATTTCGTATTTCACAATTTTTTTGTGAAGTGCAGAATTTTTTGGGGGGTGAAGTTTATCTTTTTTGCCTTTAGGAGCCTCAACTTCTTTTTATCAAAGACACTCCTTTAGGTCATAATCTGATGGCCTTCTTCACACTACAGTGTAAATGATTTGCAGCACTTAATGTTTTCCACTTTGGGATGCTTGGTTAGGACTCAAAAGCTTTAAACCAAAGGAATGAGTATTATTGGGATTTTAGGCATCAGTATGTAGAGGCTATGAAAGGAAATTTTTTCCCAACCCTCAAAATGACATGCTTCTGATGTCATAACTATAGTTATGACTTCTTGAAGTACTTTATGTTTTTTTAAGTTTTATTTTTTTAAGCTTAGAATGAAATGCCATGAAAATGCATTATGTGCAGGGTGGGCCTCGGGTACTTCATATGCATGATCTCACTTTAATACTGTCTAACACCAAATGAGGTAGGTGTGGTTTTGTGCCTTTGGAATGTAGGCAAGTCATAGGGATCAGATCACTTTATTACGGTAGTACGGGTAGTAAATAATGGAACTGGGGGAAGCTCTGTGGCCTTCTAACACCTGGGGAAAGTCCTGCATCCTCTTTCTGTCCATACAACTATAAACACGTGAACTGATATAGCAGGTGCATCTACTCTCCTGAGAGTAAAGGTGTATCATAAAGCGGTTATAAAATTATATAATAACCAATTACATAATAACGATGGAATGGGCTCCTAAAGACACAATTACGGCGCCAACTAGGTGGCAACAACTTGCGGGGCTGGAGTAATGTTCTCCAGGAAGCTGTATACGCTCTAAACTAGCGGCCAATATATGGTGCTGTGTCTCCAATAGCCAGAATTCATGGGTCCAGGAACCAAGGGGTGGAAGCTGGAGTGGCACCACTCACTGTTACTCCTAGTGATCCCCTTGCAGCATTTTTGCTTCCTGTCCCAGCAACCCTGTGTTCCTCAGGCCTGGAGGTCCTGGTCCCGAAGAAAGGAACTCTCCCATCTGGAAACACAGCACGGATTCCACTGCACTGGCAGCTGAGAATGCCCCCTGGCCACTTTGGACTTCTCATGCCTTTGGATCAACAGGTCAGGAAGGGTGTCACCGTACTAAGTGGTATGATTGATCCTGATTACCAAGGAGAAATTGGACTGGTGTTACATAATGGAGGTAAAGAAGAATATGTCTGGAATCCAGGAGATCCCGTAGGCCGACTCTTAGTGTTACCATGCCCTGTGATTAAAGTAAATGGTAAGTTACAGCAACCCAATCCTGACAGGATTTATAATGACCCAGACCCCTCAGGAATGAAGGTCTGGGTCACCCGCCAGGCCAAAAACCACAGCCAGCTGAGGTGCTTGCTGAGGGCAAAGGTAATACAGAATGGGTAGCAGTAGAAGACAGTTCTACCTATCAATTACAACCACGTGATCAATTGCAAAAGCGAGGCTTGTCAATGGATTTTCTTTGTATGTGATTATTGCGTATATTTCCTTTGTTCAAGTATGTTATATCAGATATAATTTGACTCAGTATGTTTTCATTTATATGTATGATAGATGATTGATGATAAGTATAAGTGTGATTTCATTAATACCTGGAAATTATGTAAGTATGTATGGGTAAAGAATTGTGTACAGGTGCCAGGTTGGCAAGGGGTAGATTGCGATAGTTTATTGTGCCAGCCTGGCCGATAAACACAAGTAGGATTAATTGAAGGGCGGAGGTATAAATGGCTCGGTGAGCCTCGCCTTGCTTGTTCTGTGCCTCAATTTAAAGGGGTACACTACCTGTGGGATGCCTAGCCTGTGGACTGTGTCGCTGTAAGTTGAGGTCCCTCCAATCCCACAGGATTGGAATGTTCGTCTCTGGAGCTGGGGACTGACAGTTGGTGACCTGCCTTGGTGTTTGCTGCCTGGGTGTATATAGCCCAGTTCTCTCAACAGAAGGGGACTGGCAACTGGCGGCTCTCAAGCCTTAAGGGACTGCTAGTGTCTCACTGCTTTATAATTTAACTATCAATTTCTTGTATTTTCTATCTGTACATAATTTAACGGTTCATTTCTTGTATTATATATCTATCTTTATAAATATATTTATATATAATTACTAGCAATCTGGTCTTGTCTCTCTAGAGAACCCTGTCCAACACACCAACCAACAATAGTTTTTATAGGATAATATTTTTTAAGTACCTGGACTCCTTACCTGTTAACTCCTCCACTGGATGCAGACACAGGGCGAGTTCAGATGGGGAAGGAGGCGGGGCACAGGGAGGTAGCTGTTTGAATATTTTTTTCACACTTGTATGTGTTTTTTCCTAATATGGCTATGAGTGAGGACTCATACTCGGTTAAAATAAAACAAAAGAGATTTACTGAAGGCCCCAAACCATTCAAACCTGGGCCATGTCTCACAGCGTGAAATTAAGTGCTCTAAAATGATGGAGCTTCAGAGACATGCTTATGAAGTAAAATTGAGAACTAAAGGCACAACATTTTCACCCGAAGTCACAAGATCAGGGAAACTGGAAACGAGGCATCTTGAAGGGGTCAGGGAGGGCTTTAGAGTGATTGGTTGAAACACAATGTGGGCTATCTGAATTGGTTGATTTAAATAAGTGGCTCAGAAGGTGTTTAATAGGGTGGCCATAAAATGTGATTATCCTAAAACCTTTCCTGAGGTATGCTGAGATAATTCCTGACACGGAAACCCTCCCTATGAACATTTTTCCCCCATAGCTTTGGCTTAACCACAGAGGAGAACTGTTCCTTCGTTAGATACTCAAGCATGCCTATTGGTTTGACATTTGCAAGAAAAGTAAGCAAAAGTTAAGATGGAGTCGGCGCTCCTGTCTAGGGCATCATCATTGTGATACCGGTCGAGCACTTCAGTTTTGAATGGGCATACAAGTAGAGCTGTGGGTAATAAAGATATGGTGAAGAAAATTGTTCTTGGGTTTGTTATTGTTAGAGGAACCGATCAGTGTCTAGGAAAATCCCTGTTGAGACAGGGAGGGAACAAAATGCACCAACAACACTATTCCGGGTCAGACATGCCGCTGGGAAGGGGAGGAAAGCCAGGGGCTGGAATGTACAGTGTATGTTCCAACTGAGGAGGGAGCCGGCACAGCCTGAGCACAGGGTGTGATCTGATGAAAGAGCCTCGCGGTGGGCCCCAGAAAGAAGATTTCATTTGCTCTGTAAGCACAGTGGGAGCAGTTTGTTTATTTGCTTGTTAGAGACGATTAGAATTTGCAAGAAATGGGATGTTGTTTTTTATGCTTTTAAGGATAATAATATTCTAGCTCTTAGAATGTTTCAAGAAGTCTGTGCAAATGGTTTGCCTATTGTCGTCTTCAGTACAGTCCCTGTGGGAGAGAGACACTCTTGTACTCTGTGTCTACGAGGAAAGGTCTAATGAAGGAGAGGAGTCTTACTGCCACCCTGCCAGGTCAGCGACCCTTGCATAAGACTGGTCAGCTACAGCTTCCCTGAAGGGCAGATTCCTGCAAGTGACCCATGCCAGGCACCCAGGCTGGGGGCTTTCTGGGAGGAAAATGTAGGTCTCTGTGTTTGGTGTCTTCCAATCCTTGCACCTTAAACTAACCTGAGTCACCAAGCATTGACTTATCAAAAAGAGGCTCAACATAGTGAACCTTTCTGTGTCGCTTTCCTGGGGCCTACTTGTTTTTCAGCTACCCTCCTCTGACCCCCACTTCTAATGTCTTGTTGACTCTTTTGTTAGTCTCATACCTTTCAGGTAAACTATGTAGTTTCTTATCCTATCAGCCATATCTCAACCAACCATTCTCTCCCCTTCTCTCTCTCTCTCTTTCTAGTCTCAATGTTTCTTAAGCCCACTCTCCCCTGTCCATTTCCAAAATTGATGATTTAGTTCAGGCTATTACCATCTAATGCCTAGATAGTTAGAATAGCTGTCAACTAAGCTTATCTGCTTTCACCCCCCTCCAGTACATTCTTTTCACAGCTGTCAGAATCATTCATATAAAGACACTATCCATATTAAGGGCAAAGCATTAAAAGCCTTTCAGCAGCAACCCAGAAACATAAAAAGGTCCAAACTGTAACATTTCATGTCAAGGCCCCCATGATCTCCATCCCCATCCCCATCCCCAGTCTCATCTGCTGCCACTCTCTTTCGGTTTCTAAGTTCCTTGTGCTTCTGTGGCTGTTCTGGGGTACCAGTGTATAACTCAGAGGTCTCAACTGTCTTCTTCTCTGACCCTACTATCTTCTCCTTAGTTATCTGACTTAGTCCTTTCTGGAATTCAGTGACCATAGCAAGCAAGCAAATAAACACACTCCCTTCTTCTCTGGCTCTGCACTCCTTCCAAGCAGATTTGAAATGGGAAGGGAGAGGTAGTTTCTGTGTGATATTGTGGTGTAGCTGGGTGCGTGAGACAGACTAAGACAGGCAGATACTCGGGGCTGTTTTGCCCACATTGGCAGAGCTCTTTCTCTGAATCTCCACTCTGATGGTGCCCAGGAGCCAAAGCCAGCTAATTCAGTCGTCGGGTAATTAATTAATTAATTCACCAGGAATTCGTGCCAATACTTGGGAAGAAAAACTCACCACCATTTATGAAAGGTTTGAATTTCAGTCTGTAAACTCTATTGTAAAGGCACATAATTTTTAAAAAGAAAAAGAAAACTCAGTTAAGGTTATGACTCCCAGTCACCTATTAGATACAGGCTGCTGCTCTCCCATTCCATCCACGTTGGAGTTGTGGTTAAGGTTCTGGGGTCTTCGAAGGTAGAAGGGACTAAATGTCAGGGAAATGCACCATCATTTGTGCCTCCAGGTTGTGCGTTGTTAGTGTCCCATTGGACCCTTCAGTAGCTTCTGGGTAAGTTTTGGGACCTGGAAATTTTTGGAAGGTTAAATCTATGGTCCATCTTTCCCTCTGCATATACCATACAGTCATCTCTCTAAGGGTTCTCTTTCAAGAAGTCAAAAAAGTTTTAAGATCCATAGATGATCTCTCTAGGTGAGGAACTGTTTTTATTTATTTAATCATTTTTGAGAGCTTTTACAGCTATTGTAACAATCCATAATTCAATTAGGTCAAGCATAATTGTATAATTTCTGCCACCATTTTCTTTCTTTTTAAAATTTAAATAATTTAATAATTTTATTGTGGCTCATTCAATTCTCATTGCAATCCATATGTACATCCATTGCATAAAGCACATTTGTACATTTGTTGCCCCCATCATTCTCAAAACATTTGATTTCCACTTGGGCTCTTAGAATCAGCTCCTCATTTTTACCCTCCCTCCCCGCTCCCCCCTGCCATCATCATTTTCAAAACATTCTCTTGAACTCTTTGATAGAAGCTCCCCTTTATCCCCTCCCTCCCCCACCCTATCCCCCAGGAGCCCTCAATATATTATATATTATTATTAAACATTTTATTAGGGGCTCATACAACTCTTATCACAATCCATACATACATCAATTGTGTAAAGCATATCTGTACATTCTTTGCCCTCATCATTTTCAAAGCATTTGCTCTCTACTTAAGCCCTTTGCATCAGGTCCCCCTTTGTTTCCCCTCCCTCCCCGCTCCCCCCCCATGAGCCCTTGATAAATATCAGTTATTATTTTGTCATATCTTTCCCTGTCTGACGTCTCCCTTCACCCACTTTTCTGTTGTCTGTCCCCCAAGGAGGAGGTCACATGTAGATCCTTGTAATCGGTTTCCTCTTTCCAACCCACTCACCCTCTACCCTCCCAGTATCGCCACTCACACCCCTGGTCCTGAAGGGTATCATCCACCCTGGAGTCCCTGTGCCTCCAGCTCCTATCTGCACCAGTGTACAACCTCTGCTCTATCTAGACTTGCAAGGTAGAATTCAGATCATGATGGTTGGCGGGGAGAAAGCATTTAGGAACTGGAGGAAAGCTGTATTCTTCATCGGTGCTACAAGGCACCCTGACTGACTCATCTCCTCCCCTAGACCCCTCTGCAAGGGGATCTACAGTGGCCAACAATTGGGTTTTGGGTTTCCACTCTGCACTTCCCCTTCATTCACTCTGGTAAGATTTTTTTTTTCTGATGATGCCTTATACCTTATCCCTTTGACACCTCGTGATCGCACAGGCTGGTGTGCTTCTTCCATGTGGGCTTTGTTACTTCTGAGCTAGACGGCCGCTTGTTTACCTTCAGGCCTTTAAGACCCCAGACACTATCTCTTTTGATAGCCGGGCACCATCTATATATTATTATTTTTGCTGCATCTTACACCCTCCAATGCATCCTTAACACCTACAATTCTTTTATTTGTTCCACTTGAGGGGTTATACAGTCACCATTGTTATCAGTTCCTCCTTCCTTCTTCCCTACCTCCTCTTCCCATACCCTCAGGGAATCATTACTCCCATTACTATCTATCTTGGATTTCATGCATGAACATACACAGGTCTCACCAGATTAATGAGGTGAAACTAAGACTATAATACAAAGCGGAGGAAATATTAAAGAACCAAAGGATATTTATGTGCTATACTGTACTGTGGATATGTCATCCCTTCCATGTGGCCCTTCTGCAAGGGACTCTCCAATTATCTTACAGGTGGGTTTTGGATCTCCACATTGTCTACTCTCCTTCACATCAATTTGATTGCTTGTTTTTGAATTTATGATACATATTCTTGACACCTCATGATCACACAGGCTAGTGTGCTTCTTCCATGTGGGCTTTGTTGCTTCCCTCTTGGATGTCTACATGTTTAACTTCAAGCCTTTAAGACTCCAGATGCTATATCTTTTAGTAGCTGGGCACCATCAGCATTCTTCACCACATTTGCTTATGCACCCATTTTGTCTTCAGCGATTTTGTTGGAAAGGTGAGTATCATACAGTGCCACATTATTTGAACAAACATTCTTGTACTGAAGCAAGATTTAAGTAGAGGCCCAAAGTCCATCTGCTTCATATACATAGACAAATACACCAAACTTTATATATTTACATATCTATATTTATATCTATACATATCTATATTTATACCTATATATAATTGTTACTTTCTTATTCTTTCCTCATTTTCTTTTTTCTTTCCTCCTGCCCCTATCATGTTTTACTCATTGTCACCTTTCAGTAATTCTTCTTGGATACATTTCAATTGATCAAACAAAACCAGGAACCTACACCCTCCCCACCATTAGTTTTAGACCCCTTGCTATTCCCCTGTCCCTATTGTTCTTTGCTCATCACTTCCTTCTCCTCAACTCCTCCTTTCCCATGCGCCCCACCACCACCCCCGTCAGTCCCATTGCTGTCTCCTTGGGAGTGCTTATCCTTCTTACTTATATAGACAGCAAGAGAAAGAGAGAGAGACCATACAAATAGTTCCAAGTCTAACTGTTGTCCTGACCCGGAGTAGATGATATTCTTCTGTTAAAGAGCAAGCAGGCCCTATTATATCCATCAGTCCAAACCCCTAATCCATCAGGGACCCATAACCCAGGACCTGCTTACCTTATACCCGTTCAGTCCTTATGTTCGTGGCCAAGGGGCATGCCTTCTACAAGACCCCATTACTCTTCTTGTAGTCAAGACTGGAAATGTCCAGTGCCCTACCCCCACCTGGTTGCACCTTTAGACGTTCGGGGGGGAGGGGGGGGTGTTTGCAAATATCCCACAACCAGTTCAGATGAGTTGCCAAGCCGCAGTCAGAAGTCTACAATCGAGATTCCTCAGGGACTTTGTGACTTTGCTCCCATTGTTGGTTTGTCGCTCTCCCCTCTTGGTTTGCCCCATGTGGGCGGGTAAGACCAGTCACACTGCGGAACTGTGTCTGTGAATGAGCCGCTCCAGGCAGGAACATCACCTTCAAGACCTGGCACACCGGCATGGAGTCTACTCTCTCTCCTTTCTTGTGGAGACAGATACAAGATCCTCCCCTTGGGTGGTTTAGTGCCCTCTTCCTCCCTTGCCATCTTTTTCTTCCCCCACTCTTCTGTAGGGCATACAGGCATCTGGAGGATGTCTTTCTGCACAGGTGCTAGCTACAACTTAATTTTTTAATTTTTTTAATGACGTATGTATCATGGTGTTTGGCCTGGCTCTTGCCAGAGTATCTGGTGTTCAGCCCAGGAACTGTGCGATCTGCACATTTTCCCTCTGCCTGTTCTGTTGTTTGAACTTACCTCAGTGTGCTCATGTTGTGCTTGGCCAACTTCACTCAGCATAATAGCCTCCAACTCTTTTCATGGATGAGGTGCTGCATTGCTACATCACTGTTTTTTAGGGATACATGGTACTCCATTTTGTGTATACATCAGAGTTGGTTTTTTTGGAAGGCCCAATTCACTTTATTATTTATATATATAAAATCGACTATGTGGTAGCCACAGCTGGGTCCTCTGCACGGAGACTCTGGTGTGGCTCTTCACAAGATGGGTAGTGAATTCCTGGTAGGGAGGCTTGGTGAACACTGACGCTTTCCAGAGGTCAGGGATCAGATAGCTGTAGGTCCTGGAGAGGGCATCAAAGGTGGCCCTGGGTGAAGTTGTCCAGGGTGGCTGTGCAGCTCCTAGCTGACCTGTAGCTGTCATCAATCCCTGCCATCAGCAGCAGTTTCTTGGGGACAGGGGCTGAGACATGCCCGTGCCCCTGGGGGCAGGGATGAGATGCACCAGCACAGACCCACAGCAGCCGGTCACCTTGCAGGGGACCATGTGGGGCTTTCCGATCTTGTTGCCCCAATAGCCTCGCCGCACGGCGACAATGGACAGCTTGGCCAGGATGGACAGCTTGGCCTCGGATGGCGGTGGCAACTTCCTTAGAGCACCTGACACCCAGGCCAGCGTGACCTCTGAGTCCCCTATGGCAACAAAGGCCTTGAACCTGGTCTGCTGACTGGCTCGCGTCTGCTTCTGCACAGGCATGATCTTTAGGACCTCGTCCTTGAGGGCCAGCCCTGGCAAGAAGTCCATGACCCCAGACTCCTTGATGGGCAGGGAGAACAGATAGAGCTCCTCCAGGGACTTGATCTTCATGTCCTTCACCAGACGACCCAGCTTGACTTTGGCTCCTGGACCAAGTCCTCACAAGCCGCTGCCCAAGCCTCCATAGAAGCCTCCTGGGCCCCGGGGTCTCCAGGCCCTCCGGCTGCACTGGTGTCTTCTGCCATTCGGTGTCTTCTCAGAGAAGAAGCTAAATCTGAGTTTTTTAATCCACTGGTCTATTGATGGAACTTTAAGCAGTTTCCAATTCTTTGCGATTGTGAACTGTGCAGCGAGGAACATTAAAGCCTGTTTCTTATTTCTTCTGGGTATACGCCCAGTAGTAGGAATGCTGGGTCGGAAGGTAATTCGATTTCATCCAGGGAGACTGTACTTATCTACAAGACCACCAGCAGGGAATGAGAGTTCCTGTCTCACCACACCCCCTCTAACATTTATTGCTTTCTCTATTTTTGGATTGGGCTATCCTTGTGGGTGTTATCTCTTGGTTGTTTTGATTTGCATTTCCTGGATAGTTAATGATTGGGAACATTTTCCCCGTATTTGTTGACCATTCAGGTTGAGGAGGACCTATTTTTAGCCTGGAGAATGTGTCTTTCTATATAACCCTTGCCTTCTTAGTAGACTTCCCACTGCCAGTGGGTTGATTGTTACGCGCAGGACAGAATAGGGTGGAAGCAGAGGGTTTCTGAGACTGCATCTTAAAGGAAGCCGATTACCTCACGTAGTCCACGTGGAGTGGCTAGTCTGTTTGACCCACTGGCCTTTTAGTTAATGCTCCGTGCTTAGCTTGTTGTACCACAGGGGCTAGCCCACTTTAATTGCCTTAGACCTGTGGAAAATAAAAGCTAGGTAGGCTTGCAGGTTGCTTCTTTGTTTTGTGCTGCCAAATAATCTTCTAGGTGCTAGAGCCAGGGACAGATCCAGATTACCCTCTGAAAAAAGAAACCTATGCAAAGACAGAGAAACCTGGGGTAGCTCTTTGTGTGAGTGTAAGTGCTTTCACCGTGGACTTGTTCTGGAGAGGAAGTCTGTGATAGACGGACAGGTCTTACAGAATGTAGAAATCATAAATAGTATCATGATTACACTTAGCATGTATTCTTCATCAGAGGGTATGTCAGGTCTTTCTCTCCGGGACTAGATTTCAGCCTCGGTCCTTGGCTCCACACGAGATAGATTTCATGCCGAAGCCGGGCTCGTGATCCAAGTGAATTTAATGAAAGTTCAAAGAAGCTTCAGGTTTTACGCGGCACCCATAGGATTCCTTTGACCATGCAGCCTGGCTCAGGGTCACGCAAGGATCTCTCTCCCAAGTTTCCTCTCACGAAGATGACCAGACCACCCAAGCAAGACCCTCTCCTTTCCGGTCCCTGCCTTTTCAAGGGTTCCCGGGGGAGGTGTGGTAAACAATCCCAGGTTGCTCCCATTGGCTGAATTGCAATCACCTGGCCCAGGTGGGCTGCTCCAGTTGTAACACCCATCCGAGCCCAACGGCGGGAAAATCCAGCTTTGTCCTATGCTGGCTCTCCTGGGCATGCGTATATGGACTTTCCAATTCCCTAGGCTAAGCTGCCTAACAGGTAGGCTGCAATCAGATTGATTTTCCACCTTCTAGTAAGAAGTACCCCATTTAGCCTAAGTTTTTCATTAGGCCAGCTCAAATACAGTGGGCCAGAAGCAACCCTCTTCATTTTCTTGGTCTTTTGAAGTGTTATGCAGGGTTCTTGGTGATGTAGGACAATGAGATTAGTACCTGGACATCAGTCAGCACATGACACATTTCTATTTGGCACACATTTAACTGAAATATTTTGGTAGTCTATTAGTTTTGACCACTTCTTTTAAAAATTCCATCCCCTTTTCATTGATTACTGGTATGCTTATTTTCCCTTCCCTCACCTTTCCTTTATTCTCAAACTCAACAGCATTGTTGTTAGGTGTGGGAAGCAGAAAAGTTATTCCCTAGGCTGTCCCCCAATAATATGTGCCAAACCTAAGGTGCTGTTTGCAAACACATGATCACTGGCTAGACACTTGGAGGTCAACTGCTTAAAGGTTGTCTGCCGTCTAAGGCAATCAGACCCTATTGTCTGTCCCACCTTCTGATAAGGATAATGGGTTGTTCCCCTGAAGGAGAACCCAAAGACACCCAAGTACAGTCTAGCCAACTCAGGGATGACCAAAATTAGGCTGCCATCTTGACTCTAGAGTCCGCCTATCTTGTTACATGTATGCCTTCCTGTCACGCACATGTCTCTTGTACAACCCCTTCTTGTTATGTATGTGGTTACCATAATTAGGGGGACTGGCATGCCCCTACAGTGTATATAAGCCTTGGTTGGAAATAAATTCACTCTCTCTGTGCCGATCTGGCTCCTGAAGTCATGACAGCCCCGGAGGTGAACACTTGCTTGCTTAATTTTGTCTGATGTCTCTTTAATTGTACCTTTCAATTATACAACTGCCCCTTGGACCCATTCGATTGTTGAGGCTGATACCCCACAGTTAGGTGCCATTGAGTTGCCTCCGACCCACACCACCCCTATGTTCAACAAAACAAAACAGAACAAAACAAAACACTGTACCATCATTACAATTATTGTTACATTTGAGTCCATTGATACAGCTCCCATGTCAATCCATCTTGTTGAATGTCTTCCTCTTCTTCTCTGCCCTTCTACTTTATGAAGCATGATGTCCTTCTCCTGGGACTCGCCTCTCCTGACAAAACATCCAAAGTACATAGCTCCCATGTCAGTCCATCTTGTTGAATGTCTTCCTCTTCTTCCCTGCCCTTCTACTTTACGAAGCATGATGTCCTTCTCCAGGGACTCGCCTCTCCTGACAGAACGTCCAAAGTACATAGCTCCCATGTCAATCCATCTTGTTGAATGTCTTCCTCTTCTTCCCTGCCTTCTACTTTACAAAGCATGATGTCCTTCTCCAGGGACTCGCCTCTCCTGACAAAACGTCCAAAGTACATGACACAGAGTCTTACTATCCTTGCTTCTAAGAAGCATTCTGGATGTGCTTCTTTCAAAACAGATTTACTCGTTCTTTTGGCAGTCCGTGATGCCTTCAATATTCCTCGCCAGCACTATAATTCTAGTTCAGTCTTCTTGATTCAATCAATTTCCAACTTTCCCATACATTTGAGGCAATTGAAAATAGCATGGCTTGAGTCAGGTGCCCCTTAGTCCTCGAAGTAACTCCATTGCTTTTCAGCACTCTAAGCAGCAGATTTACCCAGTGCAATGCGTCTTTTGCTATCTTGACTTCTGTGTTCATGAGCATTGATTATGGACACAAGCAAGACAAAATTCTTTACAGCTTAAATGTTTTTCTTCTCAGTTTACCAAGGACCTACTGGTCCTGTTGTGAGGATTTTGGTTTCTGCACAAAGAGTTGTAATCCATACTCAAGGCTGCTATCCTACATCTTCGTCAGCAAGTGCTTTGAGTCCTCCTCTCTTTGAGCAAGTAAGGTTGTGTCCTCAGCGTGGAGCCAAGCCCCCTCTCTTCATAGACATAAAGGAGCATAATTAGTAAAGTGGGTCAGGCAAAAGTTTTGTCCGACTGGAAAGCACATGTCCTTTCTTAAAAAGGGAAATTGCTACTGGGACATCTGAATTTTCATATGAATTTTTAAATTTGTAAAATATTTGACATTTTGACTCTTAAAAAATAAATAGGCCAATCACAGTCCTTCTATACTGTAGATAGATTGTATAGAATGACTCCAACAGCTTTTGACAAATTTGGATTCGACGGTGGGTGGGGTGGGGGGGAGGGGGTGGGGGGGCCGGTGCCGATGGTTTAAGTGGTAGAATTCTTATCTTTTACATTGGAGATCAAGGTTGGGTTCCTGATAAAGGCATCTTATGCAAAGCATCCACCCATCGGTCATTGGGGGTTTGCATGTGGCTGTGGTGCTGAACAGATTTCAGTGGAGCTTCCAGACTGAGACTAGGAAGAGAGACTTACTGATCTACATCTAAAAACACCCAGCGAAAACAACAATTTAACTCTGTTCTTCAAGAAGTCGCCAGAAGTCAGAAGATGACTCAGCAGCAGCTGATAACGACAGCCATTGGACGATCATGGCAGGTGGGATACCTGTGTCTCTTTTTGACTTCCAGCCGCTCCAGTTTATTTCATGACTCAGCCTCTCTCTTCTAAACGAGGTTGCACTGTGAAGCATATATCTGAGTATGTAATTATGCCCTCTCGCTGGAAGATATGTTTTTGAGCCCAATACATAAAGATGACCATGTTTCATTACAACGTTTTGTCCTTTCTACTCTCCTAGCTCGATTGTCAACTTCTCCAAGGTGGACACTAATGGCTGCTTAAGGCACCTTTTCCACTGACTGACATAAGTAGATATACCTTTTAAAATAGATTAAGTGTTTGCTAGTTAAAGGGATGCTTTCAGTATTTGAGTTTATCTTCCTAATGTGTTTCTGTTTTGTGAGGCTATTTTCAGACATATGTTTGCTTTGTGTCAAGCAAAATATCAACATATCCTTCCTCTGTTTGGAAATACTATTTGCAGATGTTTCAATGGAAACTAGTCCTTGATGCCTCTGTTTCTACAATTCCAATGATTGGATTAAGATGGATTTGCAAAAAAAAAAAAAAAGAGATGACTTTTGTGAAATTGTTGACAAAATGTACAATTTGAATAAAAATTTGTTATTTAATTTAGTTTTATTTTTCAAAGGTCTATTTTCAGAGAGGATGGATGAATACCTAGAGTGTGGGAATACCTAGGGTCACAGGATCTTTGAATCTCTGTTGTTAGATTCCACCGAGTGAGTTCCAACTCACAGGCACACTGTGAGACAGAATGAAACAGGCACCTTTCCTGCTCCCTGGCTCTGCTGGGGCCCATTGTTGCAGGCACGTGCAAATCCATCTCCTTGGCGATCTTTTTATTTTGGACCACCCTCTCTCTACTTTGCTGAACATGATGTCCTTTTCCAGGGACTGGTCCCCTTGGTAATATGCCTAGAGCAGTGGTTCTCAACCTTCCTAATGCCGCGACCCTTTAATACAGTTCTTCATGTTGTGGAGACCCCGCATGTGGGCGTATCCGCATGTGGGCAGACTTGCCTGGAGACAGAGGAGTGGTGTCTCGGTTCCTAAGACCATCGGAAATTGGTCTTAGGCGATCCCTGTGAAAGGGTTGTTCGACCCCCCAAAGGGGTCGTGACCCCAGGTTGAGAACTGCTGGTCTAGAGTATATGAGACGAATTCATACCATCCTTGCATTGAAGGAGCATTGTGGCGTTTCTGGTTGTACTTCTTCCAAGACAGATTTATTTATTTTTTCTAGCTGTCATGGTATATTCAACAGTTTTTGCCAATCCAAAGGCTTCATTTTTTTATTTTATCTTCTTATTCACTGTCCTGCTTTTACATGGATCTGAAGTGATTGAAAATATGGCATCGGTCAGGTGCACTTTAGTCTTCAATGTGACTTAAAAAAATCATTTTATTGTGGGCTCATACAGCTCTTATCACCATCCATCCATCCATCCATCCATCCATCCATCCATCCATCCATCCATCCATCCATCCATCCATCCATTGTGTCAAGCACATTTGTACATATGTTGCCATCATCATTTTCAAAATATTTTCTTTCTACTTAAGCCCTTGGTATCAGATCATTCTCCCTGCCCCCCCCCATCATGAATCCTTGATAATTTGTAAAATTTCTTTTTTTCATGGCTTAAACTGATTGATGTCTTCCTTCACCCACTTTTCTGTTGTCTGTCCCCCTGGGAGAGGGTTATATATAGATCATTGGGGTCGATTCCCCCGTTCTCCCCAAATTAAAAAAAAAACAATTTAAAGAGGTTTATTGCAGCAGACTTGTTCAATACAATATGTTGTTTGATTATTTTGACTACTGCTTTCATGGAGGTTGATTGAAGTCCTTGACAGCTTCAGTCTTTTCTCCATTTATCTTGATGTGGTTTATTGGCCCAGCTATGAGATTTGTGTTTTCTTTATGATAAGAAGTAATCTCTACTGAAAGCTCAAGTCTTTACTTTTCATAAATGAGTGCTTAAAGCCTTCTTTGTTTTCAGCAAGTCAGGTTGTATCATTTGGAAATTACAGGTTTTAATGAGTCTTCCTCTAAGCCTTGATACTGCTTTTTCTTCTTATGGTCCAGTTTCTTAGATTATTTGCTTACTATACAGATTAAGTAAGTATTGTAAGAGGCTACAACCCTGATGCATACCTATCCTGATTTTTGTTGTTGTTCTATATGCACAATCGCTTCTTGGTTTAGGTACAGGTTCAGCATGAGCACAGCCATGTGTTTCTGGAACACATATGTTGTCATTCTTCACAGTACTTGCCACCGTTTCTTATGGTCTTCGCCACTGAAGAAAGCACAGACCGAACAAGAGCCATCTGGCACCCACAGCGATGTCCCTTATACCATGTCCTCTTCTGATTCCAGCTTAAATTTCAGACAGTATCCTGTCGATGGGCTTCTGCAACCATTTAAAAAGTTTCAGGAACTTCTGTGTGATATGGGTCAATGTTTCTGCAATCTGTTGGTTCACCTTTCTTCCAGCCAGTTTGCCATGTCTTCCAAATTTCTTGCCATTGGCATGTGAGTGCTGCCACAGTTATATCTGTTTGTTGGAACATGTAAATGGGTATCTCATGAATCCCTGGAGCCTTATTTTTGGCTGATGCCTTCAGGGCAGCTTGGCCTTCTTCCCTTATCACTATAACCTGAAGCCGTGCTGCTATTGGGGATCACCTCGTATACACACAGGTAGAACAAAATAGTATGGGCTCTTTCCTCCCCCTGTGGCTCACAGGTAACTCAGCTTCCCAGAAATGCAGTGTTGAGGACCACTTCAACTGAGGCACAACCTTTTTACTCTAAGATGGTTTGTACCTTGAATTCCAGTGTTGTTTCACAGACCAATGAACTGGTCCCTCCTCTCTTCCCGTAAGTAGATCCAAGCAATAACCTTTCAGCTATGCCTCCCTGGGACCTTCCCTTTCTCCCCAACTCTACTCAGACACTTCACTCACCAAGCCAGAGGTCCCTTTACTGAAAGGGAGTTTCCAGCTGGGTGGTTACTTAAGACCTGTTTATTTCACGAGAAAGTACTTGGATTGTTAACTGGCTTTGACAAAATTAAACTATAGACAACACATTCTGTACCAAGTTTACCATAACCTATTTTGTCTTCTTGATTAAATATACTTAAATTTTTCCCCTTAATTGTTTACTTCTACATCTCTTGATTTGTGGTGGAGGCCATTTTTCCAGAGATCTCTAAAATCAGATAATGTGCCTCTTCTTTCTGATTTATCACTTAATTAAAACCTAATATATAGTATAGTGACAGTGACTAAATTGATAGTTTCTTGGGGAGTGTGGCAGGGGGGATTGGAGGGAAATGCGGACTAAGAAGAAAGAAGGATAAATGTTCTAAAACATGTTGTGGAGATTGTGGAGATGCTTCTGAACTCTTTTTTTAATATGACTGAACTCCTGAATAAGATGATAGTTGGGTTATAAATCAATAAAATTGTTTTAAAACATAAATCATACAATTACAAAATATAAGTTTCTGCTGAAACACTGCAAACCAAACCAAACCTAATATAGGAGTATGGATGACCTTACCATGTATTTTTATATGCTATGTAGACAGTATTTTGTACTTAACTCATTATGGGGATTTCAATTGGATCTTCAATTTTTCCCTTTTTGTCTGTTTATGTAAAAGAGGAAAACCTATGAGGTAGATTGCAGGGGGGGGCGGGGAGAAGTGTAGAACTCCATTCAAAATAACAAGAAAGGACCAGGCTTACTGCTCTGATAGATACCAGTGAAAGCCTGAGGCTTAGGGCCCTCAAACCTGGAAATAAACTCACTCCCTGAGATCGCTTTTCAACCCAACGAGAGGCAGGCTTATAAGGTGAACAATAGCCCCCTGAAGAATGTGCTCCTCAGAACAATCAACTAGAGGAGATGAAAAGGGCGGCATTTGACCAAAAACAAAGTTCAGAAAGGCTGCTGGAAACAAGAGAACTCAGGGAGGAAGTGGGAAACATGCTTTCAACTTGAGGGCTTCACAAAAGGTGTGTAAATGGCTCAATGGGGAACAAATTGCTCTGAAAACTTTCACCCAAACAGCAGAAGAATGTTCCTTAAACAAAAATAAAGCAAAAAAACCCCAAAAAACGGACTGTCTATTTTATATTCACTGCATATTCAATGCACAACACGGGAGCTTCAGGGCTGTCCTCTTTCTAAATGTATGCTTAGGACTGAGGTGAGCAGAGCAGTCTCCTGTGGTGGGTTCGCTCCTGGTGACTGCTTTGATACTGCTCAAGGAAGCCTGTCAGGAATTGCGTGGATGGATGCTTTAACAGTGTCCGTCCTCCTCACGCGGGGCCCTTGGAAGCACAAGTCTAAACTAAGCAACACTAAACAGCACCGAAGAAAGTCTTCTACGGTTTACCTCTTAACTCTTCATTTTGGAAACATTCAGATTTATAGAGGAGTTGACAAAGCAGTACAGTGGACACTAGTTGTTAGCCTGTTGTCTCATTGAATAGTTCACTCAGTCTCTTTCTGAAACAAGTGGAATTAGTGCAGACAGCACGATTGCACTGTCCTGTGCCTCCTAACTTCCCACGGATAAGAACGCTTTCCTTCATAGCAACATTGCCATTATAGCACTTGAGCAAATTAAGAATAATTTCTTAACAGCATCGACTAAACAACCCATGAGCCATGTTCAGATGTCTCCTGCTCTTAAAATGTCCTTTGAAAAAAGACATGGGTAGTGGGGGCTCTACATACCCAAGGGGTATGGACCAGACTTCAACTTGGTGCTCCAAGATGTGAATGCAACATACCGGCATGAAGCAGGGAACCAATAGAGAGGTCTGAGGGGCCGGCCCCAATCCCAACTACGTAGATAGCCCCCTATGTCCCCAGAAGAATTTACTTGAGAGGACAGCACTGAAGCTACAGCTCAGGGAGAGGGACATGTCTGATCAGAGCACATGGGAGCAAATGAAGGGAGAGGAAGAGAGAGGGAGCACATTCTGGTCCACCAAGCCTTGAGGACAATATCCTTGTTCAGAGCAGCCAATGTACAGAGAGGACCATAGGGCTGACCCCATTATGAGACATGACATCTATCACTGACCCATGGCTCTACAGGGGACAACTCTGTAGACATAATGCAGGAATTGCACCCAATCTGACCCCACCACATCGAGGCAAAACGCTATGGATGTATAACAGAACAGCAATGGGAGCAGAGCAAGGAAGTCCTGAAGGAATACTAAATATAGACTTTGGGGGCAGGGCATGGCACGCCATCCTAAAGGTCAACAAACAGACCTTGAACCATGTACAGGCTTTTCGTTTTTGTCATTTGTTGTTGTTGTTGATTTGTTTTGCTCTGTCTTGTTTTTTGTGCATATTATTATATCTGCAGGTCTATCTAGATAAGATAGGTGGGATAAACAATCTGGAGGAGAAAACCATAGCTTGATGGTTGTGGGGGGCGGTAATGGGCAGCAAGTGGGAGGTGGGGCGGGGAGGAAGTGGTGTTAACAACCCCAGGGACAAGGGAACAACAAGTGATCCAAAACTGATGGCGAGGAGGGTGTAGAAGGCCTGGTAGGGCTTGATCAAGGGCAATGTAAGTAAGAGGAATTACTGAAACCCAAATGAAGGCTAAACAGGATAGTGGGGCAAGAGGAAAGTAAAAGGAAATAGAGGAAAGGACTAGGAGGCAAAGAGCATTTATAGTGGTCTAAATACAGGCATGTACATATGTAAATATATTTATATATGATGATGGGGAAATAGCTCTATGTGCATATATGTATAGATTTAGTATTAAGGTAGCAGATGGACATTGGGCCTCTACTCAAGTACTCCCTCAATGCAAGAACACTTTGTTCTATTAAACTGGCATTCCATGATGCTCATCTTCCTGACACGATCGTTGAAGACAAAGTGGGTGTATAAGCAAATGTGGTGAAGAAAGGTGCCTGGCTACCAAAAGATATAGCATTTGTGGTCCTAAAGGCTTGAAGATAAATAAGCGACCATCTAACTGAGAAGCAACAAAGCCCACATGGAAGAAGCACACCAACCTGTGTGATTATGAGGTGTTGATGGGATCAGGTATCAGGAATCAAACAACAAAAAATCTTATCATTGTGAATGAGGGGGAGTGCGGAGTGGAGACCCAAAGCCCATTGTATGCAACTGGACATCCCCTTACAAAAGGATCGTGGGGAGGAGATGAGTCAGTCAGGATGCAGCATAGCACCGATGAAACATACAACTTTCCTCTAGTTCTTTAGTATTTCTTTTCCCCCACTATCATGATCCCAATTCTACCTTAAAAATCTGGCTAGACCAGAGGATGTACACTGGTACAGATAGCAACTGGAAACACAGGGAATCCAGGACAGATGATCCCTTTAGGACCAATAATGAAAGTAGCAATACCAGGAGGGTAAGGGTAAGGTGGGTGGAAAGGGGGAACTGATCACAAGGATCTACATATAACCCCTCCCTGGGGGACGGACAATAGAAGAGTGGGTGAAGGGAGACGTCAGGTACAAGTACAAGAAATGATAAAATAATAATAATTTATAATTATCAAGGGCTAGCGAGGGAATGGGGGTGGGGAGGGAGGGGAAAATGAGGAGCTGATACCAAGGGCTCAAGTAGAAAGAAAATGTTTTGAGAATGATGATGGCAACAAATGTGCTTGACACATGGATGTATGAATGGATTGTTATGAGTTGTATGAGCCCCAATAAAATGATATTAAAAAGGAAAAAACCAAAAACAATTTTAACACTGTTAAAATAAACCCACAAATGAAAAACAATATTGTCCTTTGACTTACAAATAATCATAATTCAAAATATTCATGAATTGAAAAAAAGATTCGTTTGTCTCTTACAATTTAGAACAGTCCCTGCCTTTTGTATGTATATGATTCGTGACCTTGACATTGACGATATCTATCATTTTGAAGTGCAAATACATATGGACCAGTGCGTAGATTGTAAGTCTATGGTTGGTGAAAGTTATTATCCAGAATGTGGATTTCTAGAAGTATAGCTTTTTGCACACCCTTCTCTCTGCTCCCGTTTCCTCATCGCATTCATAGAATGCCTTGTGCAGTGACAATTTCCTGGCACTTTCCTACAGATTGGGGTGCTAAGGCTGGTCTGGTTCCAAGTTAGGTAGTTCCATTGTACTTATCTCAGATCCTCCACCGGGGTTTCAATTAGAAAAGCTATTGTTTTCATCCCTGTCCACAAATGTTGCATTATGTAATTATCCTGGCTTTAGGAAAATTTTGGCTTATTTAATTGAATACAAAGGAATTAGCCAAGTCAGTTAAAAGCTTTGTTAGCCTAACACGATGGTTAAACCTGCTTTAATAACCAGCTTGCCTTAGACATTATCTTGAGTTTTTTGGTTTATATCACAACTTATTAATATTATTTTCAGGGGGTTGTAATGATCCAATATCAGTCTATGGTCTTTTTTTTAAGAGTCCAAATGTTACAAATATATGATCTAGGCCTGCTTTGTCTTTACTGTCGTAATTACCCTGTCCCCTCTTTGTCGTGTGCGCGTGCGCCACAGTCTTGTTCTCAACATGCATGTCAAGTGGTGATGACAGATGATGCTGTCAATTAGATTCTTAACCTGGGGTCAGTGGGTCATTGAGCCTCAAAATTACACACAAACAGTGTGTATGTGTGCGTATTTGCTTATGTGCTTTCTCTTTCATCAGCATCTCAGGATGTCCGTACACCCAAATTGTAAGAAGTACTGACTTAAATACTTAATTCTAAATTGGGTCTTTTGGCATTTTCTCTGATCCTTAACAGGATCAGAGATCCTGTTTTTTTAAAATTACTTCTTAAAAAAACCCCAAAAATGTATGTATGTTTCTGTCCTTGTTTTGGATAATAAGATTATAAGGAACAAAATTAAACCCATTCATAATTTTAGTTATCACCCGGATACCACCACTCTTTGTGTTTTACATACTGGTAGAATATCGAGAAAGTAACTGGTAATTGTCTTGCTTTCTAGCAGCAGTGTCAGTCAGCTCACTGCCATGGAGTCGGTGCCGACTCATAGTAACCTTTCTATATTTACATACACATGAACTTGTAAAACTATTTGATATGTATATTTACGTACATTTAATGACACACAAAACCTTTTAATTTACAAGAGCAATTCTATATGATCTCTTTCCATGTTGCTACATGTTGACCTACAATGGTTTGGTTCAGTGAGCACAGAGGCTTACTGTATGGATATACTGTAATTTATTCAATCAATCCCCTATTTATGGAGAGAGCTATTTGCATGCAAACAGGAATCAAACCAGAGGCTACTTAGTAGAATATTAGGAACCAGTGGGCTTTGCTGATCGCAGCACCTCTTCTGCTTTGTTCTGCTCTTTCCAAGTCCCATGTTACAGGTTAGGCTCTGGGTTTTGAGTCAGAGAACATGTTTGCTTTTTCCAAAAGAAAGGCGTGAAATCTACTCACACCCCCTTTCCTCTCAAGGTGGTGACACAGGTTGGCAAGTTGTTTCCAATGACTAAAGATCCATCTTAGAGGCTCTGTGTACCTCAAAGCAGCTTCATTTAAATTGATTCTAAAACCTCAGGGTTCAACCATAAAAGGTTTACCCTATGCTTTAAAAAATTGTTCATGAGAATGATATGAAATAAAGCTATTATTTTACTTTTAGAAACCCTTGAGTCATATATGCTGGGAGAGATGTTACTGTAGAGAAGCACCTGTGATTTCCGTGTGTGTGTGTGTGTTTATTTTCATACTCTATATTGCTGAAAGAGGTGCTGCTGATTGCCCCTTCACCCTTCTCTCCCTCATCTGTTTACGAATGACACCGCCACATTAGAGGCTGCACTTGTCGACACCCTTGGGCCCAGGGGTAGTCACTGTCCCCATCTGGCTACTTGTGATTAATGGTGTTTATGTCATAGCATAAATCACATTTTGTTTTTCCATCAGCTGAGACTCTGGCTATTAAAAAAATTTACTCCACAGAAATCAATAGTCAGTGGGTGGTTTTTTTTTTTTTTTTTTGCAAGGAACAGTTCTTTTTCAAGTTACTCGCTGTCTAGGACTCTCTGTAAAGATAAACAATCACATTACTGTGCTCACTGGAATAGTGCGGGCAAACAGCCAGAAATTTAATCGCACAGATAAAGGGTGACCTTAAGTAAGGACAGGTAAGAAGTCATCTTAAGGAAGACAGCCGGCAACCAAAGAAACCCGGGGCTCTTTTAAAAGTCTTTAAGAATGTCATCTTTTCCATAGATCCAGCCAACACCAGACCCTCCCAGAGCTCAAGATGAATTTTCAGAGGAGCAAGGAAAATCAACGAGGCTGAGACTAGTATACAGGGAGGGGCTGAATGCCGTATGCACCTCTCTGCGGACTCTAGCTATAATTCAGAAAACCAGGTCTCTTTATTATGGTCAGTAGGAGAACATATAACATCTAAATACATGAATTAAAAGATTAAGGAGAGGAAAGCCAAGTGAAACAAAACGGGAGACCGATTTTTGGGAGGAGGGGGACGCTCTGGGAAGAATAGAACCAAAGAGAAATCTGACACGTCTTACTCTGCAATGATTAAATAGATATATGAGTAAACATTGTGTACTTAGAAAAATGAATACCCTGTGTCCTTGTAAAACGATGGTGTCCACCCTGTGGGGCGGCGTGCCTGCCTTCAGGTCCCTGGCCCTGGTGGACTAGCATGCTGCGTGGACGCGGGCGAGTGCTTGGGGAGTTGCTCACACGGCCCGCTTCTGCTTTTGTGAACCGCGCAGTGTTCCGCTCCCATTGGATCACGCCTCACTGACCGCGGCTGGCCGCTGGCGGCTTAGGAACCCATGGCTGCAAGCTGCCTTGCAGCCATTCAAGTTCTACCCGTTTCGCATCTTCCCGTGAGCCCCAGCAACGCGGTAGTCTCGGTGGGAAAGTGGAGATTTCCCTCTCAAGCTTCATGGTATTTGCAACCCTGTCCGACGGCACCGCCGCAGGCAGGGCCGTTTCCTTAGTGAGCCAGGCGCCTTTCTTCAGCAGTCACCAACACAAGCCCGTGCAGTAGCCGGGAAGGACGCTCGCTGGTGTCTTGTTCCTGTCCGGAAGGTCTCCCGACGCTTTGTGCCGGAGAAAGCCCTTCCGTGGACGGGAGGAGGACCAACCTTCAGGCAAGTGCTTCTGAAAGCATCGTGTGTCCCATTCCCTGGGGACTGACCAGGAGCTGAGAAGGGCGCTGCTTCCTGTCACCACGCTCCGCATCGGTCTCATTTACATCATTGGCAGCTGCTACTTTGTTCGAAGTTTAAACTCTCTCAAGAACTCTAAACTTGAGTTCAGACGTTTGTTTCTTGGCCTTACCTTCTTCAGCTTCTGGAAACAGACTTTTGTGTTCTCCGGTTCTTAAGAAAGGGCTATTCTCAGAATGCGCCCCCCCTCCCTCCCTCCTTGCTGTCTTCTGGGCTCCTGCATCAGTCTCGCGAGGAGAATGAAATAAAGGGGACCAGGGGACCGAGGCGAGCCAGAAAGGAGACTCCAGTGGCGAGGCGACTGGAAGCGGAAAGGAATTGGGCTCCATCCACATCCTGCATTTGTGCTTTGTTTTTGAAAGTTCGCGTTGCATTAATGAATTAAGCAGCAGGCTAGCCATGGAAAATGTTTCTCCTGCCCTGGTGGGGGAGCCAGATACTATAGATTTGTAACAGGAAGGCTGTGGATTCCGCCTTCATTGTTGGGCAGCTCGTTTGTGCGCCGGTGGCCAGGTCGCGGGCCATACACTTTCCTGTGCACACCCCAGGCTTTGGGACCCCGTGAATGCCGCTTTTACGGTTGGAGCCTTGGCCGGGAAGATGGTGAGCCCTGGGTTTCATTTTGATTTTATGGAATCCCTCCGCTCAGAGGATGGCTGGGGCTGCCAGCCCCCGCGGGTGGAGGGGGTGGGGGAGGAGGTTTGATGGAGGAGCCTGTGGGAGTATTTCGGTGTTAATGCATTTTCCTGTGTCATCCTCTGTAGAGTTCCGGGAACGCATCCTATCGCTGCTCGATGTCTTCCTCTGCGGATTTTTCCGATGAGGAGGATTTCAGCCAGAAATCTGGCTCGGCATCTCCAGCGCCGGGAGACACTTTACCCTGGAATTTGCCTAAACATGAGAGGTCAAAGAGAAAGATTCAAGGGGGCTCAGTGCTGGACCCCGCCGAGAGGGCAGTGCTCAGGATAGCAGGTAAGAGCATCCCAGGAAGGGGATGGGGGTGCCCTAGCTATGAAAGTGGCCGCATTTTATCTATCTGTTTCCCAGGGGCCCTGGGAGTGTTTACTTTCTGCCGGCTTTATTGATGGGGTGATTTGCCTTGCTTGCTGGTGACTAAGCTGTTTGGCTGTGTCTTCTGGTTGGATGAATCAATGCATTTGAATTGCAAGGAAGTATTTACGGGCATCTGCATTACACTTTCATCTTTAAAGTGCAGTCGCCCCTATGACCATCAAAAAGTACCAACTCCAGTGATTTCCGGGGTCACAGCGATTCCCAGTGTATTAGCTGGGAGAAGCTAGGAGAGAGCAGCCTGCCTTCATTTTCATTTTTGCCCAGCGGCACTGAGCTACACAGATTAAACACTGATGGATTCAGCTTTTGGTACCCAGGATCTTGAAACCTATTCCAGCAACTTGGATGTCTTTTTTTTAAAATATAGCGTCTCTGCCCGCATCATGTGCCACAGCAGCTTTTTGTCCCTCCTGCTTTTGAGGGACTGTAGTGACCGTGCACTCCTGATTAATTAATGCCCAGTAGGTGCCAATGTTTCTGTTCTGTTACCCGGTGTTCCTTGCACTGGCCATAAAAGCCGAACCAGAAGCGATGGCTTGTCTTACCCAGCAGAAAGTTGAGAGCACTGTGGAAATCCATCCTCCACTACTGCTCTGCTTGTGCAGGTGAGAGAGTTGTTCCTCCATTCCCTTAGAAACAAAAATCTCCCCTCTACCAACTGCTAATGGGGCAGGAAAGAGTCCATGGCTGGGGACTTCCTTGCAAAGGCCAAAGGACAGGTGTTTTTCTCCTTTCCCCTACTCTTCAGCTCCTGGCTTCCTCTCACTGCCCCCTTTGCCTTCCACTATCATGCAGGGTTGGTACTTTTTCTGTACTTCCAAGCATGCTACAGGGGGACCAGCCCCATCCCAGCCACCAAGGCAGTAGCATGGCAGAATGAGGCCAAGAGCTGCCCTCCTCCTGGTAGGATTCCTGCGATTATGGGAAAAACAAACAGCGCCTAGCCAGCCATTCTGTCGTCAGGGTTTCTGGGGCAACAGCCTTGAGCTTCTTCTGGCTTCTGTTGTGAGATGCTGGCTGGTCTCATCAGGCCTTTGAAAAGGAGGGGGGAGGATGGAGACTGTCAGGAGCCAAGTGAGAGAGAATGGAGGGGGGGAGGGCAGACCTGCCTTCCACAAGTACTGAAAAATGTTTAGTCACTGAGGCCTGATTTCTTTTCCTGTCAGGAACCTCCCACAGGTCTGTGGCCCAGTGGCAGGGGAGGAGACTGCAGAATCCAGATGTGTGGTTTACCTGGAGAGGGAGTTTTAGCGGGAAAGGAGGGTTGTGTGAGTTCTTGGGTCCTGTGTTCTTATGGAAGGTGGGAAGTGTCTTCTGGCTGAGCGCGTGATAGTCGTGGCAGTGACAGGCGCTTTGCTTGTGGTGCTGAAAGACGGTTATGAGAAGGGACGGGGCAGATGCTTGTCAGGGGACATGGAATCATATAAAATGGGAAGGAACATGAGGTCAGAACGCAGGAGAACTTGATGGTACTAACTTCAACCAGTGTCTGGTGTCATTGGGGAGGAAACTGAAGAATGGAGGATGCAATGCACCTGGCAGATGCTAATAGTATTAGTAGACCATAAACTGTTTCAGGCACGCACCACGTCTTATTCATTACGAAACAGTCACCAATTGATTTGGGGGGATAACTGTGAAATTGATGACAGTGAATTGGCCTTGGGACCTCAGAGTTAGGTGCTTTTAAGATTACACTAATTTCTTCAAAACAGAACATAATCAACAAAAAGAACAGGCCACGAAGCTCCAGTGTGGAGGTACACTGTGTGTTAACGAGGTGTGGGGCCCGTGCCCACCTCCCTGTTTAATTAAGTGGCTTGCTGATTGCTCACGATTGTTGTTAGGAACCATCACGTCTGTTCTGACTCACAGCGACCCTGAGTGCCACCGAATAAAACACCGCCTGGTCCCGCACCAACCTCACAGTGGTTCTCGTGTGGGAGCCATGGTTACGGCCACTGTGCCAGTCCATCTAGTTAAGGGTCTTTCTCTTTGCCTCTGCCTGCTGCCTTACCAGGCATGATGCCCCTACTCCAGGGAGTGGTCCCTCCTGACAACTGGCCTCTCACTAGTACAACAGGGGGAAAGGGTAGCGAAGGCAATAGAGGAAAACATGTCATTAAACTGTGGGCTTACACTTTAATTAGACATTTTCTCCACTACCCAGGAAACTTATCTGGTTTCTCAAATTCATCCCTTGTCAGAGATGGGATGAGCTGTGAAAATGAAATGAGAATGTGCTCATTACTTAGAATAAGAAAGTTGGGAATTTAATCTTTTTATTTGTCATACAAGTAGAAGTGAATATTGATATCTCTGGAATCAAAGAGATCACGGGGACAGTGCGCTATCTTAATTCAGTCACATGTGGCAAATATTTATCGCTCCTCCCCCCACTAGAAAAAATGAAGACTAGCACAGTTCTGACCGTAAAGAAGTCATCTTCTGATGTGACAAACGGAAGTGTTGCTAGACAATTACAACACGGTGTGGGAGGTTCGTGAAAAAGAATCCACAAAACCCAACTCATCCAGTCAACGCTGTCCTGTAACTTCTGCCTCTCGGCGTCCCCACGTGTTGCAACGGGGTTGTGTTCCACAGGGTTCCCATGGCCGCGGCTTTCCGGAAGCAGGCTGCAGGACTTTTCCCCCTGAGCCACCTCTGGGTGGGTCCCAACCACCCACCTTGCAGTAAGTAGGAGAGTCTAATTAACTGGGGAGAGAGCAGTGACAGGTGTTCCTGACAGGCTTCTGAGGGGAAGTGCCACTGGAGCTGAAACTTGAAGAGCTTGCTGGAATTGGAATGAAAGCGAAGGCCTTTTCGAAGGCTAGGACACAACACAAAGTCGTGTTAAAATGAGAACTGTGGGTGGGGAAAGGAAAAAGAAAACTATATAAATAAAGCGTGGGGCTTGGAAGGACACGGCAGACATGGTGGAAGTGCTCCCTGCAATACGGAGACAGTTGGGCAATGTATGCTGTGAGAGTTTTTAGCTGTTCAGTAACATGATCAGGTTGCTTTCTGAAAATAATTGGAGGGTGTCTTGTTACTAACAACAAACTTGGGGTTCCTGGATTTATGCATTGGCACTGTGGAAGAAAGGCCTGGCTATCTGCTTTCGGAAAGATTACAGGAAAAACAAACAGAAACTGGGAAGCAGTTCTATTTTACAACATTTAAGGTTGCCCTGTGTCAAGTGGATCTGACAACAATGGCTTTTTGTTGTTTACAGTTTCTTCATTTTAAACCGAGGCCCAGGAAATATACCCTGCCCATCTCTTCTAGTCACTGTGAACAAAATGACACAATGTCAGGACAGGGCTTTGTATAAATGCCTGCTACATAAGAATGACATGGACCAGCTGCTGTATTTCCTGGCTAATGTAAATTGGGCTTTTCCAGATGTGCTGCGCCTGTGAAGGCAAACGGTTATTCACTGGTGTTATTAATTCAAGATAAGGATTTTTGTCCCATGTGAATTATCCGAAGTTGTAATTGAGGAATCTCAGCAGAATTAGACTTTGGACTCGGGTGAACTTCGATCGTAATGTCTCCTTTGACATTAACCACTTGTGTGTTCTTGGACAGTTTACCTCTCTTAGCTTCAGTGTCTTCACCAAAGGTTCAGGGTTGCAGTGATTAAATCAAATGATGAACACAGAATACATGATTGCTTATCAATGGCCAAGTGCGCTGCTGTACAGTTAATATGTTCTCTCAGTCAGGACTCCCAGCAGCCCTGTGAAGTGTCATTTCCTTCATTTCCTGGTCCAGAAATCTCCTGAGGTGGAGAGAAACTCTCCAAAGGGCCATACAGCTAATAAGGAGTAGAATTAGGATCTGAATACAGGCATTCTTGATTCCAGAGAAGATCCTTTTAACTGCTACTTTGTTAAGGAATACAGTTATTATAAGCAGATTGAACAGATACCATCATGGCAAGAATACATAAGGCAAAGCCCGTCTTTTCTCCAGATGCTGCTTTTGCTCATTTTGACTGAGTCCTTAAAACGGACAGTTCATTTTTCACAACCAAGTAAAAACTTATAAAACTTCTAAAACCGTAAAACATTAAAAAAAAGTAATGGAATACATACCAAATCATTAAGTGTGCTTGAATTGTGTGTGCCCCTCTGGACTCGGGGGTAGGGTTGGTGGGATGCATATGCCCCTCTGAACTTGGGATAGGAATAGGAGAATGCATATGTCCTTTGGGTAGGATTAGTGGGATACATCCCATTGACTACTTGGACACATGTTTTATGGATTCTTATCAAGGTTATGGGGATATCTAGGACCCTACATTACAAGATGTATCAGGAAATACCATCTCAGTTAACGCCCTTGAAAAACAGTATTTGATGGCACGTGTCTGTTTCATATTAGACAGTTAAATATGTCCCCTGCTGACAGACACATGCATTATTGTGTGTGTGTGTGTGTGTGTGTGTGTGTGTGGAGTTTCCCAATAAACCAGAGGCAAAAAAAGGTAAGTGGGACATGAATGCCCGTTGGGTAATGAAAAGGCAAAAATCTTTGAGTGCGCACTGATTATAATACTGTGTGTCCATCTCAGGTAGAGACTCAGAACATGACTCCAATGACCTTACTCATTGTAAAGATGACAAGGCTGTGTGCAGAGATCCATGTGGGTACCTGTGTGGTCTACACATGGAATGACTCTTAAGGATCTAATTGCTAACTCTTTCAATCTAAGAGAAGGAAAAAGCCAAACTACAGACGTCAAGTTGATTCTCACCCAAAGTGACCCTGTAGGGCAGAATAGACCTGCCTCTCTGTTAGAGACTAAATCGTTGGAGTAGAAAGCCACCTCTTTCTTCTGCTGAGGTGTTAGTGTTGGTAATAGTCTATGTGTAACCCACTGGCCAACAGGGCTCCCTCTTCAGTTCAAGAAGCCTTCCTGAAATACATGTGTTTGTTAATTTATGACCTAAACACAAAGCTCACTGCCATTGACTAGATGCCGACACACAGCCGCCCTATAGGACAGGGTAGAACTGCCCCTAAGAATTTTCAAGACCTAAACTGTAGAAAGCCCCTTTTTTTTTCCGGCAGAACGGCTGGTGGTTTCAAACTGCTGGCCTTTCATATAGCAGGCCGATGCATAACCACTTTGCCACCAGGGATCCCTTTAATGTACTAATGTGCACAGATGAATACCAAATTGCACGCAAACTGTAATGATTTTAAAAGCATAGGGGGCCAGGGGATTAGACTCAAGTTTGTAGCCCCAAACTCAGAATAAAAAAGAGATGGGGCTTTGTTTCGTTTAGATCAAGTGCTAAGGAGAAGATGAGTTCAGATTCTGAAACACAAGCAGTTCTTCCCTTCTGCCCGGCAGAGCCCGCCCTTTCTGAGAGTTAGTGGAAAAGATCCAGATTTCACAACCCTGAAAGAAAAAGAAAGCAAGGAAGAAAAACCCAAACAACCCCCAAACAAACATCATCTAAGGGGGTGAGCAAGAGGTAGGCTTATCAGGTGGTCCAGAACGATTGGTTTTAATGTAGTAATGACAAGAGTGAACATGTTCGAACATCTACTAGATGACAATCGTTTTGGTTTTTAACACACATGAGGGGGCTTCAAAAATGTGAACAAAAATGGAATTAAAGAATACAATTTTTAACGAATGAAGCCCCATGGCATAGTGCTTAGTGTGTAAGTAAACGCTCTTTTAGATCACAACCACTTTTTGAGGAAGGAGCACCAGAGAGGGTAACATGCCCATAACACAGAGGTAGTGAGCAGCCAGGATCCCATCCTAGGCAGTTTGACTTCACGGTTAGTAAGTACTCTTGAAGTACACGATTATATACAAACGTAGGTACTAGCAGATTCCTCCAGCAGCCTTCCAGTGAACGCTCACCGCATCACTTCCAGAATCGTATCCATGTTGCTCATTTGGACCATAGTGAAAACGATTTGGTGGAAAGGAGGTGACAGGCTAGTATGGACCTGTTGTCAGTTGACAGGGCCAGTGGTCGGCGCCAGTGCGCTCCACCGTAGAAGCCCAGGCTGACTCTGGAGGGCAGAAGGGAGGGACCGCGAATCGGTTCCCGGGCCGCCGCCAGGCTAGCAAGTGCGCAGGCGCAGGCGTGGCCTGGCTGTCAGGCGCTGATGCATCGGGCCACCTGCAGAGGCCCCCGCGGGTGGGGTGGGGGCCTGGCTGTGCCCATTGTGCGGACCCCGGTGCCCTCCAGTCCCCCGCGGTCACAGAGTGACCCAAGTCCTCTTCTGCTCCCAAGCTGCGTAGAAACTACTGTCTCCCACTCCCCTCCCTGTCACTTGGTCCCTGGGGAGGGCCACACCAGCCTCTCGGCCAGGGGCTGCGCGCATCAGTGGCCGCGATTTGCGGCTTTGTTTCCTGGGCACCTGTTGTGGGTCCCAAATAGAAACCTCGTCCTTGGGGATCCGGGGACAGGCTGCCAGTGTCCGGGGGTGGGCGTGCTTGGCCGCCGATCACCCAGGGTGGGCGGGCCGGGGGAGGGGGCTCGGGGCGCTGCCGCTCCGATCGGAAGGGAGGGGCCGAGCGACGCCCAGGCCGGAGCCCAGCCCGCCGGGGCGCCGACCGCGCGCCCCCTCCCTTCCGTCCTCCCCCCTCTCTCCTCCCGCTCTCCCGGGGCGCGGGCGAGTGTCTGCGGCGCGGCGGCCAGGAAATGCCGCAGATGCGCCGCGCAGCATCCCGAGCGGAGGCGAGCCACCCGTGCGCCCGCGCCGACGCCGCAGCCTTGACCCGGCCCGGAGCAGGGGGCCTGCGCGGCCGGCGCACTGCCCACCCGGGGTCCCAGCGCCCGCTGCCGGGCGCCCACCCCCGCCGTGCTCGCGCTCCCCGCTCCTCCTCCGCTCGTCGCCGCCCCCGGCTCGGGGCGATCTGCTGCTGCTGAAACCCGAGAGGGACTCTGGCCGCCCGGGAGCCGCGCGGTCTAGCTCCCGCGGCCGGCCAGGGGGCCTGGGCGTCGCCTCTGCCCGCGGGGCGCCCATCACCCCTGCCCCCTCGTGCCCCCAGCCCTGCGTCTCTGGCTTCAGGGCGCTTCCCCCGGCGCCGGCTGCTGCTTCCCCTTTCCAGTTCCCAAGCCTGCGTCTTGCTGACTACGAGACTGCACCGGGGTTACGAGGGGGAGAGGGAACTGGCCAGTCATCGCTTACATTACCTCCGGCATGGCGGGCTACCTCTCCCCGGCTGCTTACCTGTACGTGGAGGAGCAGGAGTACCTCCAGGCCTACGAGGATGTCCTGGAGAGGTACAAAGGTACGTGGTGCTCCGCGCAGCGCGGGGTGCGGGGCTCAGCGCGTGCCATCCTGCAGACCGTTACCTTTCTTTCTTTGCCCGAGCCGCTGCTTGGTTACCTGGAAACAGGTGTCTGGACCAATCTTAGGGATGGATCAGGGCTTTGGGGATGGGATTCAGTACCCCTAGCAGAGGGAGGTGGGTGGGGTAGGCGATGGTCCGGAGACGCCCTTGAATGGGCGGTGGAGTGGGGGTGAGGGGTTAGGTTTCCAAGAAGCACATTGTTTGTTTGTTTCTCCTTTGCAAAAGCTTTTACATACTATGCACAAGCATACATTCTTTCTAGGAGGGCGGATACCAGTTAAGTCTCCAAGGGATTGCTAAAGTCTTGCTTTGGGGTATTGGTTAACCTCATAAAAGAGGTTATTGAGTTCTTAAATACATGGACTATTTCCCATGAGGATATCACCAAATCATTTTCCTTAAAATGATCTTGCTTAATTCGGAGAAAGTTTATGGTTTGCGACTATGCATATATACCGATGCTGATGTGTCATAAAAATAATTTTATAGCGTGATGAATGGAAGACTAGATCGCCGGTCAATGTAAATTTAAGTATATTTTGTAAATTAAGTATATTTAGAGATGTTTTTCTGCCTAACCTTTATGTTGGGAAAGATCTTGCAGATATTATAAATAAAACACAATCTTAGATAAGCTTCTTACCTTAACAGTTTGTTTCCGGAATCTATTTCTAATTCTCCATAAGGGTCCTAAAGCTCCATGCCCAAGAAACGTTCACGAAGCTGTATAAAAGAGGTTGATAGAGATTGGTGGCTTTACAGTGCATCTTTCTGATTTTAGTTTAGCCACTTTATTTTTGTAAATTGAATGGGATCTTGTTAAAAATGCATGCCTTAATGGTTTTTCCATTAGTGCAAAGTGGGAACATGAGATCCCGAACCGAAAAATAAAATTCCAAATCACCCCAAATCTTAAAACGCATATACATTTATGTTCCATCTTTTTCTAGAATATGTTTCAATGCTGGCATTCTGAAATCCATGTGGGATTTTGTAAACAGCACGGACACTAGGAATTTCTTTGTGCCAAGACTCTATTGTGTGTAATACTACCACTGAGCAAGTGCAATGATAATTTAAGCTAATAAACCTGTTTAGCTGTGTGTGTGTGTGTAATTACTCACCTTTATCTTTTCATTTAAACATACGGTTTTTAGTAGTTTCCAAAACTTTAAAAATGACAAATATTACAGTGTAGACTAGTAAATCATACTTGAAGAAATACATCTGTGCACCCTGAAGTCAGTAATAAAAAGCCCTGAAAGTATATGCATTTTATGCTTTATAAAGAGCTATAGCCTCATGAATTTTTGCCCTGTCAAGCTTTCCTCAGTGATAAGTGTTTTCAGGTGACATTGAAACAGAAATAACTAACGTGCTAATTTGACTTGTTTTAAGGAGATGGAGTTGTTTTCCAAAGCTGGTTTTTATTTATCTTTGAAAATAAAAGGAAACTAAACATCTGAAGAGCACAGTTCTTCTTACTGCACCTCAGTTTAATCATAGCCTATTTCACTGAACAACCCAGAGTCATCTGGGTTAAAGTCCAAAATGTTACTAAACTATGCGAGGGTATTTCCCTCCTCTTTGTGGTTTAAAAAGCTTAGGTCGTCAGTTTGCATTTGGCTTTATGGATGTTTCATTTGATGCTGGAAAGGAAGGTGAGTGTACTCCATGAAGAGCTAGAGATCTGGAAAACTCATTGTTTCCCAGATATGTTTTTAAGCCAGTTATGACTTCCCACCAGCATCCAATACGATGACCTCACTACAGTGCTTATTATTCTGATTGACTTGCTATGGGGGCTGACCTAATCGGAAAAGAATTGGAGGCTGTGAATAGGGAGTGTCAGTTCACTAAGCATTCAAAGTATAGTTGCTCATTTTCTGCATTGTTCACAACACTTTTTGTTCCCCTTTGAACTTAAGAGAGCGTATTTTGATTTTCATTTCTAACTAAAAGTTCCGGAGTTACAGAATGAATTTGCATTCAACTGGAGTGTTAGCAGGTTGCTAAGTTATCATATGCCCCAGCTGTTGAGTACTGTAAGTGGTCAAGGCAGCTGGAACAAACTCAAAATCAGTTATTGGAAATAGAGAATTATAATGATATTCATGCTAGGAATTACGAGTGTTGGATTTAGAAGTTGAGAGTGGCCCAGTCCTCAAATGGCCTTGGAAAGGCTTCAAGGCAGGCCCTTTGTGGTAGAGAAACAAGAATAGTGGAAGCCTCGTTATTTATGGCGCGGCCTAGTCTTGCTTGTTGGTCTGTTGGTTTTCACTCCTGATTGAAAATGAGCAACTGTTTGCCCAATTAGAACAACACAGGCAGAGCTATTGGCTACCTAGAAGGGTTCAGTGTTCTGATTCATAAAATATGTTCATAATCAGAACACCTAGAGTCATCTGATTTAGCAATATGCGCTATCCATTTTTATTTGGTAAATACATTTATTTACGAATCAGACATATTTCTTTGTTACTGTTTATTTTTGGAAAGTATCCAGGGTCAATGGGTTCCTTTTTTTTGAAAACAACAACAACAAAAAACCCCAAAACAGTTTTATTAGCACTTCATCCACATATCATGTCATGTCATACAATTCAGTAATTGAGGTAATCAAGTCTTGTACAGCTATCACCATATTCAGTTCTAAAACACTTTATTCCCATTGTCATTGTTATTCATGTAATTATTATTTTTTTAAATTGTGGCAACAGAACACATTCTCCAGTTCCATAACCTCTGCTTGTATAATTCAGTGTCATTGATCATACTCTTCATGTTGCACAACCATTATGGATATCTTTTTCCAAATTATTCTACCACTTTTGGCTTAAATTCAGTGCCCACTATGCACCAACTCTTTCCCCCTCACCTATGGCAACCAGTGGTCAACCTGGGTTTCTTTTTTGTGTGTGTATGTGGTTTTCTTGATACGGTATTCACATGTCATACACTTCCATGGTCAAATCGCTTTTAAAATGAGTTGTATATACATAATCACAATCTGTCCACCCTACTTCTCCCTCCCTCCTCCTGCATTCATGGTTTGCCCTCCAACCCCCTCACCCTCTTGTCTCCTACCTTGACCGCCACATCCCCCTGTAAACCATTGCATCAGTTCTTATCTCTGTGCATCTCCTTCCATGCTTCACAAACTGGGAAACCAACAGAAGCAATAAGAAACAAAAACCAAATAAAATGGTAAGGATAAAAGAATCATAATTATATAAAGAAAAAACAATACTGATTAAGAATGGCCAGGGAAGAAATTTTTGTCACGGGTCAAGCAAAAAACACTTGAGTGGCTTTCTTTTTATATCGGTGATAAATCATCCAGTGTAATTGTTGCTTTGCAGTATAAAACATTGTTTTAAATAAGTTGGAATAAAAGATTCGGGAGTCTCTGTTGATTGTCTTGGCAGTATAAGAAAATGAACCTACCCTTAAAAAATGTACAAATTAGGTGGTCTTTTAATAAATTCCAGGAGCACTGATGATGTCATTGTGAATTGCTAGCTGCTAGTCACGGTTAACTGTGCGTGGGCATCACAGTTCAAAACCAGCAGACATTCCTTTGGAGGAAGACAAGGCTTTCTACTCCTGTGAAAAGCCACCGTCTAAGAAGCCTACTTTGTTCTTATTGGGACTTTATGGGTTGGCATCAGCTCTATGGCAGTGAGTTTGGTTTTTGAGTTTTAAGAAATTCTGTCCTTTAAATCTGTCTTTGGAAGATTTTGTTTTCCTTATACCTTATTATTTTTTCATGGTGTTACATGTGGAATTGAGATATTAATGTGAGCTTAGTTACGTTCCTTCAGTCGAACACATCTCTATTCTCCACTGATCTTTTAATGAAGGGCTTGCACATGTAAGTACACATCATTCCACATGTAAATCACATGAAAGACGTGGTTATTTGTCTTATAATTGGTAGGTGCCACCAGGTTCTGACTCACTAAGTGCCCTGCTCAGTTCTGGGCCGTCTTCACAGTTACCCGTGTTTGCTCCCAGGCTCTGCCCGCTGTCTCAGTCTATCCTATCAAGGGTATTCCTCCACTTGGCCGATCCTCGCTTTTACCAGGCATGATGTGCTTCTCCAGGGACTGGCGCTCCCTGATAACATTTCTAAGTATGTGATAGAGTCTTGCCTCCCCCTTCTAAGGAGCCTGTTCTTCTAAGACTCATTCTAGTGGTCCACGATATTGTCAACTTTCTTTGTCAACATCGTAATTTAAATGCATCAATTCTCTGGTCTTCATTCTGCACTGAAGACCAGAGAATTGATGCATTTAAGCGAAGGCATCTGAAAATACCATCCTTAATTTGGGTCACGTGTGTATTTGTTCTCAAGGTGACATCTTTCCCTTTTAACTTTAAAGGGAGATCTTTAACAGCACATTGGTTGTACTAAGGCGATATAATTTTGTGTCTGCATGGTGACGAAAGGAATAGAAAACAATTCCAATTAGTGTTTTCTTTTTCAGTCACTGACACTTAGAGCGATGGCCTGTAAAAATCTCATGTTTTTACTGTTGAATCCATCTCTGTTGCCCAGCTGAATCGAGTTGGAGTTCCAAGCTTTGAGAGAATTATTTCTTTCCTTCACAAAGTTCAAGGAGTCCTGGTGGTGCTATGGCAGGTAGGCATTGGGCTGCTCACTGCAAGGTTGGAGGTTCAAACCGACTAGCCGTTCTGTGGAAAATAGATGAGGCTGTCTGGTTCTGTAAAGATTTCTTTAATGTAGGAAATCCTTTATAGGAAATGGAAGGTAGGAAAGCTTACATAGGAGACCCTAAGAGAGTCCTTATGTGTCTAAATCGCCTCAATGACAGTGATCTTTCTCCGTGGTTTTCAGTTAGCTTCCAGGATTCTGCAGAAATTCTATTCCAAATTTCATCTGCTCAGCATATGTTCTGCTCATGATTTAGCAGCCTGTTATGTAATAAGTGAAATGTAAGTATACTGCCTCGTGATGTGTTATGTTGTAGCTATTCAGCAGTTAGTGCAGTGAACCCGGAACTGGGTAGCTGTCTGTTTTACAGGTCTCACAAAAGTTCTGCCTTTGGAAGCAGTCATCAATTTTCTATGGCGCATGCTTTAGTGGAAAATGTGAAGTTTCCTTCTCTGACAGGTTTCTGCCTTACACGTGTTCTAGCTTTCACAGGTTTTACTGTGTTAGTTAGTCTGAGTGTTCTCTTATTCTTTAAAAAAGCGCACCAGCTTTCATCTGGTGATGCGTGTCACGTAGGAGCATGCTTGGTTGCTTAGAACCGAAAACAAGGAGTGCCCAGCTACTCAGGGGTTGGCTTTTTCTCAGGTTCGGAGAGGCCCAAGGCAGGCAGGCCAGCGTTTGCAACCTATCTCTACCTCCCCAAAGGGACCCCGACTTCCGAATTTGTTTATCACATTTTAGCGAATCATGTCATCAAAAATGCCCCTTCTTCTTCTAGGCCGCTGTCTCGCTTTGGGTGGGACGGCAAAGGACAACTGTTGGGAACCAATTGGGTCCTTCGCCTTTTACAGAACCTGTTTAGAAGCTTACTGCTAGGGGCTGAATCGTATCAATTGGCTGAGCCACGGTCGGAAGTGACTTGGCAGGGATGCCATGTGTTATCCCTCGTGATGTGATCTGCCCGTGAGTCAAGGGGGTGAGGGTGTGATGCAGCCCCTGACTCGGTCACGGTTGGATTTGATGTAAGAGAAGTTTCCCTGGGCTGTAGTGGGCGTCATTTTTAATCATAGATGAAATGAGAGAGGACTGTCAGTACCATCAAGACAGAGGAGTTGAGAGCAGAGCATGTCTTTTGACCTAGTGTCTCCGTATTGAGAACCTCCTAGATCAGATCAATTGATACCAAGATAAATGTCGGTCTCCAAGAAGTGTAGAGCCCGCAGATAGAGAAAGGAGGTAAGGAACTGCCCTTGGAGCCCAGCGGATAGAGACACCCCTTGCCCCCCCAGAATTTAGACAGCCTGAATTTAGACTTCCATTTTTAGGAATCTTTGCGAGCATAAGTTTCTGCTTGGTGAAGCCGTCCACCCGTGGCGTTTCTGTTACGGCGGCCGTGGATAACGAAAAGACTCGCCTAGCAATTCCTGCTTACGTCCTTGCTCACTGCGATGCGAGGAGCACCTCTGACTCCAAGAGAGAGTGAGCAAGGCAGATTTTTAAGCTTGCCCCATTGAGTGCCCTGAAAAAAGTTGCAGCTCTGTTTGTAAAAAGAATTAACGTATCTGTGCTGAAATTAGAACCTTAAAGTTTAGGTACAGCAGCTATTGACAGCGATTGACAGCCGTAATCTTATATACGAATTTAGTGAAGGTTGGATAGACTATCTGAGCGTTCCACGGGAAGTCTCTGAGGATTTAAAAAAAGACACAACTGAATGTTATGTAATGTTACTATATGGATTTGAAAGTGTTTTCCACCAAATAATTAGAGTTTAGATTGACTAAATAACTTGAACAGGTGATCTGAACATTGCTTCACACTGTAGGGTCCATATTGGTTTAGGACTGTTGATGTTGTTAGTGATTTCATTTGACCCCCATTGCTGTGCTCATCTTCCTTTGTTGGGCTTAGCCTGGTATTGAACTTGTCAGGGACTTTTTTTTTTTTTAGACACAAGGCAAGAATTCTTACGCTACTCATTCACCAAGGCAACAGCATGCCTGCAGAACTAAGCCTTGTTCAATAAAGGGCAAGAAAGTATGAAAATAGCAAATATGTATTTGTCTTGGTTTGTTCATTAGTGAGCAACCTTGAAAACAAGAGACTTAAACCAAAGTCCAATAATTTCTGAGATCACACCATTGGGAGAGCAGTCACCTGCTTCTCACCGTAGGGTGTTTTAGCTTGAAGTTCAAAGGAAAATTTCAGTGTTCCTTCTATCTCTAACAGGTATGTTTGAGGTAAAGTTGTCAAGACTTTCAAAGGAAACTTTATTTGTTTTTTTTTAAAGTTTTACTTTTTTTATTTGAGCATGATAGAAATTAGAGATTGTAAAGACACCTGAAGCCAAGGAGGTTGCAGAAAGATGGAGTATCTAGCTCTCATGTGTTCATTTCTCTTTCAGTTTCACAGTTGGGTATACAGATGCAGAAAGTGCACCCAAATCCCTTCACCCTATGAGCCTGATGAAGAAATTGAGGGAGGAGGTGCTTTGTGGTCTAGGATGTTATTATTGCATATTAATTCAAAAGCAACCCCCAAACTCCTGATCTATGAAACTTTTCTGTATTCATAATGGCTTTTGGGGAAAAAAATCAGGAAAGACTTTTGTGTCCTGCTCTTAGTAATTTATGGATCAGTGCCTACCCGTTCTGAAGAGGCATTCCAGGCAGCTGCCATTGTATATAAGTGATCAAGTATGCCATTTTTGTTTTATTACTTGGTGCAATTTTATGTGCTAATACTTTACACTCTCCTTTCGTTTTTCTTCAAAGGGGAAGAAAATAATTCTGCTCGGAGTGAGTTTGGGGAAACTTCATTTTTCGGGCCAATAGGATTATGGTTCTGTGAAGATTATAGCTTGGAAACCCTGTGGGGCAGTTCTGCTCTGTTTTACAGGGTTGCTTTGTAAGGGCCATGGATACCACAGCTGAGACCAAGTTTGGCGTTGATTCTGCAAGTATGGAGGGAATCCACTGATGGTCTTCATCAGAGAGTTACCCAGGAGCTAGGTGTTAGTGAGATAACTCTGGTAACAGTATAATGGATTGGTCCGAGGAGAAGGCTCAAGCGGAAGCGAGACAAGATAGGAGGCCACGGTGGAATTAGGACAATTCCAACAGAAAGCCAATTGAAGAGAAATCTCAGAAACTAGCCACATTGTTGGCTGGTTGGTCTGGGTGTGGCCCAAAAGGGACAGATTACCTAACTTCCTTTGTCCAGGTTAAATTTGAGGAAGCTCAGGGTGTTTAATTTTTACGTGTATAATTTAAAAAGATGCTTTAAAAAATAAATCTTTTGTAGCCATCACTAATAGATCTTCCTTGAGAGTGAAATCTTGTGGATGCTAATTTGCTTGACCTTGGAAAAACCGAGGTGAGCAGGCAACAACTGCAGTGTGCCATTTGCTGTTGGGAATCTTGAGAGCTTGTTTAGTAGCAGCGTAGAGTAAGGATTTTTTTTTCTGTAAGCAAATAACATAACTGGATTCATATTTTTAAAAGATATGTAGATTGTATTTCCAAAATATTTCAAGGGATCCCCTCCTCCTCCCTCCAGTTCTCACAGTTCTTTATGTTAAGTACAACTCCTGCCTTTACACCGGAAGGACACGGAAGCATCGAACAGTTGACTTTCTAGAAGTTACAGATGCTAGAAGTGGTAGACATGGGATTTAAAGGCCAAAAGACATAAATCAGGTATTTTGAATTTTATTACAATGATGGGAAATGTCGCAGACATAGTTTTAATATTCTAATAGTCTCACTGGATTCGGATTTTGATTAAGACTAGGAACTTTCTGAGGCATGTGAATGGATTCATGAAATAAAAATTAATTATCTCGAAAATTCCCTAGAGTTATTTTTTCGATTCAAGTGTTAAATAAACTTTGGAGCTTGTGCTGTTGTGTCTTTGCTGGATGGTAACTTCTAATGGTTAGATAGCCATGAGAGGAAAATAAAACTGTAAACCAAGTCATAAGTGTGGTTTAGGATTGAGGAGACTTTGGAAAGAATGGAGTTTTGTAAATGTCACCAGTGAATGCCTGAAATGCTTCCTGGAAAGAATCATCACAGGGAGTGGACAAAGTCTTGATTTTTCTCCAGTGGGTGAAAATATTTGCCAATGAATCCTGGTATTAAAGACATAATACAAAGCTAGTATTGTCCCAGGGAACTAAAAAACGTGCCCCTGTGTTCAGTGTCACAGTTTGCCAGATTGAGTATGTCAGTGTGTCAGTTTATGTTCTCGATTTTTTAGCATGAAATAATGCTATTTGGCAACTTATTTGATCCTACCTTAATTAACGCAGGCAAGGCCGTTTGGATTAATGAAGTGGGATAAACGAACAACTGTTAAGCAGTCCAGTTGATGATGAGTTGCCGTAGCTCCACATAGGTCAGGGTAGAGCTGTGCGTTCTGGGGCTTTCAGTGGCTGACTTTTCTTTCATATACAGGTTGCCAGGCCTTTATTGTGAGTGCCTCTGGGTGGGTTTTAACCTCCAGCCTTTTCACATAACACTTAAATGCATCAATTATTTCCACCACTCACAGACTCTGGCCTGAAATAGGGCATATGAAATATTCTGAGTGGTAGAGATCAAATAATAGTCAGTGAGAAGCCTAAGAATTCAAGTCCTTTTGACCCTTAGGGCCTTTTTGCCTGGCTGCCTCCTTTTGATACTGTTGAACTCTTACATGCTAGAGCTGCTATTGGAATATAGAGGGTGCTGATTATTTTCTTTCACATAGCCATGTTGTTCTTAAGGCACTATTTTATTTGCGGTGTGTGCATTGTGTATTGTGCTTACTTCATAGAATTGCGGGTGGTGGCTCAGAGTTTAGCAATCTGACAGTTTTGCTTTCTGAGGTCTACATATGCTGCTGCTTGCAGATCAGGTATCCAGTCGCTTGGCAGCTATGATGCTTGATAACATTTGAGTCTAAAATTAGTTGAACTGTTTGTTCTATTTTAAGGATAGACTGAAATTAGTAGTCCAGTCCTGCAAAACATGTGAAAGTTAAAACTCAGGGTATTGAATTGCTGTTTTTAAAATGTAGTCAGAAATATGGTTGGGTTAAAAATGATTTGTTTTAACATTTTAGAAAGTTTTATTTTGGTGACTTGATGATAGGATAGGCATTATATTATTTGTACGTAATACCTAAGACCCCACCTTTTTGGGTAGGAGAGTTGGGGGGCGGGTATACTCATGGATATGTATATGGAGAGATTTGACAGAAGATATTGGTATATGGGTTTTTATATTTGCTGCAAATATGTCCACGAATGTGGTGGAACACAGGGGACAGAGCCTCGAAAATTAGTTAGACGTAATCAATTACCTTGAGGAAATGAGTCACTGGGCCTAGGGTATCAAGATCATAGTCCTCGAGAACACCAACTTCAGTTGGCGTAACATAGCTTACAAAGACAATGTTCTATACCCGACTTTGTTGCATATTGGCTGGGGCCTTAAAAGCTTGTGAGTGGCCATCTAAGGAGCATATATTGGTATCTCCCTTCTAGGAGTAAGAATGATGATGAAAATCAAAACAGTTCATCCAAAGGACTAATAGACCACACAAACATCCATCTCCAGACCCAGAGAACAGAGGAATCGAATGGCACCTGGCTGCCAATACCAATTGCTCTGAAAAGGCTTACATTGTAAGGTCCTGGAGAGAGTGGGCGAAAAATGTGGAACAGAACTCAAAATCAAGAAAAAGACCAGCCCTTTGGGTGGATAGAGACTAGCGGGACCCTCAAGACTATGGCCTTAAGTCACCCTTCAGGTCTGGAACTGAACTCATCCCCTTGTTAGAATAATCAGCCCTTGAAGACAGTGGGCAGCAGTTACCCAAGGACAAGGTTAAGAAAGAAGAAGGACTGTGTGGCAGTTACATAATCCGGTGTCAATTTGAGACTATTAAGAGTGAAGGGGTGGAGTCTAGTGTGACAATCAGGTCACAGCTTAATAACCTCATTTGGAGGTACAATGGAGATAAATAGCTCACTGGAGGCCACACCTACTCTCTCTGCTTGTCTCTCTGTGAGACATTCCTGTTGACAAGCCACTTGGAGCCTCACTATTGGAGCCAAAGCCCTGGAACTGGAGGAGCCATGTGGAGACCCACACCAGCGCTGAGATGCTCACACCGCCACTGGATCCACAAGATTTTCCACCCACTGGCCTGTGATCTTACTGCATTCGGCATCATTGGATGTGTTGTGTGAGTCTGAAGTGGAATTTATAAGCAGATATCAGACATATGGCTAATATCAGACTTTTGGACTTGTTCTGGACTGGGCTGGGATGTTTTCTTAATATACAATTACTCTTTATATAAAGCTCTATCTTATACACATATGGGTATCTATGAATTTGTTTCGCTAGTCAACCCAGACTAGCACGGATTGGAAATTGGAAACTCGGAGAGGAAGTGGGATAAGCCAATGGTACAGTAAGGGTATTGAGGTGGACACATGATGTAGCAGTCTGCTTCCATAAAGATTTATAGCCTTGGAAACGTTATGGGGCAGTCCTATTCTGTCCTGTAGGGTCACTGTGAGTTGGAATGCACTCTGTGACAGTAAGTAGTGGGGAGTCAGTAAAAAGTGAGTGGCACCCCCCCAAAAAAAAGTAGGCACAGGGAATATTTGGTTGTTCGCTTTGTGACCTTTATGATACCTTTATTGCAATGCTGACACTAGAGCACAGTGCAAAAACTGAGCAGCTTAAAAGTTGATTGAAATCAGTGTGATTTTGATGTAATATGGATTTTGTCACCTCTTTATGCAAGAGCTTATGGCTATCAAAAACGTGTAAATTTCCATCATTGGAAGGTTCAAGCAATCTTGCTAAAGGTTTAAGCAATAATATGAATAATATGATTTATAATGCATTATTATTTCTGGCAATTAATTTAGCTATTAGATACTTTAGAATCTTCATATGTATCTTTATATGAAAAATTCAGAGACTGAAGAATTCTAAGGAGCCCTGGTGGCCTAGTGGGTTGGGAATTGGGCCGCTAACAGCAAGATCAGCATATTGAAAACATGGGAGAAAAATGAGGCTTTCTGCTCCCACACAGATTTACAGTCCTGGAAACCCACAGGGGCAGTTCTACCCTGCCCTAGAGGGTCACAAGGAGTTTGTCGTCTCGATACAGTGAGTTTGGTGGGGTTATTGTTGGTGCTGTTACAGAAGAATTCAAAGTTAGAGAAAGCAAAATATCAACAGTATTTCTGTTTTCATGCTGAAAAACATACATATGCCCAGTTTGTACCCTTTTTCATTTAAAACATAAGACATTAAAATTTGTATGTTTGTCAAACTAAAATGCTAAATTGAACGAAACGTTTGTAATTAGTATTCCTTTAAGCATGCTTCAACAGCATCATGCTCCAACCTTCCATGTTTCTAGTCAGAAAGAAACTGACTGAATGTTTCACATGAACGCATTGCCTTGCAATACACTCTGTCCCAGCACCAACCACACTGTCTACTCAGCATTTCCGTAGAAAAACTGAGAAGAGATGAAGCGCTGGGGGCCGGGAGACTGTGGTTCTTTGCTAAGTTGAAATATGTGGTTTAATTCTAAATCCTTAAATAACTTAAATCCCCACTTCAACTATGAGAAGGAACCACAGCCTACAGAAAACAGCCTCTCAAAGAGCCTCTTAGAGTGTTCTAGTTTAGTGAGGAAGGTGACCCAGCCTTACCTACTATAATTTGAGCATCCAGGGGCTTCATAGGCAGGGTTGGCATTTGAAAGAAAGGGGCATTTCAATGGAGGGAGCAGGGCAGTGTATGATGTAGGCCAGGCGTCCTCAAACTACGGCCCGCGGGCCACATACGGCCCTCCGAGGACATTTATCTGGCCCACCGGGTGTTTTTGCCCTGTTTGTTTTTTTACTTCAAAATAAGATATGTGCAGTGTGCATAGGAATTTGTTCATAGCTTTTTTTTTAAAAAAACTATAGTCCGGCCCTCCAACGGGTCTGAGGGACAGTGAACTGGCCCCTTGTTTAAAAAGTCTGAGGACCTCTGATGTAGGCAGAGAATTTTCCCAGCCTTTTCCATTTGGACAATCTCACCTTGCATTTCATTCTGCATTATAAGGAATATTATTATTATTATTATTATAATGCACATGTAGTGCATTCTTACAATTAATAAAAGCTAGACAAATTTCATGTATAGGTAGTCAATGTTGAGTTGAAAATGTTATCTTCTATTTTCAAATACTCTACCTACCATAAATATATTGTCAAAGGCCAGAATTTAGCAACTGAGAAAAACTTTTTTGGAGTGGGTCAGCTAATGTACTGATCGATGGAGATATTCTGAACATGGTATAGAAAACTTTGAATTTGATTGATCACAGTAATTAATAGCACCTTACATATTTATCATGCATTTTCATATTTAATATATAATTCTGAGATAAGTAGGAGCCAATACCCTTATAATTTATAGCTAGAAACCAGGTTCCCAAGGGTTATGAGACTTGATCACAGTTGCATTGAATGTGTGACAAGATGGGACTAGAATCTTGGCTATTATGGATTGATTGAATTTTGTCCCGCTTAGAGCTACGTTGAAATCATAATCCCTATTCCTGTGGATGTGATCTTGTTTGGAAATGGAGTTTTTCTTTTATCCTCTTTTAAGTATGATAAGGGCATACCAGAGTTGTACGGGTCCTAATTTTACTCTCTTCTGAGTGGATTTTTATTTTTAAATTTTATTTATTAAAAAAATCATTTTATTGTGGCTTTTACAGCTCTTATCACAATCCATCCATCCATTGTGTCAGCACTTTTGTACATATGTTGCCATCATTATTTTCAAAACATTTTCTTTCTACTTGAGTCCTTGGTATCCGTTCCTCATTGTTCCTCCCTCCCTCATGAACCCTTGATAATTTAGAAATTATTATTTTCATATTTTACATCATCCACTGTCTCTCTTCGACAAATCCAGAGAGCTTTCTACTAGGTCATTTTGGCCCGTCCTTATATGTGCGCAAGGTTATACATTATTATACAGATGACAGTAGGACCTTGTTGTCGTTAGGTTCTGTCCATTTGGTTTGTGACCACTCATATCCATCCTTTGCACAACACAACAAAACATTGCCCGCTTCTGTGGGATTAAGACAGTTGTTATGTTTGGGTTCATTGTTACAACCACGTGCCAGTCTATCTTTCTGGGGATGTCTTATTTGCTGACCCTCTCCTTTACCAAACACGATGCCCTTTCCCATGGACTGGCTGTACGTTTCCAAGACAGATTTGGCAGTCCTGCGGTACTTAACGATAGTCCTCGAAGTGACGGACTTGCTCATCAGCAGATCTGCCCGATGGTAATGTCTAATTTTGACTGCTGACTCCGTGAGCATTGATAGTGGATCCAAGCAAAAGGAAGTCCTTTGCAATATCTTTTCCTGTTGTGTGGTAAATATTGTCAGTTTAAACAGCCTTTAGCTAAGTTCTGAAATTAATTTGTTGAGAGAAGTAAGGTTTATCTTTTGTTTTGGGCTATCCAGAATCCCTAGATTTCAGTGATAATCTGGTTGCTGTGTTTGGAGACTATAGATAACTGGAGGAAATATTCCATTGTCCCTATTTCTATTTGTTAATTGAAGCAACTCTTAAAATTATAGGGTTGCACATTTAAATTATTATGTAATTAAGGCAGCAAAGCTATTCCTTTCACTAAAGAAGTAAATTTTCTAGCACTCAGTAGAAAAACAAACTACATAAGAATATAGAGCACCGAGGTTCCGTGGTGGAATTCTTGGTAGAATTCTTGGCTGGAGTTCTGGGTTCCATTACTGGCCCAGAGTTCCTCCACCTCGGCCACTGGAGGCTTGCTTGTTGCTTCGATACTGAAAAGGTTTCAGTGGGGCTTTCTGACTAGGACAGGCAGAAAATCCCTGTGAACTGCCTTAAAAGCGGTCACTGCAGTGATTTGCTCTGGCTGTGTATGAGGTCACCATAAGGTGGAGGCACACACACCACTGTAATTGCTGGGGGTGACAAGGGAAGAAAACTTAGGGTACATACTAACATTGTAGGAAAATAGAGACATACAAAAATTAATTAGAAAAATCTGTAGATTATCAAGTTACAGTAATGTGTATTCCCACGTTTCCTTCTTCTCACTTCTATTTTGTTTCTAACATATACAAAAATGGGATCATTAAGTCTAAAGCTATGTATCCTTTTCTTTTACTTACTCTATCATGGCATTTACTAATGCCACGAAGGAGTATTTCCAAATAACTTTAATGACCAATGCCTGCATTGTGTTAAGCTGTGGTAGTAATGTCATGAAAGTCTAGTTAAGCAATTTTTGTCCTGATTATTATTTTGGTTAATATTATTATAACATTGTATCTTTTCTTCTAATTAAAAACTTCAAAAGCATAAGTTTCAAGATAAGATTTGAATAGATTATATAAATCACTTATTAACTACTTGTGTTTGTCTGGGTAGATTAGAGAAAGAAATCCACAAAAACTCATATGTATAAGAGAGAGTTTTATATAAACTCTCCCATTAAGAAAGCCTCCCCAAATCACTGGGGGAGTGCAGCGGAACAGCAAGGGAATGGAGTGGCAAGGTCCCCAGGGAATGCTGAAAGTGGACTTTGGGGCCAGGGCGTGGTGCCCCAACAGACTGGACTGAAAAATGCTCCTAAGGGCCAGCAAACAATCCCTGAACTAACTACAAGCTTTTCTCTTGTGAAAAAAAAAAAAAAAAAAAAGAAAGCCTCCCAACCCAGTGCTGCCCAAGCCTATAAGTCCAACATTAGCCCATATGTCCGACACCAATTTACAAAGCCCTCCTCCATCTCACAAAACACACGCAATGACACTGACTGCAGGAGGAAAGCCGAATCAGTGAGCGTGTAAGCATCTTAGCGCTGACAGGGGTCTCCACACGGCTGCTCCAGCACCCAAGGCTGCATTGGGGTAGGTCTATGTGACTTCTCCTCAGGGATGTCTTGCAGGAAGTGAGCTTTGCCAGCTGAAGCAGGTAACTGGCTAAGGCAGCTGCACCCTGGTCTGACCATCACAAAGCAAGAGACCGGAGAACTAGAAAGGTGCTCACCTAGCCATTTATCTCTCCACCCTTCCATTGACCCCACATGTGTTTATCTGCCACGCTGGCACAATACACCTTAACTATCTCATTATTCATAGATCACTGCTTCCTTTCATGATTTGAGTAGATTCCAGAGTTTGATGTTCAATTTTAGAATTCTAGAAATTTAATCATAAAGGAAGCAATGTCCAATAGTCAAAAGTTCTGGTTTCCAGTCTTGGCATTTCTGTTAATTAGCTAGTATTGGTTGAGCTTATACATGAAAATAAATATTGCCAATGTTGATTATTAGCCTTCATATCTTTGTTTAGAAGTAGTATTGAATGCTTCTTCTGCGCCGTCAGTGTGATAGACATAAGAAAATTGTCTTTTTTGGTTTTGTTCTTTTAGTTGAGTGTAAGCATATAACTTTATATTGATATGATCTGTTTGATTATCTTTGAAATTACTTCCTGACATTTTTGCTTTATTATTTATGACATCCATCTCATTTTAAGTTTTGATAGTGAGCCTATATTCATGTTTATAATTTAGTTTTCAGAAACAATTATTGTTTATTTTGAAACCTTGTCATAATGATTTTGGGGCTTTTAATATAGTTTATAATTATGACATTTTAACTTCGTTTTGCTACTCTTAAAAGTGTATTTTTAAAATTGATGTTAATGAAGTTGCAACAATGGTGATGATTGTAAAGATGGTGTAGGACAAGGCCGTGTGTGGATCTGTTTTATATAGGATTTCTCTGAGTCAGAATCCACCTAACAATAATGACTAAATTCAGGGTAATCTGGGGACTGAAACTCCCTTGGTGATATAGTGAGGCAAACTTTAGGCTGCTAACAGATGGTTAAGAGTTTGAACCTGCCAGCTTCTCTATAGGAGAAAGATGAGGCAGTGTACTTTTATAAAGATCTACTGGCTCTGAAACCACACGGGGCAGTTGTACTCTGTCCTAAAGGGTTGCTGTGACTCAGAATCGACCTGATGGCAGTAGTTAGTAGGGATTAAAAGAAGTGCTGGTGGCACATTGGTTATAACCGTTGGTTGCTAGGCTGGGGTCTCTAAAGAAGCAAAACCAGTGATGATTGTGGTGTGTGTGTGTGTAGTGAGAGAGAGGGAGAGAGAGAGATTGATTTACATCAGGAACTGTCTTACATTCCCCACACAATCACTGAAGACAAATGGGTGCATAAGCAAATGTGGTGAAGGAAACTTATGGTGCCCAGCTATCAAAAGATATAGCATTTGGGGTCTTAAAGGCTGGAAGATAGACAAGTGGCCATCGAGCTGAGAAGCAACAAAGTCCACTTGGAAGAAGCACACCAGCCTGTGTGATCATTATGGCATCAAAGATCCAGAAAAAAATCATATCAATGTGAATGAGGGGGAGTAAGGAGTAAGGAGACTCAAAGCCCATCTGTAGACAATTGGACATCCCCTTCCAAAAGGGTCATGGGAAGGAGACAAGCCTGTCAGGGTGCAGTATAGCACCAAGGAAACATACAACTTTCCTTTAGTTCTTTGGTGCTTCCTTCACCCCACTATCATGAACCTAACTCTACTTTACAAATCTGGGGAAACACAGGGAATCCAGGAGAGATAAACCCCTCAGGACCAATAATGAGAGTAGTGATACCAGGAGGGGAAGGGGAAAGGTGGGAGGAGAAAGGGGGAGCCAATCACAAAGATCTACATATAACCCCCACCCAGGGGGAGAGACAACAAAAAAGTGGATGAAGGGAGACATCGGTTAGTGTAAAACATGAAAAAGTAATAAGTCATAAATTATCAAGGGCTCATGATGGAGGGAGGGGGAAGGGAGGGAAAATAATGAGGAGGTGATACCAAAGGCTCAAGGAGAAAAAAAAGTTTTGAAAATGATGAAGGCAACAAATATACAAATGTGCTTGACACAATGGATGTATGCATGGATTGTGGTAAGAGCTGTAGGAGCTCCCAATAAAATGATTAAAAATAAAGATACAAAAAAAAGAACTATCTTCCACAGTTGTAGAAGTGGGTAAGCCAGTCTGTTTCAAATCCGTGGGTAAGAGGTAAGTTTGAGGGTTCTCCTGACTCCTGTATTTGCAGGGGCTCACATATAGGAAGATGTAGCAGAAAGACCACAGCCTAGTGGATGCAGAGCTGAATGAATTCAAGGTCAGCAGCCTCATGATGGCTTCTGGGATTGGCAGGCGATATACCAAGCGACAACCGAACCAGATGCAGGATGTAGATTCAACAGAAGTAGCTAGCTTCCTCATAGTGCCAGTGTATACTAAGAGAAGGCCATAACCTGAGTAAATGAAAAACAAACAAACTCCCTGCCATTGAGTTGATTCTGACTCGTGGTTATTCTACAGGACAGGGTAGAATTGCCCTTAAGAATTTCTGAGGACAAAACTCCTTTTTAAAGAGAGTGGAAAGCCTTATGGTTTCGAACTGCTGACCTTGAGGTTAGTAGCCCAACACATAACTGGTGTAGCTCTAGGGCTCCTCTCCCTGAAGGAAACCTCCCTCAATTGTACCGATGTTGTAGTCAGATTCAGGAGGTGGTATTCTATTCTTCCTGCAGCTTCTTGGCCGCTTCCCAGGGGATCCCATCGTGGAGCTGTAGCTCATGTCATGGGAGTGTCCGAGCCTAGTCAAGTTGACATAAAACCCAACACTCACAGCGCTCTTTGAAGGTCGGTGGTTCAAACTCACTAGCTGCTCTGTGGGAGAACCACGTGGTAGTCGATTCGATGAATTGCAGGCTTGGAAAGCCTATGGGTCCGTTTTCTGCCCTGGAGAATTTTTTGGATCAGAATGACTTGACAACAACGTGTGTTTTTTTGCTGATTAAATTTATCTGAACGTTGATTGATGTAGACGTTTGGGAGGAATTTCTATACGAAGTTTCCCCACTTTTATTGAATGTATTGGTGGTGGCAAAATGGGTACCTTCAGGTGTGTGCAGATGATCTTTTCTGAAGCGTTTCATCGGTATGTCTCATGTTTACGTGCTCTTCTTTTAAATCTGGCTTTGAGTTTTATGTGTGTTAATTAAATGGGCATAATATATAATGTTGAAGGAGACTGAATGCTGTCTTCTCCCAAACCCCATTCATTTCTATTTAAAATCGAGTGTCTCCCAAAGCGGGTGGGCAGTACCCAAGTGGCGCTGGAACACCCAAGGGGCCTGCAGAAGCAGGTACCTACACTTTCCCCGATTGTGGACTATAGGACACACATTTCTAACAGCCAGTGGGTTCTGAGTGATTTTTTTTTCCTGAAGAGGGGGTGGTAGACCAAATAAGTTTGGGACTTAGAGTTGAAATGAATGATGCCTTTCTTGGGACTTTCAAGACCTCAATTGAGCACTGAGCCTGTGAAAGCAATCCTTGACCAACCGTTTTTTCACCAATATCTTCAAACCCATGCTTCGAGTTCGGGGAAGAGCAATACACATCAGCACTGAAGGCCTTCCGTTATGAGGCGGATTCATTCTGGGGGATGGGTAGCACCCTTCAGATTTGTCCCCACCTCCACTGCCCTTCATGGAACTAAAGGATGGTTCTGCATTTGACCTTGATTTTTCCTTGTCGACTGACTTGCCCATTGTTAGAGAAGTCTGGCTGACTGGAGTTGGCGTAGGAAAAAGAAAAATGGAGTGTTTCTGCTTTCAGCCCCTCCTTTTTGTTGTTGGGAAACTTGAACTCTAGAGCAGTAGCATCAGCAGAGGAAAAAGCAAGCTGTAAACCGGAGTCCCCTTTTCTAGTTCTCCACTTTGCTCAACTTCTCCTGCTTCTTGATAGATTTCTAGGTTTCTTGCATTGGCTTTACCTTCATCACGTACCAACAAGGCCAGGGATTACTAGAGAATTTGAGGAAAAGAAGATGGAAGAAATGAATGGAAGAGGTGAAGCAATAGACACAAATAGAGATGGCAGTATTAATACATGCACTGAGAGGAATGTTATTTTAAGTGTGCTGGATGCTTATGTATTTTAGGGACCAGCATTCATGTCAGTGAAGAAAAATTGTAGTAGATTGCTGCTGCCGCTATTGGGTATGTTGCGTTCATTCCAACTCAACTGACCCTCTGTGATGGCATACAACTGCCCCAGGAGGGTTTTTTGGCTGGGATCTATGTGGAATTATATCGCCGTGTTTTTTTTTCTTCTCTACAGAGCCACTGAACGGGTTTAAACTTTTAATTAGGAGTCATCATTTGTGCCATTGGGACTCCTTAAGACACAGATTAGGTTTTGTGTAAATTAGATTTTTAACATGCAATTAAAATATCTTCCACCATGAAAAGCTGAATGGCAATTTATCTTTCACTCTTCCAACATCTTGTGTTCTCTGTTGCCTAGTTAACTGTGACCCAGGCTACTGGTTACCCCATGTTTCCCCATAGCCTGCATGCTGAGGATCTGCTGGGACTTTCCAGAGTCTTCCCTTCTGCTCTGGATCAGAGGGAATGGAGAGGAACATGAGAGTGCTATGCAGCCTCAATTATTTAAAAAATTATTTTATTGGGGACTTGTACAGCCCTAATACAATCCATCCATCATCCATTGTGTCGAGCAATGTACATTTGTTGTGATCATCATTTTCAAAACTTTTTCTCCGTGAGCCCTTAGTATCAGCTCTTCATTCTTCCTCCTCCCTCCCTCCCTCCCTCCTGCACCCTCCCTCCCTCCCGCACCCTTGATAATTTATAAATGTTTATTATTTTTTTCATGTCTTACACTGGCCAATGTCTCCTTTCACCCACTTTTCTGTTGTCTGTCCCCCTGGAGGGGTTATATGTAGGTCATTGTGATCGGTTTCCCCTTTCTCCTCCCACCTTCCCCTTCCCCTCATGGTTTCACTATTCTCAATATTGATCCTGAGGGGTTTATCTGTCCTGGATTTCCTGTATTTCCAGCTCTTAATCTGTACCAGTGTACATGCTCTGGTCTAGCCAGATTTGTAAGGTAGATTGGAGTCATGATAGTTGTGTGTGTGTGTGTGTGTGTGTGTAGCATTAAAGGACTAGAGGAAAGTTGTATGTTTTGTCGGTGCTATGCTGCACCCTGACTGGCTCGTCTCTTCCTTGTGGCCCTTCTGTAAGGGGATGTCCAATTGCCTACAGATGGGCTTTGGGTGTAGCCTCAATTCTAATATAAATCAGGGAAGGCATGGAAGGTGCGATTTCTTTATATTCATGTGAGCACAGGAACTCTAGTGATACATGGATTATGTGTTGGGCTGTTAACCAGAGTCAGCAGTTCGAACCCACCAACCATTCCTTGAGAGAGAGAGATGAGACTTTCTGTTTCAGGAAAGATTTACATTCTGAGAAACCCGCAGGGGCAGTTCTACTCTGCCTCTAGAGACACTATGCGTCAAAATGAACTCAGTGACAGTGAGTTTGGTTTTTTTGGCTTTTCACATAGCCGTGTGGTGTCTTAGGAGGCGATGGAGAAGGAGAGGGCAGAGGCAAAAGCAGAGGAAGCCTACCTCTCTTCGTGGAGCTAGGTGATCAGGTATTTAGAGAAATGAGCTGTCTCCTTCTTTTTCTGGGTCCCCTCACTTCTGTCTGCTCTCTCTCCCAGCCCTGCCTTCTTACCTTCCTCTGCAATAGTGGCAAGCAGGTTAATGCTTGAGTAGGAAGTGATTTGGAAAATGAGTTTTAACAACATTCTTGCTGTTTATGTTTTAAAACATTTTTATGGATCTGATGCTACATATTTTAATATTCTAGATTGATCACAACCATCTTAGTGGTAATAATTGGTAATTTAAAAACAAATAAAAATAAAACTATATCTTTGCACTAGTTTGGATTTCACCAACATTTCCAAGATAATATGTACTGTCATCTGTCTTTTGGGTCTTAGAAAGGCATTTCTGCAATAGGGTCTCTTAGAAACCACTGACATACTTTTGATAGTGAATATGTGTATGGGGAAATTTTAAGAACTTTAGAAAAATATTAGAATAGTCATTTTTTAAAAGTTAGTAACTTCCTTATTCTTAACATTTTCCAAAGTAATTTACTGTTACAACATCTAATATGGACAAGGATATAGGAACACCGTCGCTCATACTTGTACCTGGTTTGTGAGAATGTGACTCCGTCCCACTTTCGAGGAAAGGAGGTTGGTGCTGGAGGCACAAAGAAAGGCTTCACAAAGTGTGTGGAAGAATTGCCTCATCGTTTAATTCCATTTTCCCCATGGAATTTGAAACCCCTTTATTTACTGTTCAACCCATCAATACTTCAGAGCATTTTCTACAGGTATAGTGTAAGTGCTAGGATATTTATTATTACATTGTTCATAATAGCAAAATACCCAAAGTCGCTTGAATGATTGGTAGGAGATGGCTGAGTACACTTCGGTGCCTTGGAGCAATAGCAGCTGAAAAGAAAGCACAAAGAATACTTTAAGTACTGATGTCACATTTCTACATATATTATTAAGGAAAAATGGAAAGGCAGAGGAATAATGTGTTTGGCATTGTTTATTTTAAAAGAAGAAAGGAAAAAAGAAATCTTACATGCATACATAGAGGTATAACAAAAGAGAGATCAAACTGGACAGTGGTTAACTCAGGGAGGAAGTTTTAGCCCCCACTTCCCACCTTCTCACTCTCTGCCTTTAAAAACCAAATATAAATAAATAAAATTTCATCACAAATAAAGCAGAAATGTTTAAACTAATAAAAATATTAAATATCATCATGCTTACTGTTTTTTTTCCTTTTAAAATAAAACCTCCCATCAGATGAGTCTGACTAGGGTATAATTTATAAGTATCATTGTGGGTATCAAGTGATATTGACTTAGTGGACCATCTGGCCCTTTCCTAAACAATTTACAGACTTACGGTTTGTGAGGTCATTTATGACTGAGGAAGTCCATTCCGACCTCGGCTATTATTTTCAGCATCTGATTTGATCATATACTGACATGCTGGCTCATTAGCCAGGGTCCAGGGGGATCAGAAGGCACTGACGCAAATGATAGAGCTTCCAAAAGTTTGTGGAAAGATTCTATTATCTTTCAGTTCCATTTCTCTTGAACTCTTTGCAGCCGTCTCGTCAAAGTAAGAAAATGCTGTAATAATGTTAGGAGATGAAGGGGCAATCATCGCCAGGGTGCGTGCGTATTTGTTTTGTTACTCATGTGAGTTTTATTTGTTCTCTTCATTTACTTAAAGACTTACACACATACATTCAAACTCACACAAAGATGAAACTTGATAAGATCTATTCATTTAGGAGAGGTCTCAGTCATTTATAGATGAATTATGGAACCATTAAACCTATAAGATGCATTAAAAACAATTAACATGATGTGTAGACCAAGTACCTTAAGACCGGTGGCCGTATTCCCTTTTCCTCACGAAGGACAGTGTATCTTATACCTAATACGTTGTGCCCAAAAATGTGTTAAGGAGCTGCGCCCCTCAGGGCTATATGGGAGTGCCTAAAGACTGAGAGATGATGGGACTATATTAGGGAGACTAAGGAACTCCTAACAGTGCATTTGTTCCTAGAAGTCTGCAAAACTAAGCTGGAGAGATAGGGATAGTATTTTTATTTCTACTTTTAGCACTTCTAGTGCTCATGAAGAGGAACCCAGGTGGTGTATTGTGTTGTGCATGTGCCAATTAAACCCCACCCCATCGCTGCCTGGGATAAACGACCTGCTGATCTGCTCCTGTACAGACCACAATGTAGGACATCCCACTCGGTCCTGTCGGACTGCTGAACTGAATCAAAATGGCAGCACACAACAAAAACAGTGCTTACCTTGCTGACTGGTGTGACATATCTGCTTAATATATATATATTTTAAATGATTGAATGAACACATTTCTACAGAGGGTTTGAGGCTTTAAGCTTTTCTGAAATCAGTGCCTTACCCATACTAACTCTAGTAATAGTTCCAGTGAATGCATTATTGAACTGCTTTTCTCCAAACAACCAAAAACCACCCAGCAGGTGAAGTTTGTAGTAGCTCTTATAACTTTCTTTCAGTGAGTGTACAGATGATCAGATTTCCTGGCACATAATTTCCCTTTGTAGGAAGATAGGCAAGGAGAAATGACAGGGAGAAGATGAGGTTCAATGTAGATAAACTTAACCTAATGCTGGCACTTGGGGAGGAAGAATGAGGAAGGGGAACTCAGGAATTGCCAATAGACAACAATGGCAAAGTGAGAGGAGTGGTTTACACATTTATTGGGAACTCAGAGGGTAGTGTTGCCCTCAGTGTCACTTGTTGATAATGAGAGGAAAGTACTGTTTCAAAGTCACTGTGTACAGTTCGAGACTTTTTAAATAGAGAAAATCTAGAGATACTTTATTAGAGTCTCTGCAATTATGGCAGCTCTCTGGAACAATTTGGGGGTAAAGAATGTTTCCTTTCTCCTTAGTGTTTGATCTATGTCTTAAAAGTTTTAGAGTCTACCTTTAATTAATAATACACACTTTCTGTATTCCCTTCATGTATAGTCTAAGCTGAAAACAGCATGTGTGTATATGTTTCTAGTTATGATTATACCATTATTATATATTTTGCTCTTATATAAATGACTTATCCTATAAAAATTATAACTCCTGTAATACATTCTTTTTAAAAATTCTAACAATTATCTTTCAAATCGGTTTTTAAATTAGGGGAGAGTCTTCCGTCTTTCACCCTTCTTAGTTCTCATTCCAGTGCTATCCTCTCTTGTCTGGAGCAGTGGTGGGCAGAAACAGGACCCTCACTCACGTCTGAGTGAGTCCCAGCCAGAGCACCCAAGCACTGCACCGCTTGTCTGGTAGTGGAGACCTGTGTGCTGCTTCGAAGCTGAACGGTCAGCGGTGTTCACAGACTGGAACAGATTAAGAATAAATGCTTAGTGATCTGCTGCTGTACATCAGTCATTAGAAAGACAATGGTCTGAGCATGTTGCGCATGGGGTCACCCTAAGTCAGGGGCCAAATTGATAGCCGCTCACAACAATATGCTCTGTGTTCATCCGTATTTTACGTGGTAGAATTTTTTTTTTCTGCCTGTAGAGCTTCCTTGAACATTTCTGACGCTCTGGTCTGCTGGGTATGACTTCTTTTGGATCATTTGAACTTTTCTTTTTTAATTTTTGGAAAACATTTTCTTCTAATCTAGAGTTCTGCTGTCACGGTTTCGCTCTCCATCACCCCCAATCCAGTACATTTAGGGTGTTGCTCTTCTGTCTTTGGGCTTGCCTTGTTTCCAACAGGCAGCTGACTGTCATCCTTATATTGTTTGTACTGATTTTAGTAATTTGCTCATGATGTTTTTTAGAGTAATTATTTTTAAATTTCTTGTGCTTAGGGTTTCTTGAGCTTCTTGGATTCATCATGCTTATCATTTTATTAAATTTGAAAATGTTTTGGCTATGATTCCCTCAAAATATATGTCCTCTTGTCTTCCTTCCCCTTTCGGGACTCCAATTACATGTCTATTAAGCTGACTGAAATTGTCTACAACTACTGATGATCCAGATCCTGTTTTCCAGATTTTTTTTCTGTGTTTCATTTTGGATAATTCCTATTATTGTGTCTTCAAGTTCACATATCTTTTCTGCTGCAGTGATTAATCTGCTGTTGATCCTATCCAGTAGTTTTTATTGTTGTTGTCCCTCTTTTCTCATTGGTCTTTTTAATTCTTCAGTGTCTGTACATAATACACATTTTCTTCTCACTATTGAATTCCTGGGATACATTAATATGGCTCTTTTAACATGTGTTTACTTCTATGCCTATGTCATTTCTAGGTCTGTTTCTATTGACTGTTTTTCTTAATATGAACGTCATCTTGGCTTCATTGCATCCTTAATAATTTTCCATTTTTGATTAAATGCCAGGCATTGTTAATTTTATTTTGTTGGATGCTGAAAATGTGTGTGTTTCTTTAAGTTTTCTTAATAGTTTTTTTGGGGAAGTTAACATATTTATAAAATATTTGATTTAAGCTTTGTTAGAGTATCAGAATAGCCTTCAAACAAGGGCTAATTTTTCTGTACTCCTGAGGAAAGACCTTTGAGTTGCTCGTCTTCATTTCTGGTGGTCCTTTATTTAGCTTTGAGTAGGTTATTTATGCAGATGTACACAGTGCTCAGATAAAAACTCAAGGGACGCTCCTAAAAATCTCGGGATTCCTCTCCGTGTGCACTTCTTTCCTGTACATTCTAGTTCCTTGGTTTCCTCGGATTCTAAACTGTCTCCTCACCCTCCCCACGTCGTGGCTTGGTAACATCTCCAGGCAGTAGCTGGAGTCGTAGTAGGACTCCACTTGTTTCTCTTTTCTCGTTGATCACTGTCATCTGCTTTGCTGTGGTCTAATGTGTAGAAACTGTTGTTCATAGGTCTCGTCTCTGGTTTTAGTTGCGTGCGGCATGAGCGTGAGTCCAGTCTGTGTGACACTCATTACTTTCTGCCCAGAGCTGCAACTCCTTCTTTTCTGTAAATAAGGCTCGTATTCATGCACAGTTGGCATTAGTTGATGCCAACTCAATGATATAAATTACGCATAATGGGAGAATTTCAACACAATACACGTGTTCTGTATTTTCAGTGCTAATAATTTTAATTTACATTATATTTATATTTGAGTCAGGTGAGTTAAACTGTGTTCTAACAAGACACACAGACAGGAAGTTAGTTTTTTGTAGTGACTACTATTATTTTGAAGAAAAGAGCAGAACCATAGATCTGAGTGAAACTGGGTGTAGTTTACTCCTTGTATTTTTATGTACGGGAAGAATTTAATCCCAGACCAAACCTACTGCCATTGAGCCCATTCTGACTCATAACGACCCTGTACCCGTGTGGGATTCTGAGGCTGTACGTATTTAAAGGACCTGATAGCCTTATATTTCTCCTGGGGAGCGACTGGTGGGCTTAAACTGCCCACCTTGTGGTTAGCTGCCCAGTGCTTAGGCAATAATGCCACCAACTTACATATTAACAAACACTCATTGCCATTGAGTTGACGCATACTCATAGTAACCCTCTAAGACGGGGTTGAACTGCCCCTGTGAATTTCTTGTGCTGTAACTCTACAAGATTAGAAAGCCCTGTCTTTCTCCTCAAGAGTGGCTGGTGATTTTTAACTGCTGGCCTCGCAGTTAGCAACGTGTAATCACCTTTAGAGGAATACTAAAACGAGTTAGAGTTGGTACTGGGGCCTAGGTATTCTAATTACTAATGTAATACTTTATAACACTAAATCATGCTGCTGTTAAAAATTCTTTGCATTCCATGAGCACCCAGAGACATATAAGCATACTTCCTCTTCTGCCTAGTTCTGACCAAATAGGAGAAGTTTTGAGAGCCCAGCCAAACACCCTCCTTGAAGTCTTCATTCTGTGCTAGGCAAACACTGGCACACTGTGGGCATGAATTGAAGTATTTATCTGGAGTGGTTGAACACATATTTATGTATCTATCACATTAGGTCCTAACCCAGATCGCCACAGGCAATTTAAAGGCAATTGGAGTACTTGACCAGTATTTTGAAAGTTAATATTTGAGATTCAGCTAGAGAAACTGCAGCTCTGTTTGATGTTGACTTGAGTTGCTAAGTACTAGCAGAAAGTCAAAACAATTTGAAGAGATGATATCTGATGAGAGTTTGGCCCTAAGATTTCATCTCTTCAAGGTAACCTTCGTATTCAGTTGTTCAGATATTCACACTATTTTAAAATAATACTGAGTCTGTCTTGGTTAGGTAGTACAGGAAAGGCAAGTCTCTGGTTCAGGTGGAGACTGGGTACTTGGTACTTGAGGAACCCAGGTGTGAGCAGGATCCTGAGCTTTGCAGCCAAGCTTGTGTACACAGTACCGTGTAAGGACAAAAAGGGAGACGAGAAGTAACGTTTTCATTGGTCACTCTTTTTCGCATGTTTCTATGAATTTCAATAAATTATTAGGCGAAAGAAGGAAAAGATGATCTTAATATACACTGGTAATAATTTGGCAACTAGTTCTCTAAGGAAATAGACTTGACTTTCAAATGAGTAAGTAAATACTTTCACCAAAACCAGTTTCAATCTACTGACTTGGTGTCTCTGAAGGCAGAGTTGAGAAGAGATGCCCAGTAGCACACTGTTACATGGTATTTCCACCATACAAATGCAACAGGTAGAAGTAAACTCAAGGCCACAGATAACAGTGAAAGGCAGTACAACAATTAGGAAGTGATGAGTTTTAATCATCATTATTGGGTTGTAGTACTTATGTTTATTATATACTTTGATTTTAATCAAGGCTGTGTTGAGAGGTAAGAAAATCCAGTCAGCTCTGTCATGCTGGTATGAGCTGGCCCTATGTACATGACTGAAAATAGGTAACATTTATTCAGCATGTACTACATGCCAGCACAGGCATCCCTATTTTGTAGTTGATTAAATTGAGGTGCATGGAGGTTAAATTACTTGCTCAAGGCCATCATTTGGAAGTAGCTGAGGTGGGGTTGAAAACCAGGCCATCTGTCTCGAGAATCTGTGCTCTTCTGTACTTTATTGCCTCTGAGGCTAACAACAACATATATATATATATATATATATATAGATAGATAGATAGATAGATATAGATAGATAGATATAGATAGATAGATCTATATAGATAGATAGATATATAGATAGATATAGATAGATAGATCTATATAGATCTATCTATCTATATCTATCTAGCTATATATACTTATTTTTTCCTAAGCCATTTTTATTGGGAAATAATACTGATGTCATACCATTGCATAGTTCAGTCACATCCCGCAATATGTACAATCAGTTTCAAAGCATTCTCTTCCTCCTTGAACTTCTTGAATGAGAGGCAATCATAGCTGTAATAAATTTCAAGTAAATTTCTTATGCACCATGATTATTTTAGAATTATTCAGTAAAGAAAAATAAGATTCTACTTAGATTTTTATTTGAATTTTTACTTATGACAGTGTTAATACCCTTAATATGTGAAAAAAAATTTAAATAAGCAGGCAAGAAAATACTCTCATATAAAAACAGATTGGAGACTGGAGCAGGCAGGTCATAAGAGAAGAACTAACAGTGGCCTGTAAACACCAAAAATGTTTACATAAAAAATGTTTATTTTGTTCTGTGTACTATTAACTCACTCCTTGCAGAAGGCCTGACACTTAGCCTTAATTTTTCACAAGTCTTGATAAAGCATAAATAGAAGTTTCTGGTCCATTTACTTATGCAAAGCCACATAATGTTCGATGTTACTTTTAGTTGTTATAGTACTGAACTTTAAAACAAAGCATCTCAGATTATATTGTTAAATGATTTTTATTATCAAAAAGCCTAAATCCAAACAACAATTGAGAGGTCTCATATATTACTTTTTTTCTTAATTATACTTATGAATCAATATGTGCTGATCTTTATAAGTCCAGTAATCAAAATGGGTATTTCAACCTTTAAGAGGCCCAATAGAATTATGGGAAATGTCTACATCTACATACCTATTACATATGTGTCTTTATGTGTAAATGTGTGTGCATCCCATCTGTTATGTTCAAAACCTTCCAGTTTGGTGCATAGAGCTATTTCCCTGACAGTTTTTTTTGAAGCCTGTGCAGTGTCCCCTGGAAGAGTGAAAGGCTGATGATGTTTCTCTGTTGTTTTCTCCTGGTTATCCATCTCTCCTTTCTTTCTGGAAGATGTCCTTTTCACCCCATCAGAGCTCACAGGTGTGTCTGGTGGATGTTGTGACTTAGTTTGAGACACAGAGAAAGATCAGAACAAGGTTCTTGATGCAGACAGCTGAAAATTGGTGATAAGGAATTTGATGTTTCTGAACTGGTTCAAAATAAATGTTCTAATTATGTCACAGAAGCTCTTTTCTCTTGGGATGGTTCTTTAAGAGATGGCTGCAGAGTATCTCTGAAGACAGCAAAAAGGCAATGAAGGAGAAGCATGAACATGCATTAACATTGATTGAATACTGTCTGGAGGACTAGATCCCTTGCTAAGCATGCACTTCCATTATCATGAAAGAAAAACTTATCTCACTCAGCAATTGAGGAAAAGAATTTGGGGAGGGAAAAGGTAGCGAATCATTTCCTTTAGGAACAGAATTCATTTCACTCAGAGTCAAAATCAGATTATCTCAATAAGGGTTACATACCAGAGTTCTTGAAGTTTTGGGGGTGAGGGCCTCTTCAAAGTATTCTAAATAAAGTTGACCAGACTAATTGCAATTAAGCGCTTCTCTTTATGCTTAAAACTATATTAACCTAGTTTGAGTTTTATGCTTATCAACATGGATTAACAATGCAGTGCGCCTTTTACTAATTCTAAAGGAAACAGTTATTACATGCCATTTGTTTGCGAGATCACACAATTCAAATCATGAGCTCCATGGGTATGGGCAAGAGGTGGAATAACAAGGGATGCGTACTGTTGAAAAGATTAATGCCGTTGCTCCATTTGGTCTGTGTTATAATGTCTGGCTGCCACAGAGCCACCCATTCAAAGTTAAGAAAGACTGCGGCTTTCCCATGCAAATCTTACCAGGAGGCGGAAACATGTCTCCAGAAAACCCAGTGGTTCTTGTTTTTAAAAGCCGGTAATTGGCCCCAGAAGAAAACTGTATTATTTTTCCACCGTTGCCCTAACAAATGGCCACAGGCTTGGTGACAAGCAAAACAAGTTTATGGTGGTTTGTTCTGGAGGTCAAACGTTTGAAGTGGACTTGAAGGGGCTGAAATGAAGGCGTTGGCAATATTGTGTCCCTCCTGGAGTTTCTGGGCGCATCCTTCTTCCCTCACAGCCCCATCACTTCAAACCTCTGCTCCCGAGGTCCCTCCCTCTGTCTCATGTTAACCTGCTGCTTCTCTTAGACGGCCCCTAGGTTTACATTGGGTCTACCTGGCTAATCCAGATCACCTTCCCATCTCCGAATCCACAGTGTAACCCCATTCCCAAAGTTCGTTTTTCCACGTCAGGTAATGTTTTCACCAGTGCTCAGGATTAGGACAGAGACATCCTGGAAAAGGCTCGTTGTTTTCCCCTGCCACAGAAGCCTTTAGGACAGTGGAGCTCCACCTTCCTAATGCCACAACCCTGTGACACAGTTCCTCATGTTGTGACCCCCAACCATAGCCTTATTTTCGTTGCTACTTCATAACTGTCATTTTGCTACTGTTACGAATCGGGCGACCCCTGTGAAAGGTCGTTTGACCCCCCCAAAGGGGTCGCGACCCACCAGTGGAGAACCGCTGCTTCAGGACTATCACAGTAAAACAGGTGCTGTCACACTCGTTCCTATGGCAGACGGTGATATGGGAGACCAGAGGTCAACCTTGAGAAAAATCATCTTGACTTCCGTGACTTAATACAAATCATTTACCTCATAGTGCTCCATCAAAATTATTCACAGATCAGGTATCAGGCATCAAAGAACAAGCAAGGACTGTCCTATAAGGATTTCCTTGGGAAACCTTACCCCACCAACCCTATAACCCTTGAGCTTACCCCTTCAGAATTATTTTTGTACCCCAAAACTCAGAGAACACTGAAAAGAAACATGATTTGAGCCCTGTGAAGAATCCAGAATTGTGTTTTGGCATTGTACTAATCAAAACACCACCTTGAAAATGGAATAGACCTAGGTGGAAGGTATGTTAAGAAGCAGTCCATCAAAGAACAAAAATCATATCATTGTAAATGAGGGGGAGTGCAGGATGGAGATCCAAAGCCCATCTGTAGGTAACGGGACATCCCCTTACAGAAGAGTGGCGGGGAGGAGAAGAGCCAGTCGATGTACAGTGTACCAACAATGAAACATACAACTTTCCTCTAGTTCTTAAATGCTTCCTCCTCACACTATCATGATCCCAATTCTACCTTAAAAATCTAGCTAGACAAGAGGATGTACACTGGTACATATAGGAACCAGAAACACGGAATCCAGGGTGGATGATCCCTTCAGGACCAGTGGTGAGAGTGGTGATATTGGAGGGTGGAAGGAAGGTGGGGTAGAAAGGGGGAATCGATTATAAGGATCCACATATAACCTCCTCCCTGGGGGACAGACAACAGAAAAGTGGGTGAAGGGAGACGTTGGACAGTGTAAGACACGGCAAAATAATGGTAATTTATAATTTATCACGGGTTCATGAGGGAAGGGGAACGGGCATGGAGAGGGGAAAAATGAGTAGCTGATACCAAGGGCTTAAGTGGAGAGCAAATATTTTGAGAATGATGAGGGCAACAAATATACAAAAGTGCTTGACACAATTGATGTGTGTATGGATTGTGATAAGAGTTGTATGAGCCCCCAATAAAATGATTAAAAAATTGTCCACAGCTAACTTTGCTTGTATCCAGTTCACATATATGGAGAGCAGCTCGTGTCTTCACCTGGGCAGGAAAGCAAATCAAATAATACAGATCTTCTGGAAAAGGCTATACAAAAGATTTCCCCAGCTGGTTAAGATGTTTGTCTCCCGAACGATCTAAATTTTCTTATTCTGCCAATCAAATGATTTGATAAGTACAGTTACTTAAAGAGAAGCGGTCTTTAGAAACAGGATGAATCTAGAATAAGAATTGATAGTTTTCTACAGTATTTTTAGCTCCCCAATTTTTCAATGACTATTGCATTGCTTATATTTGGTTTATATAACAGTATGGAAATTAGAATTCAGCTGAGGCTACAACAGTCTTTGGCAGGAAAGCATTAAAATTAAATATTAACATAGTGCAGACAGATCCTGAAAAATATATAAAAAGTTTTTTAAAGCCTATTTAACTCTTCTATTTAGTGGCAGCTTTAATAACAGGGCTTCCTGATGTTGTAAAAACCATTGAAATATATTTCTGAATACCAATATATGAAATTTGAAGTTAAGGAAGACGTAAACAGGTCAGACATACTAGGAATATTGGGCCTTGTTGGGTATTTCCTAAACACCAGTACCTCAGTCCTATTTCTATGGCAAATTTCATAGATAAGGCCTATTAGTAAATTGCCAGGATGCTTATAATAAGTGCCCAGGGAGATTACAATAGAGCACTGTTGCTAAGCAACTGAACCCTCTGCCCATAATAACACATTCGGGACAAGACTGAGTGTCCTTACCCATGCCACAGCTCTCTACCCGACTGAGCAAGTATGTGAAGTGGTACAGCCTTTCCTGCTCACAAAGTGGGAGAGGCCAGAGAGGTGGTAGGAGGTGGTCTCACTGTCCTCCTGAAGGAGAATCCAATGGCCTTTTGTCTTAGTTTGTCTTTACAGGAAGCTAAAAAATAGTGTGACAGACAGTTTCCCAGGGTTCTTAAAATTTCATCAGTTCATTAACGCTTAGCTCATTCGTGTGACTTTGGATTCACCTCGTGTTATTGAGCTGAGTTTATTCAGGAGAGCCGTTCAGATGGCGCTAAATCAGCAGGCGGGGTTAGGGAGGAAGGAGTGGAACTGTGGCAGAAATGAGATTAGGGGCGTACTCCTTTTGGGGTATTTCTGTACATCAAAGTTGGTCCTTTGATCAAAACTCAGGACTTGCCTGTACAGACATTTTGATATCAGAACATCAAATTCTAATGGAATGTGTAAGAAGAAAGAAAAACAAAACAAGTTACTTAATTCTATGTTTTCCCCTGCGGAGTTTAGACAGGAAGCATTCATCATTTTATTATTAAATACCTAGCTAGCATGAAAATATCACTGTGTCTTGCATGAATGTTTGTGGATGCTTGCAAGCATTTATTACTGGGTTGAAATTAATTTTACATAGCAATCTTGCAAAGCCTTTCATTTAAATATCATTAATGATACTCTGTGTTATTATTGGCTGCAGTGTTTAAGTTAGAGAGAATGGGGACATCAGATGGCTACAGTATTTCATAATCTACTTCTAGGGTTAGCTGTTCCAGTTTAACCTCATGTGCACTCCTGGTGCACTCAAGTCCTAAGCTCAGGAGAGGCAGAGTTGCTGGGGATTTGGGCCTTGGAGGTATCCTCCATCCCCCTTCGTAGGGATCATCTTTAAAGGGCGTCTGCACAACCCTTTCACCCAGTTCTAAAAGTGGATCACTTCTACTGGGCTTTAAAAATGGCTTAAATTGGTCATACTTCCTTTTTGGGAAGATGTACCAAATTCGTTCTTGATTAATTTGGTTCCTGGAAGCCTGATACATCAAAGCCATCCTGTCCTGTAAAACCACCCTGGGTCTACTTATGGGTTGAAAGTTTTGATTTGTATGCCTTGTTGGCATAGACTCTCTAGGTGGCATAAACTGTGAGCACTCTGCTAGAACCTAAAGATTGGTGGTTCAAACCCTCTCTGAGGCACTTTGGGATTATAGACTTAGATAATCTGTTTGTGAAAAAGACGGTAGCCTTGAAAACCTTGTGGACTATCCTGCTTTGCACACATGGGGTCGCCGTGCATTAGAATCGGCTCGGCAGCGGCAGTAGTAGAAACCAACCCCGATTTAGTGTGATGGGAAACTGTGGACATGATAAACAACCAGAGTCTTTGCATATATGTACACACATATACGAGCCTTATTTAAGGATCCATTCCCCCAGCCTATTTGTCATTCTTTGTCTTAGCATCGTGTCACCCGCTTCCCTTTTAGGCTGAGGGTTTAACACGATGTACGACTTGCCAGATGCTGATGTAAGTTCTTTACATATGTTAAGTTAATCCGTATACCGACTCCATGAGATAGGTATCATTATTCTTATTTTACTGATGAACAAATAAGTGCCCAGAGGTATAAGAGACTTGCCCAAGTCACGGGGCTTTAGTGCCTGCCAGAGATGGAATTCTGGAATGCCACTCAGGTTGTTTGGCTCTGCAGTCTGCTCAACTTGATCTCTCACCTACACCATACCGGCTCACCAGCTTCCTACTTCTGCTGTATATTATATTGCTAGATTTTTGTAAGTGGTTTGGACATGCGTACGGTACGGTACCAATAAGAGATTAAATGCTCCAGCATGTATTTTTGACTTCTGTTTTTGTATAATAATGTCTGAATGGATTAACTAGACAGCTAACATAAAAGATATCATGACCAAACTACACTCCTCGAATCTGCGTTGGTGTCTTCTCATATTCTTGCATATGTCTTAAGAAAATCCACTTTTCATTTTCTTGGGCTTGTGCTTGCTAGGGGTTTCTTCCCTGACAGCGTAGCTGCAGCGGTTGCTGTGATAAATGCTGTGGGAGGAAGCGTGGCATTGTGAGCAGGACTGGGGAGATAGGCCTCAATGAAGAGTTTTCTTAATTGGCCTGTCATAAATGTGACAGGGGGTCAAACCCTGCTATGAGGGGCGGTGAGTGGCAGGTGCTATTTCTGTCACCAGGAAAGTCTCTGCTGATTTTTAGTGCGGTAACATCCCTAAATAGAAGCATTCTGTCACTCAGTCCTTCCATTTGTGGAAGCATTCATTCTGTCACTCAGTCCTTCCATTTGTGGAAGCATTTTGATCAGGTTTATTTATTTTTTGCTTCCTAATTATTGAGAGACAGCATCCTATGTAATATAAAAATAACGTGTAGGAATAACAAAGAAAATTTTACCAAAGTACACTAGTTTTTCTTTGCTCATTTCCCCACATGTACTTTTAACATGTATTTTGTACTTTAATAAATGAATAACATAGAACAAAGCATTTTTGTATATATCTATGTAAAAGGAAATTAAGGTTTAATCCGATTTAATCTAAATTGGAGTCATCAGAGTTACTGCTTTCATATTCCTAATTACTCAGTAATTAATTTATTTTTATATTAGTGATACAGTGTTAGACAATATAACCAGTTCAAAAGGAATGTTTAGGGCTAGCAGTCATGTTTTAGCACGAGTAATGGGATTTATTTATTTATTTGTTTGGTAAGGTAAAAGAATGGCCATGGGGCAGGGGGGCATATGCTGGAATGCTTTAAGTTTTTATTTGTAGTTCTTTTAGCCAAACATGGATTTCTTAAATAGTATAACCACTAAGTATATAAAATGAAATTTTCCAAAGTAAAGCTTTTGCATGATAATCATTGCATCGAGGGTTATCTAAATAGATAAATGACGCTTGAAGAGATTTAAGTAATTTCATGACTGACTATTTCAGTCTAGCATAGCATGAGGATTTTGGAAAATACTTGATAATATTCCTACATTGAAGACATTTTCCTCATTATCATAAATATTTTAGAATATTAAAAATTATTTTCTTGGTAAGTGCATGACTGTTTAGATTTGCTCTTGGGGGAAAATTTGCCATTTACTATAGGATTTGCCTCAATTTTTTTCTTCTATGAGATAACTCAGTTCATGTTCCCTCCCTCCCCCATTCATTTTTTCCCTGAAATATTTTACTTTAGATTTATGGGTGCATTCTTGTTTTAACTAGAATTGACTATAATCCAATTGCATGTGATTTTTTCTTCAATTTTTAAGCAGCTAAAATCTTGTTTGATTTTATTTTTAGCAGAGTAATTTTAGTTCCAGACAAGCAGGTATCAAGAAAAGCCATGTTTAGCTTTAAGTAGAACTTTATAGAACTGCCAAGAGCTTTTTTTTTTAAAGCAACACAAATCCCTGTTTGCCTTGGGCTTGATTCCAGCTCTTAGCTCCGCAGTGATGACCTAACAGAATTGCCTCATAGGGTTTCCAGTGAGTCAGTCTTACGGAAGCGGCCTGTAGCCATGGTCTCTCCTTCCCTCAAAGCCACTGGTGGATTTGAACCAATGACCTTTCATTAGCAGTCAGGTGCCTAAACACTGTGCCACTAGGGCTTATTTAACAACAACAGTCCAGCTGCCATCAAGTTGATTACAATGCACAGCAGCTCTACACAGGATACCCAAGGCTGTAAACTTTCACAGACACAGAATTTTTTCCTCCTTGAAGCAAGCTGGAGGGTTTGAACTCCAGACTTTGCGGTTAAACATCCAATGCTTACAGCCCCACCAGGGCTCCCTTTGGCTCAGTCAGACTTATGTAAGTTATCAGCATCATTAAAAAGTCTGGAATGTTTGCTGTTTTCTTACCAAGGAATTCATATTTCTTATCACTGTCTATTAGTAAAGAATGTTGTCACAAAGGCTGGAAATCGATGTGTCAGATTCTGAGTTGCTGAAAAGGAGGAAGACTTTTGATAGATTATGTGGAAAATGGGAAAATGCTGCAGACATAATTTTAGTATTAAAGCAGTTGTTATAGCTTAGGTCTTTATTTTTAATCCCATCCCAGCCCCTTCATTTTAAGTGAGTAAAGTCAATATCCATGAACTTATTTCATCGATTTAGTTCAAGCTTTCTTTTTCAGCGAACTGTCTTGGGGTCACAGAATACTTTCTCTCAGAACCACTGAGACACCCCTTTTCCTAGGAAGCCACATTGTCATACTGATGAGCCTGCAGCATCCTGCAGCTCCTATATGGGAAAGGGTATCTCTAGTTCCACTCCAGGGGCCCTGAGGGCTTAGTGGGCTATGTAAGCACTGAGATGCTAAGTCATTGGTCATTGGTTCAAACCCATCAGTCTCTCCACGAGAGAAAGATGAGGGTGTCTCCTCCTGTACAGACATTTAAAAGTCTCAGAAATCCAAAAGGGCAGTTCTACTGTCCTCTGGATTTTGCTGAGAGTTAGAACCAACTCTATGACAGTGAATTTTTAGTTCTATTTGGGAAATGAAACTTTTTCCACCTCAGCCTAAGCTGGTAGCATGTGGAGATGGGCTGACTTTGGATCCCTAGCTGAGTCTCTTCCTGCTTATGCCGCATTGGAAAGTTGCTCCCTGTCCTGCTCCAATTTTCCTTGTCTCTGGCAGGTTCAGGAGATAAAGCTTTTTTTCTGGAAAGGATTCCTCATCAACCCGAGGAATCCCATCTAAAACCGTTCTAGTTAACGTTCTACTGAAAGAACCAGAATGCTTCTTAGAAGCGAGGAGGGCAAGGTTTCGTCTCACTTTGGACAAGTTGTCCGGAGAGAACAGTCTGTGGAAAAGAACATCGTGTTTGGCAGAGTGGAGGGTCAGTGAGAACAAGGAAGGCCCTGGGTAAGATAGATTGGTCCAGCGTGGCTGCAGCATAACAGTGATTGGGAGGCTGATGCAGGAGGTGGCTAGGATGTGTTGGAAGCCACTTGGCGCCATCTACCACCACCACCACCAAACGAATGAAGACCCTGTGCTGGTGGGGAGGGATGAAGCACAGGGATCAGACATCCCAAGTAGGCCTGGTGCTAGTCGTTCCTCACTGAGACCTGGGGCAGAGCCTCTACTTTTATTTATTTATTTTTTTCCTTAATAGTGGTGATGGACGTTTAGTGTATCTAGTTAGTAGTTTGCATTAGGTTATTTCTGATGTCCCTTCCTGCTTTAACATAATATGCAATGATCACAATTTTTTGTAGAAGGGGATTTTAAAATGATTAGGTGATGAAATGAGATAAACATAGGACTTGCTACATATAATAACCAGTTTTTTATATGTGCCTGTGACTGAACGAGAAACTTTCTTGAAGTTGCTGTTCTTAGGGGATGCTGATTTGACCCCCACTTCGTGACTTCAGCTACTAAAGAGTGGCACACTGCCCCCACCATGGTTGCGATGTTTGAGCCCATTGTTGCAGCCACTGTCCAGGTCTCTGCTTTGCCTTGAGGATCCTCTGCTTTTTCACCGATCCTCTACTGTAGCAAGCATGATGTTCTTTTCTGGTACTGCTTTCCCTGATAATAAACCCGAAGTACATGAGATAAAGTCTCTTCACCTCCAAGGAGCATTAGAAATAATCCGTTTGTATTTGGGCTTATTATGAAAATTAGCATTTGATCTCAGTACATTACTGAAATGTCTTTATGTCCAGTGGGCAGGTGATATGTTGTAGGTAAATACAACCTTAACATTTTCCCTAAAATGTGCTCTTTTACGGCAAATACAGATTGCCATCCTATTTTTTTAGCCTAATATATTAAGTACTATAGCCTAACATGTATAAGGAAGTAAAATAATATTGCTAAACAAAACTGTGTATTTAAAATTCAAAAGTTGCATAAAATTTTAAACAGTTCATGCAATTTCTCAAGTAAAAATGAAGTAGGACAAACATTGTTAAAAAATACACTCATAGTTGACAACCTATTTAGACTGGTCTCTTCCTGTCTTAGTCTGTGGTGCCAGATTTAACTTCAGCTTCTTAAGTCTCTTGCCACAAAGTGAGTCATCAATGGGGACATTGACTGTGATTTTCCCAGCTGTCCATGTGGACGGTGGGAGATTAAGTGGAATGTGTGCTGGCAGTCAACTTGTATTTCCCCCCCTTTCAAATAGAACTATGAGGGGGCTTCAAAAATTAGCAGAAGATTCCATTATCTTTTAATTTCATTTTTCTGTGAACTTTTTGCAGCCCTCTTGTACCCAAGGCTCTAATTTGTTGAGTTTCTAATTAGTATAAGACATTTATGATGGAGGTGCAGATTCATTTTAAAATTGAATGTCTGCTACCAACCTAATGGCTAGATTGTGAAACAAGTTTATACAAATTTTAAAAAATTGGTCAGATGTAGCAGTTGCTTAATAAAGTATTGAAAGGTTTGAATACCCCTTGGTTCAAGCTGTAGACAGCACCCTGCCATGCAGGTAGAAAGAGATGTTAGGAACTATGCTGAAGTTATGCATCACTCAGGGAGGGACCGCTGAGATCTGTGCCCTGATACCAACCCCATTCCTGGAACACTTGTGGCTGAGAAGACTGAATTGGAGTGGGAGAGAGGGGAAGGAATTCAGGGTGGGCCCAGAGAAGAACCCCTGGGATTAGTGTCTTTCAAGACAAAGTGGGAACATTTGGGGGCGTGAGCCCATAAGTATAGGTAGTCTTCACACACTTCTGCCTCCCAGCTGTTCCCTTTGCTTTCAAATGCTGAGTGATTGGACATTGCAAGCAGCCACGGGAGCCGTGGTGCAGGAGGCCGGCCACCATGAATTTTGCATTGGGCGGTCATGGTGTGCCTCATGCAACAGATTTGCCAACCGGCTGTTACTCAAAAACACTGAACTCCTTATCAAGAAACACAGAATGCCAGCAGTTGGAAGAAAATGCCCAGTTTCTGTGCTCATTTATTTAAAAACCTTCCCTAAGGTTTACTAAGGAAAAACATGTTATAGGATATTTCTTACTCATTATGGAAAATCAAGTTTAATTCCAATAGTGTGTATATATATATATATATATATATATATATATATATATATATATATATATATATATATATATATATATTTAAGTGCTGGTTAATACACCATTGTATGTAACTTAGGAAATGATCCAAAAGTATTAGGTAAATGACAGACTCTCACTCCCATACTTTCCTATAAGTAATTTTTTCTTTATAATAATGGAAAATACAAACTGTGAAGTGATTGCTTCTTAACATACCTTCCATCTAGGTCTATTCCATTTGCAAGGTGGTGCTTTGATCAGTACAATGCCAAAACACAATTCTGGATTCCTCACAGGACTCAAATCATGTTTCTTTTCAGTGTTCTCTGAGTTTGGGGTACAAAAATATCTCTGAAGGGATAGGTTCACGGGTTATAGGGTTGGTGGGGTAAGGTTTCCCAAGGAAATCCTTATAGGACAGCCCTTGCTACCCTGGAAGAATGAGCAGGTGTATTGAGGAGATGTGATAAAAAAATATATTTTTTCTTCAGTGGAACTTTCCTGGCCTTTTTCTTACCTATGTGGTTTCCAATTTTCCTCAACCTTCTTTATCATAAGCCTCTGTGATTTATCATAAGCCTCTGTGATTTGAGGAAATCTTTTAAGATCGCTGCTCTGGGATCTCACCCTGATGCATCTCTGCGTCCACTGGCCTGTTGTCTTATGTGGGGCGTCTTTCACGTAAACTTGTCGCAACGCTTCAGTGAGTTAACATGTCCGCTTGAGTGTTGATGACTATTTGGCATCCACCCTAATAATCACCCCCACCCTGTACCCCAGGACACAAAAAAGAATTTTCTTTTGAAGGTACCTTAATGAGATTAAAAGAAGTACATTGCGGAGAGACCTTGTGTGCAGCCATTGTGCATTGAAAAGACCCGTTGAAGCACATTTCATTTGGAGTAAACTAGGGCACATATGGACTGGGACTCTCATTGCAGACCTTTTTGACTTTCCCTCACAGTGAGTCTTCATCAGGGCGGATGGTAGTTTTCAACTACTGACCTTGCTGTTAGCAGTGGATGTAGATAGAACCCACTGCGCTACCACAGCCCCTTCATGCTGAGTCTTATGATCCATGAACACAATGTTTAGTTAAGCATCCTGTAACGTAGCTCAGAAATATGCTTGTTTTTACTTTACTAGCTTATGTAAATGACTAGAATATTATCATAGTGATTAGAGTATTATTTGAGTGGTTTGTGGAACATAGGCTTGGACTTAGAGGTGGATTCAACTTATTACTCTTGTCATTTGCTACCTAAATGACCTGGCAAAATCGCTCAGCTTCTGTCACTCTCAGTTTCACATTTCTAACATGGGCTTGTGAGGGTGAATACTGTACCTAGTAAAGAGTTAGGTACAAAATGAAAGTTATTACCCTTATCAAGGATCGCTGGTGGCACAGTGGGTTAAGCATTGGTGGTCTGAATCCACCAACTACTTCACATAGAAAAGAGGCTGTCTGCTTCTGTAAAACTGTGCGACCTCAGAAACACTATGGGGTCATTCTACTCTATCCTGTAGTTTGCGGTGAGTCAGAATTGACTCAATAGCAGTTGGTTTGGTTTGGGAATATCTTTATGATGATGATGAACACCATCATCATCACCATCTAGTAATAACAGCCTTGTACAGTCATCTCTCCCAAATAGTGATCCCTGCCCAGCAACCAGGTGGTGGTCTGTAGCAGCTGCTCAGCACTCTCTTGTGCACCTACATGGCTGATGAATGCTGCCAAACTGTTGCTCTTTTAAGTTTCTCTTTCCTCTGCACCACACTGACCACGGGTCCCCAGTTTATGAATTCTTCCTGCAGTTTATGCTCATGCCATTGATAAGACCACAACATTCCTTGGCAGTTGAATCTGGGATTTTTATATTTTCTAATCCCATTCCTTCTTTTGTTGGAAAAGTTCATCCTAAGTGGATATCTTTCACTGTCTGAACACTTCTTATCTGCTTGCTTTAGACGGTAATAGGGTCGCCTTACAATCACCATGGTTTTCACTTGAGAATTTGTAGACTGTACATTTATACAAGATATTATGTATTTGTAAATTTTGTTTCTTTTTTGGCATGGTAGGGGACTGTGTTAGTCTGGTTACTGTAGAGAAACAAATCCACAAAAACTCATGTATAAGAGAGAGTTTTATATAAATGGTAAGTGCACATCAAGAAAATATCCCAACCCAGTGCTGCTCAAGCCTACAAGTCCAACATTAACCCATATGTCCAACACTAATCCACAAAGTCCTCTTCCATATCACAAAGCACACGCAACGATGCTGACTGCAGAAGGAAAGCCGAATCATTGAACGTGTAAACATCTCAGTGCTGGCAGTGATCTCCACACGGCTGTTCCAGCACCCAGGGCTGCATCTGGGGAGGTCCATGTGGCTTCTCCTCAGGGATGTCTTGCAGGAAGTGAGTGAGCTTTGCCAGCTGAAGGAGGGAACTGGCTAAGGCAGCTGCACCCTGGTCTGACCATCACAAAGCAAGAGACCTGAGAACTAGAAAGGTGAGGTTCACTGAGCCATTTATCCCTCTGCCCTTCATTTAACCCCATATGTGTTTATCGGCTAGGTTGGCACAATAAACTACCTACCTAAGGGACCCTGGAATAAAAGATACAATTTTATTTATTCCATGTTTCTAAAAATTGTGCATGTGAGCTACATAGTAGTAAATCCATTTGAGAACCGGAACTCATCACGACTGCCTTGTTTTTGCAACTGTCTCACCGCTGCAGTCTGACCTCTTTTGTATCGCTCTCTCCACTTCATGAAGATATTGAGTTTTCCTTATCAGACCGCTTTTGCCTAACAGGTTATGGCTTTTGCATGTTTAACTAGATATTAGCTTCAGATCAGCTTGTTTTTGTACTCTTCCAGCTCAGAGGATAGATAGTATTTGGATTTCATGGCGATACTATTTTCTAATTACAGGTAACATTTAGGTCAATTTTTACAAAATAGCATGGGGATTTTTAACTTCACATAATGAGTTTGATTTTCCAACGATCCTACGTTTTATCTTGCTTTTATATAAACAAACTGAGTCAGAAGGAAGGCATTTGATTTGCTAACAGGAAATCAAAACTCGGCTCTCATTTGTTTCCCAGTCCCAGATGAGCCCGTTTCCTTTGAAACTACATGAAGAGCATGATTCATACAGTAATTTAATGTAAGAACTGATCCAAATGTTTGGAATTTGGCTTAAAGACTTACGAATCTCAAACTGTGGCCCTGAGACACTCTTCAAGCCTGGAACTAAGCCCACCCAGGAGCATCAACTCTCAGCCCAGCTTTAGACAGGCCTCTAAAGTGGCCACTGCCACCAGGGAGGAGGATGCGCCTCACAGCAGCCAACCCCGAGGGACTTGAAGGACAGCATGTGCCCAAAGCAAGGCTCAGCAAGCTGGAAGGGGAGGAGAGCAAGAGGAATGGAAGTAGGAGGACCCAGGGAAGAGTTAAGTTGTGGGGATTGTGATCAATGCCATGAAACTTAAGTCGGTGTTCACTGTGGAATGGAAAACTAGCTGGCTGTGTAAAATTTCATCCAGACAGGTAAACAAGCGGCCTTGTAACTCAGAAGCAACAAAGCCCACATGGAAGAAGCACAGCAGCCTGTGCAATCACGAGGTGTCAAAGGGATCAGGTATAAGGCATCATCAGAACAAAAAAAATATTACCAGAGTGAATGAAGGGGGAAGTGCAGGGTGGAGACCCAAAGCCCATTTGTCGGCCACTGGAAATCCCCTTGCAGAGGAGTGTAGGGGAGATGAGTCAGTCAGGGTGCCGTCTAGCACCGATGAAGAATACAGTTTTCCTCCAGTTCCTAAATGCTTCCTCCCTCCCCCACCCCCAACTATCATGATCCGAATTCTACCTTGAAAGTCTGGATAGAGCAGAGGATGTACACTGGTGCATATGGGAGCTGGAGGCACAGGGAATCCAGGGCAGATGATACCTTCAGGACCAGGGTGTGAGTAGCAATACTGGGAGGGTAGAGTGAGAGGGGGGTTAGAAAGAGGGAACCAATTACAAGATCTACATGGGACCTCCTCCCTGGGGGACGGACAACAGAAAAATGGGTGAAAGGAGACGTTGGACAGGGCAAGATATGACAAAATAATAATTTAGAAATTATCAAAGGCTCATGAGGGACGGGGGAGAGGGGAGGGAGGCGGGGAAAAGAGGACCTGATGTAAAGGGCTTACGTGGAGAGCAAATGCTTTGAAAATGATGAGGGCAAAGAATGTACAGATATGCTTTACATAATTGATATATGTATGGATTGTGATAAGAGTTGTATGAGCCCCTAATAAAATGTTTTTAAAAATTTCACCCAGACAACAAGCTTTTTAAAAATGCAGTTATTTTTCATTAACAAATGTCTAACTGTGCATGTGTACTTATTATTAAACATATGGGAAAGGTTTAGCCATAAATTCCATAGTTTATACTCCAAAAGAAATTCGGTGAATGAGTCCAGATTTCAAAAAGATCACTGTAATCTAGTTGTTGAAAGCTAAATTCAAAATCCGCGAAGCAGATTCAGCTTGAAATGATACATCAGGATTATTTAGAATCTTATACTACCCCCGGAGCAGTACCACTGAAGCATGCATGTCGACACAGATGCACGCATGAGGGATGGTTGCAATTGAGAAAGGAGTTAAGAACATAAATATTGGAAAAATAATACCAAAAGAGGAGGAAAAAAATGAGACCAATTAAATAGAAAGTAAAATTCAATTTCCACCTGTTAAAAAAAAGTCAACTTCTGCTGATACAACATTTTTTTTTTGCTCTTGTGGTATTTAAAAAAATTTTATTGGGGGCTCTTACAGGTCTTATCACAATCCATACTTATGTCCATTGTGTCAAGCACATTTGTACATAGGTTGCCATCATCATTCTCAAAACATGTTCTTTCTACTTGAGCTCTTGGTATCAGCTCCTCATTTCCCCCCCTCCCTCCCCGCCCCACCTCCCTCTTGATGATTCAACATTTTTATGAACTCACTGTCATCAAATCCGGTCCAGTTTACTGTGACCCTGTAGGACAGAGTTCACTGTCCCTTGGGGGACAGGCTGTCAATCTTCCGGGAGCAGAAAGCCTAGTCTTTTTCTCGTGGGGTGGCTGGTGGGCTCCTACTGCTCACCTTGCCGTTGGGAGCCCTGCAGTAATCCCCTCCACCACTAACCAGAAAACCAGACTCACCCATTGAGTTGATTCTGAGTCATAGCGACCACATAGGACAAAGTAGAACTGCCCCTTTGGAATTCAGCTAGTTGAACCCTTTATGGGAGAAGAACGCCTCATCTTCTCTTGTGGAGTGGCTGGTCGTTTTCAACTGATAACCTGGAAGTTAGCAGCCCATTGTGTAACCCACTATGCCATTATACAGCGTCTTAAAAAGTATTCTTATTAGTAAGGGACTCTTCGTAGATGGTAAGTGGAAAAGATAAAGACCCTCAATTGGATGAATCGACAGCAGCTGCAGCAGTGGGCCCACACGTAACAAGGTTGGGGAGAGTCTGGCGGGAGTGGACTTGGTTTCATTCTGGTGAACACAGATTGCTGGGAGCTGGAACTGACAAGACAGCACCCAACAACAAGGGGTTCTGGTAATTATTACCATAGTAAAAGGCTTATTTGAACAATAGATGCCGAGAGTCTGATTGCTTTAATCCTTTTGTTATCTCCTGTGGGAAAATGTACATCCATGTTTTGTTAGAACGCCCATATATGACTCTCAAGAAATGAACTATTGCTGTGGCACTTAAAATAAGCGATATTTTATGTCCTCAGATTTTAATGATTACAGCAGTGTGTTAGTCCGGATAGACTAGAGAAACAAATTCCGGACACTTATATGTGTATAAGAGATAGTTTTCTGTAAAGGGTAATTTTACATTAAGAAAGCATCTCAACCCAGTCCACTCCAAGCCTGTAAGTTTGGTATTAGCCCATATGTCTGATACCAATCTATAAAGCCCTCTTCAGACTCATGGAACACATGCAATGAAGCCGAATGCAGGAGGTTCACAAGCCAGTGGTTGACGTCTATGGATCCAGTGGCGGTGTAAGCATCTCAGCACTGACAGGTGTCTCTACATGGCTTCTCCAGCTTCAGGGGTCTGGTTGCATCAGGGTCGGTCCATGTGGCTTCTCCAGCTCAGGGCACTAAGGTAGTTCCATGTGTCTTGTCAGCTGCAGTGTCTCACAGGGAGTGAGCTGAGAGAGAGTGAAGTGTCTCTGGTCTCCAAGGAGGAAATACAGGAGTTCCCAGAATCCTCAGAAGACTGTGCCCACCCAGAGGCCTCATTGGCTGTGATCCCATTGACAGACTAGACCCCACCCCTTCACTCTTGATCCTCAAATTTACAAATGATTATGTAACTACCACAAAAGTAAAGACATTTTAATATTCAAATGACATTAAGATATCTTTAAAAGTCCTGGAAAATTGAGAATGTTTTTGGAGCAAGCAATTTGTTTTGACATTGCTTTTTCAAAATTAATATTTCAAGAGACATGCCAGTGGCACCAAAGCATTTATCTCTGTGTAACTAGTTCCACAACTACCTTAAAGCTGCTTCTTATAATGTGTTTGTATTTTTTCAATTTTATACCATCTTTTTCCCAGAGCAGTACTTGAGAGTTGTGGAAGTAGCATGGTTTTCAGAATTTAGCTGTTGTTCAAGTCCGTCTGAGTGCAGCGTTGACAGGTGTTCAGTCTAATTACCCAGTACTCAATCCTTCGGGTAAAAATCAGGTAGAGTCTTTGATAGTTTTTTTTTATGTGCGCACAGTAGGATGGTATATCTTGAGAGCTTCATGACATTAATGAAGGCAGTTGAGTTGAATGAGCTCCTCAAATTCATGCAGCAAAGCAAACAGCTGAATTGTAATAGACTGAAAGGCAGAATATGGTCATGTGGGTTTTTTTGTATTTATAACAAAACAGGTATATTATTGGTCTAGCTGTTACTGATCATGTGTTTTGTATTTAGGACTTTGGAAGGGTCAGTGAAATGGAGTTGTGGTCCTTGCCCTTCCTTCCTTTGCCATCATTTCTGATGGGGAAGTTGCTTTTGTTTTCAGCACCAGTCACACTTGCTTTGGGAGATTGGGTCAAAGGAAAGTGAGTCTGCCCTGGCAGGTTCCCCCACGAACCATGTGTTCCTGTGGCACTGCGTCGTGAGCTTTCATTCAAGAGCAGGTGACAGCTTGGACATAGCCTGACAGTCCGGGTGATTCCATTGAGCTCGTGCTCTGCTAGGAACAGTGTTGACTCTCTGGCCAGCTTGGCCTGCCCATAAATTCATCTAAGAGGCGTAGTGATGTGATGGAATAACATCCCCTCTCAGGCTTCTATTTGAAATGGACCTTTGACCCTGTCGGCATTGGAAATGGTTGTGTGGACATTTTAAGGGTTCTATCAAAATAAAATGGCAGCGAGAAGCTTGAACAGAAGATACTTATAGTCAGGACGTGCAGTGTAAGACTCTCCTGAAAGTCATTCTTTATTGTGTTTTGTAGTTGCTTAAACACAGAAGGTGTGTCTAAGCGAGAGTGACTCCTTTTATAGATTAAGGGGGAAGGGGGGCACAGTTCTTCTGAAGTCAAAGCAAAGCTTCAAATACAGTAGTAGCCCAAGCTTTGAACTTGATTTCTAAAGGGGTCAGCTGTTTCCAGATCACCAGTTAGTGTCTTTGCCCAAGATCTAGAGTTTAGGTGTTTTTAGAGCACAGGGGTTTTATAATCCTGGCTCTCTGACACTGCACTTTTGTCACTTGAAAGATAAAGGTAATAATAATGCAGTTAGAGGGTTTTAGTAGGATCACATGGGGTGACATATATATACCATTTAGTTCAGTGACTAGTACATATTAAGGACTCCCCCCACCCCCATCCCCAATAGCAGCCATATTGTAAGGTTTTCATTTAAGTGATAGTAGAGTGATTTGGGTCATTGGTCAGTAGTTTACTCTTTCACTGTACGATCATAGTTCTGTATCCTGCACAGTTTTTAAGAACACTGGCAGTTCCCACGTTACGTACATACTTGCCTCTAACGTTATGTAAATTTGCTCTCAACTTGAAATGAGTGAACCAACCCTTAACCTGAAACAAATGATTAATCGCAACAACATTCTCTTGTTGTATATGCAGCTTAAAAGGCCCTTTCTTTAGGCCTGGGAATGGGTTTCTGGTTTTGTTCTACCCCCTGCTGAGAATTTTATTTTTGTCCCAAACACCAGAGCGCTTCAGAAAGTTCATGGAAAGGTGGAATTAAAAGATAATGGAATTTTTCCAGGAATGATTTGAAACTTCCTTGTGTACCGGGTTATAACCCACCTCTAAGAAGCTTGCCAGGCGATTCTTTTGTGCCTTATGCAAACAGTTTATGATTCAGTATATATGTGGTGGAAAGGATATTTTTCAACAGGATGTCAAACCAGAGTGAACACCTGCTTATTTTGCATGAGGATCCAGTGCCCTCACGTCGAATTCTAACAACCCCCCCATGGCATAGAGGGCAGAACTGCCCCCACAGGGTTGGCACGGCTGTAAACCGTGCCGGAAGCAGACTGCCCATCTTCCCCTGTGCAGTGGCTGCTGGGTTCACACCATCAGCTTTTTGCTTAGCAGTTGAGCGCTTCACCGCTGTGCTACCAGAGCCCCCCTTCTTAGAGCACTAAAGGAAAGCTAAAGAAGAGCCTGTTCGGACTTGCCTACACGTTTGACATGAACACACACTCAGAAACAGGTATCCTCTGTCATCCAGGGACTGCCTATAATGATTCCCCTCTTCTCAAGTGGATTTTTGACCTTTTCAGAAGCGTGGAATTCACTAAAGGCAAGGAGTCGTCCAGTACTTCGTGAATGGCGGTGTTGATGCTGGATTGGCTGGGAGCCAGGTGGCAAACATTAAAAGGCAGACATGCATTTTTCCTTTGACTAGGGGCCACATGGTGCCCTTTCCCTACATCAGGCTCCATGCATATCACTGGGTGTTGGGTGCATAGAGCGAGGGGAAAGGTCTTGCTACTAAAAAGTTGGACAATGTGCTATTCGAGATAAATTAGCACGTTCCCATGAGCTCATGCTTTGTCCTAAAAGAAGTCTTTGTTTTGAGATTCTGCTGAGAGTCCAGCTAGCAGTGTGAGCCAGTATTTGGTATAATGCCTACTTATTGAATTCTACTATGTTCTGTTTGTGTTTAAAAACTGGTGACATTGAAACCCAAACAAAAATATTTATTTGTAATCTTACATGCTGCATTTTACTGAAGTGATGTTTGCTAAGGAGTTTTGCCTTATTACAAAATTTAACAGATTGATTTAATCCTACCCTTCTTCTCCAAGAAATTTAGGATGCATGACACAAATTTATAAAGCTAAAAAATTTGCTCGTTACCCATGGAAATCAGAAAATACGATTTTATTTATAGAATTGTTTTTCTAAAATTTAAATATATCACTCAGCATGTCATTCTTTTTTTGTAGGTGTTATAATACTTTGTTTCCAAACCTATTTTCTAATTCTCTCTTAAATGTAAAATATAAACAAAAGAGAAAATGCTCAAGAAATAGAAGTGGGGAAAGATATTAAGAAACTAAGAGTCAACTTTAGTTTTTATTAATATCTGTTATATAATGACAGGATTAGGAATCTTTAGTACATTTGGTACTTTTACAAAAATTGTATCACAATTTTATTCCCATGACGTATCAAACACTGAGTCCTATATGAGTAGCCTTTAGTTTCTCAGTGAAGTATGCACACAGTTTTAAACCATGAAGCCGTACAGAAGGATTTATAATAAAAATGGACAGTCTACTGTCTTCTCCCCTTTTCTCGCACTGTCTTGAAAAGCATCTGGACTCGTATATTCCTTTAAAAAATGTTTTTTCTATTTTATAAATAAAATATTGGATGTTTTAAAAGAGATACCTTTAAACATAGGGTTGCTATGAGCTGGAACTGACTTGATGGCAGCCAACAACTTTTAAATATATATTTTAAAAATTCATGTAGAAATTTCATTGCATTTTAGTTCCATTTCATGATGAAGCTTTTGAAGACCCTCGTATTTTTCTCTGATCATTCTGGTCGCATGACTTTCTGCAGCAAGCTTGAAAAAGGGTCAGTGAAGCAGATGACCCTCAATGAGATGGAGTGACACAGGGTCCCCCACAGCGGGCTTAAACATCGCAGCCACTGTGAGGAGGCTGCAGGACGGGTCTGGGCTGCTTCCTGTTGTACATCGGGTCCCTGTGAGTTGGGACCATCGAACAACAAAGTCAATTCCTACTTTGTGGGTGCATTATTGTCCCTCACTGAGGATATTAGGTTTTTGTTAGTTTTTCATCTCTTGACTACATTTCCTCTGAATTACTTTAAGAAGAAATTGACAACCTTGCTTTGCCTTGTTTTCTACTTCTACACAAGAGGCTCTCCTCACCTATCTTGTGGTCTTTGCCAGCTCGTGTTTAAATGCCGCGTGTGAGAGCTCTCTCTATGGTCTACTTGTCAAAGTTAGCTTTTCTGTAAGATGATCTGGTGGAGTCATTGCATCGGGGAACCCCTGGTATCAGTATTTTAAGGTCTTTTCTTTTGGGCTAGTCTAATTCCTGATAGATCAATCTTCCTCACTCCATCCTGGAGGTAACATGCCTTTCCGCTAGTGTTCTGGTTATTGGGTTGGTTGGTGCAAGATGGTTGGAGGATATTGAGTTTTTTTAATCACTTCTCTTACCCATGCCTCATCTTGCATAGATGGGAGAGCCTTTCTGTATTTCACTCTCCCCACATATAATAGCCTCCCAGCTTTTGGAGGGTTGGGCAGGCCTTTGGCTCGGTAGAGTTGGAGAGAGGAATCCTAGATTTCTCCCTTCTGGCTCAGGCCCACTCCTGTCCCGATCCCAGCTTCCAGAGTTACCTGGTGCTACCGGTTACTGAACTTCTTGGGACTCCAAGGTGTGAATCATGTTTGGCTAAGGGTTTAGCCCGTTCTATTTAAGTCACTTATCTTTGGCTTTTTGGTTTCCACAGTTGATCTGCTTCTTTTCTTTTTCCTTTTTTTAAAGCTCTCTTTAAAAAATTCCATTACTCTTAGAATAGCAATACCAAAAGGATAGGGGGGAGGGGTGAGAGGAGGAAAGGAAGGGGAAAAATCATCATGATCGACCCATAATCACCACCCCCTCCAAGGGGAAGCACAACAGAAACCATGGGGAAGGGAGACAGCAGTCAGTGTGAGATATGAAAATAATAGTCTATCAAGGGTCACGAGGGTTGGGGGGTGGGAGGGGCAAAAAGAGCTGATAACCAAGAACTCATTAAAGAGTAAATGTCTAGAGAAGAATGATGGCAACATATGTACAAATGTGCCTGATACAATTGATATATGGATTGTAATAAGAGTTGTAAGAGCTCCCAGTAAAATGACCTTTTAATTTAAAAAAAATTCCATTACTCAATGTAGTAATATGTTTTCTTGAGAGGGTAGAAGGAAACGGTCAATTCATTCAGAGCTAAATAATGTGATTGTGCAAAATGGGACTGTAGAGAGGGGAAAGGCCTCGGATTGTCCTGATGGTGGTGTCTTGAAGGTCGTGCTGCATTTCCATCCACCATTGCTATTTCAGCAGCAGCTACTGTGGTGTTTTTGGTGTGCTGGATCAGGCCCCACTTAGCTTGACTAAGTTAAATCTGGAAGAGTTATTTAAATTCTTATGCTGCAATGTAGGCTGACGGCCTGGATCAAAATAAAATGTTCCGTTTAGAAACCTTAAAGCAGCTATGTTGGTTTCAGCCCCCAAAGCTAGGAATTTCACCTTAAACTCAGTCATTGGCAATGTTAGCATTTTAAACAGTGTTTTCTCTGATGAAAATTTACAAATTGCAGTTCATTTCTATTCCTTCATGGTAGCTTTAAAGCAACAATGCTACAATGTAATGTTTCATTTTAAGATCTGTTTTCTTCCTCCAGAGACTTGATGACATAGCATCTTAAGCAATAAAAAAATTGGAATTGTCATTAGTTATAGATTGTGGAATATTTATGTATAGAGACTCTATTAATTATTTATTTGAATTTAGAAAGCTAGTCTGAAGTTAGAGTTTATTTTCTGAGCTAAGAAAGAATTAGATTTTTAATGACTGTACTGTTCAGAAACCACCTTGAAAAGCATAGTGTTCTTGTCTGTCTCAGATATGCTTTTGTTCACACTTCTGGAATAGAATTATTAAAAAAATAAAAGTTTTAAAGAATAGTAAAATGAACACTGTACATGAGCAAGTAAACAACTATTGCTGCAAAATCAGAGAACCCTTTAATAAACATATCAAACGTGAAGCTGTGGTTCCTTAACGTATTGTCCTTTTGGGTCTAAGTATGTACACTGAAGCTGGTTATTTCCATCCCTCTAACCTTTTCCGAAGAATTTTTTGCTGTTTGATGGAAACCACATCAAAACAGCATCCTCGAAGGACTCAAATCATGTTTCTTCCTTTGTACAGAGTTTGGACAAGAAAATTAAGTTGGGAGGGGCAGGATGAGACTCACAGCTTAGGTGGGAAGGGTTTCTCAATGACATTTTCATTAAAAGACTTGATAGGTGCTGTCCAGTTGATTGTGGCGCAGTGATCCTAGGTGCCATGGGAAACAAAGCCCAGCCTGGCCATCCCACAGTTGTTGGCATGCTTCGGTCTGTTGTTGCAGACACGGCTATAATCCATCTTGCGAATGTCTTCCTCTCTGTCGCTGACCCTCTGCCTTCTCCGGAGACTCTTCTATGGTGATAAAATGTCCAAGTGCATGTGAGCGGTCTTGCTGTCTTCCCATCTGAGGCACATTCTTTACCAGTAGTGTAATTTATATAATACTGTCAGTATTCAGTGCCCAACTTTCACAGGTGTATGAGACAATTGGGTCAGGCTCATCTTCATAGCTTGGGTCAGGCTCTTTAACACTTTAAAGAGATTTTTGGAGATAAATGTTGGATAAATCTTGATGGTTACCCTCGGTGCATGACTCTCAGCCACTATTTGTTGAATGAAAGAATACTTGTTGGAATTACTGACCCAATGCTCTGTTAAGGCATAGATCATGTCCTAGGGGTTACCTTTGTTCCCTATTTTTGAGATTGGATGTGAGGTTTGGGTTTAATTAATTTTTTAGAAAAGAAAAAGGGACACAGTCACATTATAAAAGATTTCAGCTTCTCCCTGTGTTCTTTTAAAAGACTTTCAACATTACTTAAAAATGAAGTTGGAGGCCTGGAACTCTTTATAGGCCTCTTTCCCCCCTTCTTTTTATGTCTGTCATAAGATAGGCAAGATAAACAATCCCAAGGAGAAAACAACGGGGCGGGGCGGGCAGTTCCAGTGGGAGACAGGGAGGTAGAGTAAAGGGAGTGGGGAGCCAAGAAACTCAGGGACAAGGGAACAACAAGAGATCTAAAATCAATTGTAAGGAGGGCGTATAATGGCTGGTGGGACTCATTCAAAGGGAATGTAGCTGAGAAGAATTATTGAGAGCTGAATGAAAGTTGAACATGATAGTGGGACAGGAGGAAAGTAAAAGGAAATAGAAGAAAGAACTCAGAGGCAAAAGACATTTATAGAGGTGTAAATATAGCCATGCACATATGTAAATATATTAATATATAATGATAGGGATATAGGCCTATGTACATATATTTATAAGGTAAATATTACTAAGGCAGCAGATAGACATTGGGCCTCTACTCATGTCCTCCCTCAATGCAAGAACACTTTGTTCTAATAAGCTGGCATTTTGTGATGCTCACCTTTCTGACATGATTACTGAAGACAAAATGGGTGCATAAGCAAATGTGGTGAAGAAAGCTGATGGTGTCTGGCTATTACAAGATATAGCATCTGGGGTCTTAAAGGCTTGAAGTTAAACAAGCAACCATCTAGCAGGGAAGCAACAAAGCCCACATGGAAGAAGCACACCAACCAGTGTGATCATGAAGTGTTGACAGAATCAGGTATCAGGCTTCAGAAGAACCCAAACTAACAATCATATTGATGTGAACAAGGGGGGTTTGGAGTGGAGACCCAAAGCTCATCTGTATATAATAGGAAATCCCCTCACAGAAGAGTCACAAGGAAGGGATTAGTCAACCAGGGTGCAGTGAGACACCAACAAAATACACATTTCTCTAGTTCTTTATCGTTCCCTCACCCCCACTATCATGACCCCAGTTCTACTTTACAAATCCAGCTAGAACAGAGCATATAAGAGCTCCTTACATAAAGAATCTAGGACAGGTAAACCCTTCAGGAACAGTTAAGGGAGTAGCCATACCATGAGGGTAGGGGGAAGGTGGGGGATCAGGGGGAGAAAGGGGTTCTACACAAAGATTGATGTATAATGTCCCCCCTGTACCCTTTCTCCCCCAGGGGAATGAACAACAGTGATGTGGGTGAAGGGAGACAGGTACAGTGTAAGATATGAAAACAATAATTTATAATTTATCTGATTCATTAGGGTGAGAAGGGGGAGGAAGGGAAAAATAGTTACTGATACCAAGGGCTCAAGTAGAAAGAAATGTTTTGAAAATGATGATGGCAACATATGTACAAATGTCCTTGATACAATTGATGTGTGCATTGTTAAAATAGCTATAAGAGCCCCCACTAAAATTATTTATAAAAAATAAAATTGGAATATACATAATAAAAGTTGTTTTTTAAAAACGAACAAAACATAACATAGCTTTGTTGGAAGTATATATTGCATCAGCAACACTTTTTAAAAGGCAAGAAAACCAAGAAACTGTCTGTCCTTACATTGTACACAGAAAAAAAGATTTCTACAAATATTTTTGTATTATATGCTGTATAAACGTTTATAAATATTTCTAACAATGCTATAAGTGTAAATTAATTTATAACTTGAACGGGGAGAAGTTCTTCATTTCCCAAGAACGTACACTATAGCCCTTCATGTGGAAATAATATGTCATCTTTAGATGTTAGTACTAAGTGAATAAATAAAGGTGCTGGAGCCACTTCTGTTCACCTTTAGATATTAAAACTAATTGAATAAATAAAGGTGTCTTTTCAGGAGGTTTACTGAATGCAGTATGCTGTCTAATTTCTTGACTGCTACTTCCTCAGAGGTTGAGTATGGAGCTAAGTCAGTGACAGCTTGAATCTTTTCACCATGTATCTCATCTTGGTCCAGTTATGTGGATTTTTGTTTCCTTGAGGTTGACATCGAATCCATACTGAAATTTGCAGTCTTTGGTTTCCGTCAGTAAGTGCCCTATTTCATGCAAAGCACGTGTTACTGGAATTCACGTTCTTGCCTTACCAAGGAAAGGACTTGAGGAGACTTTGGTAGACATAGGGCGTCAAGAACCCAGGAGGAAGAAATCCTCACTAGCTTGCATGACCAGCCGTGGTGTCTCTTGTCTCCCGCATGCATGCTCAGTGTTTTTAAGAATTTCTGTGTCTGGGACTTTCAGGAATCCTCACTGACAAGGGAACTTCTATGGGGGGTCACAAGGGGTTCTGGGAAATGTAGTCCCCGGATGTTGCTGTGTATTCTGTCTAGGCTCTGTCCAAATCTCTACCTATGCTCCCTTACCTTATCTCAGAATCCTTCAATATTAGAACTCAAGGCTTGGATATGTTATGCAGTACTTTCAGCTTGAGAAATGGTGCACATGTTCACTCCATTTTAGATTTTCTAGCTCCAGGTCTTTGTCCACTTTATTATCATGGCCAGTGCTAGCACATTTCAGCTCACTAATGCCCAGAATAGCATTCCATTGTGTTTTGATGACTTCCAGGTTTCCTAGACTTGTTCTCTGTACATTCTGTGTCTGGCTATTAATGAATGTCTACAGCGGTCTCCTCTCATTCTATGTTGATCCCCATCAGCAAATGCACACCTCCAGGACATACTTGATCCACGCCATAAGATCAGTTCTACTGTGATGAGGCAGCTCGCCCGCAGTTTTGCTCTAAATGCCTTCCAACTGCAGGGGCACACCTTTTTTTTTTTTTTGGTTTTTTAAAATCATTTTATTAGGGGTTCATACAACTCCTATCACAATCCATACATACGTCAATTGTGTAAAGCACATGTGTACATTCTTTTTTTTTTTTACATCTTATTAGGGACTCACACAACTTTTATCACAGTCCATACATATACATACATCAATTTTATAAAGCACCTCCATACATTCCCCGCCCCAATCATTCTCAAAGCATTCGCTCTCCACTTAAGCCTTTTGCATCAGGTCCTCTTTTTTTTTTCCCCTCCCTCCCTGCTCCCCCCTCCCAATGTGCCCTTGGTAATTTATACATCGTTATTTTGTCATATCTTGCCCTATCCGGAGTCTCCCTCCCCCCCTTCTCTGCCGTCCCTCTCCCAGGGAGGAGGTCACATGTGGATCCCTGTAATCAGTTCCCCCTTTTCAACCCACTCCCCCTTCACTCTCCCAGCATCGCCCCTCACACCCCTGGTCCTGAAGGTATCATCCACCCTGGATTCCCTGTGCCTCCAGCCCTCATATGCACCAGTGTACAACCTCTGCCCTGTCCAGCCCTGCAAGGTAGAATTCGGATCATGGTAGTTGGGGGGAGGAAGCATCCAGGACCCGGGGGAAAGCTGTGTTCTTCATCGGTACTACCTCGCACCCTGATTGACCCATCTCCTCTCCTAAACCCCTCTATGAGGGGATCTCCATTGGCCGACACTTGGGCCTTGGGTCTCCACTCTGCACTTCCCCCTTCATTCAATATGGTGTATGTATATATATATATATATACATATATACACACATGTATATATATACACACATATATATAGACACACACACATATATACATATACACACATATATCTTTTTTTTTTTGCATGATGCCTTTATACCTGGTCCCTTTGGCACCTCGTGATCGCACTGGCTGGTGTGCTTCTTCCATGTGGGCTTTTTTGCTTCTGAGCTAGATGGCCGCTTGTTCACCTTCAAGCCTTTAAGACCCTAGACACTATCTCTTTTGATAGCCGGGCACCATCAGCTTTCTTCACCACATTTGCTTATGCACCCATTTGTCTTCAGAGATCCTATCATGGAGGTGTGCAGTCAATGATATGATTTTTTTGTTCTTTGATGCCTGGTAACTGATCCCTTCGGGACCACTCGATCACACAGGCTGGTTTGTTCTCCCATATGGACTTTGTTGCTTCTGAGCTAGATGGCCGCTTGTTTATCTTCAAACCTTTTAAGACCCCAGTCACTAACTCTTTTGATAGCCGGGCACCATCAGCTTTCTTCACCACATTTACTTGTTCACCCACTTTGGCTCCAGCCGTTGTGTCGGGAGAGTGAGCATCATAGAGTTCCAATTTAATAAAAGAAAGTATTCATGCATTGAGGGAGTGTTTGAGTAGAGGCCCAAGGTCCTTCCGCCACCTTAATACTTAACCTATAAATATAGACACATAGATCTACTTCCCCATCCTACTATATATATTTGCATGTACATGTCTTTGTCTAGACCTCCATAAATGGGGCACACCTTTTCTAGCGCTGTATCAGATGGCATTTTGCGGCTATTTGCAAGGTTTTCAGTGTCTTTTAAAATCTTATTTTTAAGAAATGGCTCCCCAGGTCCTTCTGACTACTCTTCCTCCATCTCCAAACACCAACGAAACCCACTCGCCATGGGCATCCCCAGTGTTTTTGGAAAAGAAGGTGGAACGGTTTTCAGCATCACAGCACATGGAAGGCACCCCAACAAACTGGCAATGGACAGTGGATTAAAATACTCTATGATCAAATTGAGACATGCATTTGACATTAGCTTTCACTGAGTGCTGAAGTGCTTAGAAACTTGTGAGGGAAAAGGTAGACTGAAAGATAGACTGAAAAAGTTGACATTTTGATGTGTCAGTTCTCTTGGTCTTGGTCAATTCTAATCTGAAAAACAGTCTGCCCCGCATTGTGGGGTATGACTCTTCCCCACTGCCGTTGCAAGTCCTCTTGTGGAGTGCGTCTTATTAGTAATGCTGATATTCATTTATTTCTCACTGGCTGCGATTATTAACCTTTTATGTATAAGTCACTGTTCTAATGTCTTATGGGCAGAACGCATATTTAGCGACTTTTTAATGCAGTCTGGCAGTAGAATGAAAAGCATTTTTAAAATTGCCCCTAGGTTTGGTGTTTGTAAGGTGAGGTTAAAGGGTGTGGGCGTTGCCAGGATTCAAAGGTAAACTTTGTGTGTCTTGGTACAATTTGGGTATACAGCTCACAGGTTTCATCAGACTTCTCAAGGAATACAGAAAACATGAATGATTCTTGCTGTTTGTTGCAGTTTTGTTCTGTATATATGTTTTGTTTTGCTCCGGTGTGTTTGTGATTATATTCATGGTAAATAGTTTATAGAGATTTCTAAATATTTAATAAGAAAATAGAAGGCTTAATTTTATCCATAAATAGTCATTAACAGAATAGGTACTTGATTATTTTGACCCATGACCCTTACTTATTTGGTGATTATTTATACACGTTGAGTGATTAGAAATCATCATTTAGTAGTAAAGTTTTAATGCTTAATGCATTCAGTTATAGAGTCTCCTCGAATGACACCACGTTCCTTAACTAGTACATTACAGACAGATCCAGCCTGTCAGCTGGACAACTGCTCGTTGCAGACAATTTTAGTCACAGACCCCTGTGAGGATTAGCATTAGCTTAAATCGGGGGCCCGCAGTAAAAGAATTTATAAACTTCTAAGGTGTTACCCAGTTTTCCAAGGTAATGTTTATGATTCCATTCCCTTTTAAGAGACACTATTATCTCAAAGGAATGTAGTTAAGACACTTCCTAGTAATTGTGTGATCAGAGTTATTTTATAAGTTATTACAGGCTGTGGTAGCTCCAAGCCTTTGTGTATATTGTCCAGAAAAGATACTTTATAAATAGAGCTTTCCTTTTCTCTATTCTTACCTTAGCTTTTGGTAGTTTAGATGCGTTTTGCTAGTAGCTGGTTCTTAGCTAGTTATTTCTTTTTTTTTTTTTTTAAATCATTTTAATAGGGTCTCATACAACTCTTATCACAATCTATACATACATCAACTGTGTAAGCAGATTTGTACATTCATTGCCCTAATCATTCTCAAAACATCCGCTCTCTACCCAAGTCCCTGGCATCACCTCTTCATTTCCCCACCTCCCTCCCTGCTCCCTCCTGAACCCTTGATAATTTAATGTTATTTTGTCATATCTTGCACTGTCCCCCTTCACCCACTTTTCTGTTGTCCTTCCCCCAGGGAAGAGGTTATATGTAGTTCCTTGTAATTGGTTCCCCCTTTCCAATCCACCCTCTCTAGAAATCTCTTTCAACAACAAAAAATACATATCTTTTGTATTGCGTGAAGGTTTATAGCAAATCAATTTTCCATTCCTTTACACACATTTTGTTTCCTGCCTTTGTTCATAATCCCAATGCACATCCCTGATTCTCATTCCAGCTCCTCCCTGTTTCCATCCCTCTTAGGAGGCAGAACTGACTCAATGGCAGTGGGTTGGTTTCTTTGGTTTTCTTCACCTTTCCGCCTTCTGAACTTTGTCCTTGATGAAATGCTGCCCATTTGATCTCACACTGTTCATCATTCTACAGAGTCTCTATCAGGTTTGCGCTTCTTGTCTCCTTATACAATGATTATTTGGCTGAAGAATGAAGTCACAAGGGTAAGCTCACTTCTGGGTCTGAAGGATAACTAAGAGCACAGTCTTGGGGTTCCACCAGTAATTTTTAGTTTCGCATTTTTTCACACTGTATTCACGATCTTTTAATGTAATAATCTCTTTCATTAAGATCAATAGTGGTAGTTGGGCATCATCTAGTTCTGCTCTCAAGACTGTGAAGCCTGTGGTGTATGGAATAACATAGATATCATTTAAATTATATACATATACCATTGCAAAAAAGATATAAAGGGGGGTGTAGGGTACGAGGTAAAAATACTACGTGAGACCTAAAAACATTCATACAAATATGGAATTAAAATAAAATTTTTCCATGAATTTTATGAAGCCCTCTGGTATACATCTGAATATAAGGTAACGACAACCATTATGGGTTTGAGTCAATTAAGAGCACAGCAGTGTCCAAATCTGATTATGTGAAGCCTTTATTATAGCAGGGAAGCCCGGACTGCAGAGGGGCCATCAGAAGGTGTAGTCTGTCATGCTGCAGGGCCAGTGTTTCTCTGGCCGAGCCTTTTACAGCATTCAGGAAGCAAGCAGGGTACAGAGAGCAGAAAAAGCATGTTAAAAATGCACATATCATTAAGTAAGCAATAGTGACAGAGCAAAAATAAAATGGATTTAAGCACAGTTCTTAGGCAGCCCGTTTTATGACTCTCCCCTGGATCTTGTCTTTAGTTAAGCCTCCCTGGGAAAGAAAAGATAAACACCTGCTCTGGAGAGAACAACTTACTGGTCCTCTCAGGTAAGGAAAAGTGTAAACTAGTTTACCCTAAGGACATTTACTGGCTGGGCATTCCATTCAAGTGATGACAAAGCACAGGTGGCATTAGAGAGAACAAAGGCCAAGTTCAATGGTGAGGACTGTCCAAAAGATGGGGTGGGGTGGGGGGAGGGTTGCTTGGGAGCAGAGGAATTTTTGTGGTGGTTTTACCTTAGCCTTCAGGTCAATGAAAAAGTGGGGTGACATGAGCTGTCTCCTTCACAACCATGATCCTAAAAGTAAGGCAGCTACTTTATTCTGAACTAGGAAGTGGCACAGCAATTGAAAGTGTGCCCCATAATGAGAGGTGCTTCCCTGTCCACTCTCCATCTCAGGCATAACTTGGGGAGAAAAAGCATATTTCTTTAGTTAGGCCACATAGTGAATGTTTTTATTAAGAGAGAAGAGGCATTGTTTGATACCTGGATTAAAGTCTAAGAAGACTATTCAGAGAATGCAGATACGTAGTTAAGAGCATACTGTGACTAGCTGCCCTTCTGAAAGAGTGGGTTCATTTGACATTTTGTGTACCAAATTAGGGAGACGTGTACCCCAAATTGCTAAGTAGCAATTCTGGATTTTCTGGATCTAAGGATTCATTCAGGTTAAAGTTGAATGAATGTACTCACACAGGGCTACAGAACCATGATTCTTGTTTTAATGAGAGAAAACGAGTGGGGTTTGACTAGATTTTCATAGTCCTGTCCATGTCAAAATCAGCTTACTAGTCATTTAAAGATATTCTTCAACATGGGTGGAGACAGACAGGAGATATGTGTAAGATATGAAAAAGAATAATTTAATGGCTGGCCCCACCATGAGACATGGTGCCCCTCACTGTCCCATGGCACTACAGGGGACTGCACCGGAGACACAGCGCGGGAACCGCACCTGACCCGATCCCACCACACCGAGGCAAAGCACTGGGGGAGTGCAGCGGAACAGCAAGGGAATGGAGCGGCAAGGTCCCCAGGGAACGCCGAAAGCGGACTTCGGGGCCAGGGCGCGGTGCATCAACAGACTGGACTGGAAAACGCTCCCAAAGGCCAACAAACGATCCCCAAAAAAACAAACAAACAAAAAAAGAATAATTTATAATTTATCAGGGGCTCAGAGGGTGGGGCACGGAGGGAAAAAAGAGGAGCTGATACTCAAGCACAAAGAAAATGCTTGGAAATGATTGTAATATACGTACAATGTGTTTGATTCAATCGATGTGTGGATTGTTATAAGAGCTGTAAGAGCCCCCAACAAAATGATTAATAATAAAAAAATTGTGATCAAATAATCTTGCAAAAGAAAGATAACCTCGCCCTAAATCGAAAATAAAGGCAAAGGGAAAATCGGTGTTTTTCTGCTGGATTATCAGCGAGCACCCTTAGGCCATCTGTGCCAAGAACTTCATGTATTGTTCTCTAGCATCAAAATGGTCAGCAGGCCGGTTGTAGGCGGTCCACACTGGCTCTCCAACAAATAGCCGCATTGCTTTTACATAGTTCTTTTCGTCGAGTGTGAAACGGTGATATATTCCCGCAGGGAGAGTTATCATGTCGCCTTTCTCCATGGAAATCCGGATCCACTTGTCCTCCTTGTCTCTTACATCAAAATAACCACTCCCATCCAAGACATATCGAATCTCATCATCCAAATGTAAATGTTCCTCATAAAATATTTTAATTTTCCAGTAAAACACGCCGAGCCCACGCAGTTGCTCCAGGCCGACCGGGCGGCCGGGCTCCAGCCGGTGGGGCCTCCTCGGGTCGTCCGGGGACTCGTCCATGTACCACGCTTCCACCATCTCCCCGGCAGGCTGCAGCGCAAGCCCCACAATGGACTGACCGCCCGCAGATGCGCGAGCGCCTCGTTCTCAGCTAGTTATTTCTTTATGTTTTCAAAGGCAACATGTGTTGCTATAAAATATTTATTTCAAGAGGATAGCAAAAACCAGGCTGAGAGAATGTTGGGTCATCTCTGCAAACCCAGATTACTTTACAGAACTCCAGTGAATTGGCTGAAACTGGTCGAGGTATGCTCTACCCAGTGGTGGACCAGAGCTTCCAGAGGTGGATGCATGGAATATAATTAAGCATCCCCAATGCTCTTTGATTTTAATTTTCAACTGCTGTTGAAAACCAAACCAAATCCACTCTCATCACATCAATACCGACTCATGGTGACCTTACATTAGAATTTCCAAGGCTGTGAATCTTTATGGGAACGGTTATAATATCTCACTTTCTCCTTTGGAGCAACTGGTGAATTTGAACTGCCTACCTTGTTTTAGCAGGCCATCACTTTTTCAATAGCACTACAGGTCTCTGTTAAAGCAGCGGTTCTCAACCTGTGGGCCGAGACCCTTTTGGGGGTCGAACAGCCCTTTCGCAGGGGTTGCCTAAGACCATTGGAAAACACATATTTATTAAAAAAAATTTTATTAGGGGCTCATTCAACTCTTATCACAATCAATACATACATCAATTGGGAAAACACATGTTTCTGATAGCCTTAGACACCGAGACACCACACCTTTAGATGTCTCCAGGTGGGTCCGCCCACATGCAGATACGCCTACATACAAGTACTGGCTTGAAGACCGTTACCCATGCTACCCCATGCTTCAAGACAAAATTTCATTTATTTGTAATTAGAAATAAATATTTCACAATATATAATTACGTATTGTGATTAATCACTATGCTTTAATTATGTTCAATTTGTAACAATGAAAATACATACTGCGTATCAGATATTTATAGTACAATTCATAACAGCAAAATTACAGTTATGAAGTAGCAACAAAAATAATTTTATGGTTGGGGGTCAATATGAGGAACTGTATTAAAGGGTCGCAGCATTAGGAAGGTTGAGAACCACTGTGTTAAAAGTAGGAACAATTATATATATATTTTTTATTAGACTCTGCTGATTTTAACCTTCACCATTTACTTCCACACTGCCATCAAGTTGATTTGGACTCAGACCTGATAGGACAGGGTAGAACTGTCCCTGTGAATTTCTAAGACTAACTTTTTTGGAGTGTAGAAAGGCTTGCTTTGGTGGTTTCAACCTGATGACCTGGGGTTAGCAGCCCCATAGGTAACCACGAAGCCAATATGTTTCTGACTTTAGCCACTAAGTTTTGTTTACTTATGACAACTTGAAGATAACACACAGTACAAAGGATTTCATCCTTTGTTATATAATGCACAGATTATGGCGCTTTGGACACAAACTGACCAACGTGGGGAAGTCCTGCCTATATCAGTTTTAAGAAGGGACCTTGTGTGACTTAACTTAACTTCTCTGTATTTAATAAATAGATTGTCACCTGGTTATTCTTATATTATTGAACTCTTTTACCCGCTTTCAAGGAGTCTTAAGTGAGGTGGGCGTGGGGAGGTAGAGGCAGACATTGGTCAAATCATTACCTTTGCATTTTCAGCTAGAATAAGTGAGCATTTCTGTAGTGGGGTTTGACTTTGGGCAGGCAGTTAAGGAATGTAAAGAAGTAATTCTTTAGTGTAAGCTTTCAGTATAGTTGTATTCTTTATTTATGGTTTTTATATTTTATACATATGTATCCTTTTTATATGTGTCAACTCCATTTCTTAGTTTAGCACAGTATGAACAGTAAAGTAATGAGTATATATTTTGAGGATAGGAATAATTTCCTTTGTCTTGGAAATAAGGACTTCTTTGATGGGAATCTTTTTCTTCTTTTATTACAATGGCTAAATTTCTGCCTGAATTTTTCCATTCGCTTTCCATTTTATGGATCGTCAAATTCAGGGTCCTTGCAATGGCTTACACGGTCCTCCATAGCCCAGCTTCTCTGTTGCCTCCTTGATCTCATCTCTTAGTAGTCCTTCCTTCGTCCCTCCAGATGTGATGTCTTCCTTGCTCTTGTTTGAGCAGTTGAGCATAACAGGCATGTCCTATTGTCTCTTCTTAGAACATATGAGGTAGTTAGTTTATTGTGCCAACCTGGTCGATAAACACATGTGGGGTTAATTGAAGGGCAGAGGGATAAATGGCTCAGTGAACCTCACCTTTCTAGTTCTCCGGTCTCTTGCTTTGTGATGGTCAGACTAGGGTGCAGCTGCCTTAGCTAGTTTCCTGCTTCAGCTGGCAAGGCTTACCTCTGCAAGACATCCCTGAGGAGAAGCCACATGGACCTACCCCGATGCAGCCCTGGGTGCTGGAGCAGCCCTGGGGAGACCCCTGCCAGCACTGAGATGCTTACACATTCACTGACTCGGCTTTCCTCCTGCAGTCAGCATCATTGTGTATGTTTTGTGAGATAGAGGAGGACTTTGTGGATTGGCATTGGACATATGGGTTAATATTGGACTTGTGGGCTTGGGCAGCACTGGGTTGGGATGTTTTCTTGATGTGCACTTACCCTTTATATAAAACTCTCTCTTATACATAAGAATTTTTGTGGATTTGTTTCTCTAAAGTACCCGGACTATAACACATCTTTCCCACACCTGCATGGCCAGATCCTCTTTCAAATTTTGCCAAAAGCTTTCTTTTTTCCTTCCTTCCTTCCTTTCTTTTTTCAAAAGCTTTCTCAGCAATGACTCTTTGAGCCCCCCTTTTTTTGAAATTCCAGTTTATTTCCCTTTTCTTCTTCATTCCCTACTTTCCCTGATTTTTCCATAGTCATGATCACTTTCATTGTCGTATATGCTTGTTTATTATGTTTAATGCAGGGCTTAGTTTTTGCTGCTTTCTGCTATGATTTAAGTTTAACATGGCAGCGTTCTTTTTTCTAGGCATCAGCTTATTCTCAGCTCATAAAAATAGTAAACTTTTTTCAATCAATGTCAGTTTTATAAAATGAATGAATAAATTGATAAGGCATTAGTTGTGGATGTTGGATATTGATTCATTTGTTCATATCTGATCACCAAGCCAAGGACCCTGAACCTAACCAAGACTGTTTTAGAAAACCCATTGATTTTTGACAAGCTGCCAACCGTAAAATTATAATAATCATAGCTTTTCTTGTGTTTTTTATGAGTAGCTTACAAGCATAAGCCGAGTCAAAATGGAGGGTAAAAAAGATAGTGACTCATATTTTTATGAGCACGTTTGAGTTAGGTAGGAAATTGCCCACTTCTGTTTCTCAGTTATGAGAGATAAGGCTTCCCTCTCTAACCAGACTGTTAGAGGCATTGAGATGATTGCAGACCGAGGTCTCAGATGGATGTGAAAGACTAAAAGCTTTAGGGACACCAGCAGCACGGCTTTCTGTCTGCATAATTTCACAGCCAGGTGTTCAAAGCCACCTTTGCTTACCTACCTTTATCTTCAGTACCTATTTGGCCCATGGTAAAATTCCCAATATCTAAAGAATGAATTTTATGAGACAACACATTGTCAATAAAGAGCAAGCACATGCATGATCTAGACAGTACACCTATTTTAGAAATGACTTTAATTTCTTTATTATTGAACTTACATTAAATAAAAGTAATCTTTCACTTGGAGTCTCAGGCACGAAAGTTTTCAATAAGATGTAAAGCCATACATCAACTAGTAAAATTTTAGGTAGCGACTCGTGTCACAGAGCAGATGGATTGGATTTTGGGTCACACAAAGTGGTAAGCATGTTGTGGCTGTTTCTCGTTGCGAGGGACAAAAGTAGCATTGCTCATATATTCTTTCTACCCATATTCCACTGAAGTAAACTCAGTGAACCCCAAACCAGGTTTTGCTAACTGAATTCTCAGAGGAAATGCTACCTAGGTGATTTTAGAATGTACATTTCTTTTTTTTTTTTACCCTTTCTTCCCTGTAGGAAGGTTGGCTAGAAGGCTGTCATAGCTTTACCCTTTAATACAGTTTATGTTGTGGTGACCCCCCCCAACTGTGAAATTATTTTAGTTGCCACTTCATCACTGTAATTGTGCTACTGTTATGAATCGGACGACTCCTGTGAAAAGGTCTTTCGCCCTCCAAAGGTGTCATGACCCACAGGTTGAGAACCGCTGATGTAAAGTCTCTTGGAATTCTTCAAGGCTTTTTTCAAGCACTGGTACTTTACCTGGAGTCTGCCCTGCCGTATTTCATTTTCTCCATCCTTCCGCATGTCTCTCCTCTCTAAGAACAGGTTGGTTTCTGTTACCCCTCATCCCCTCTGCTTCACCACTCAGACCCAAAATCTCTTTTGCATCTCTGACTTCTGTACTGTAATCTGGCTTATATGATGTTCTGGCATATATTTCCATGTTTCCTATATTATTCCACCAAATGGCTGATTGGACTTGATTCTCTTGGTCAGTAGTTCTAAGTCCTGTCTTCTTTCTTTAGTGATGTCTTAGGGTGATTCTAGACTGTTAATGTGAAGTGAAGGTATGTTTGAAAGCGCTTTAAGTGCCTGTATCAGTGTAAAGCTCGATGGATATTTGGAAATGAAAATTAGAGGAAGGTGAAATCTGCAGAGTAGTGAAGGAGATAGAGGCTGTGCTTTTGAAAAGCTCAGTGGAAATTGGCATTTCCTCTGGTGACATAGATGTGACATAGATGGAATTATGCTCATGAAATTAATCAATCGCAAAGGATAAATATTGGATGAGATTTTTGCTATAAAAAAAAACAGCAACCAAGAAAATGTGTCCTACCAGTAGAAACAATTCGATCATGAACAGCGGTGGAGAGCAAGCAAGGGAAAGGCGGGACCTCGGCTGGAGGATAAGACTCGGGTGTAGCTCAGCTCAGGGCTGTCGCGCTGGATCGGACTCAGTGATCCTGTAAGGCCGTGGCGGACTGCCCCTGTGGGTTTCTGAGACAACTTTAGCCCGCAGAGCAGCAGCTGGTAATTTTGAACTGCTGACTTTGGGGTTCGCAGCCAAATGAGTAACCACTGTCACCAGGGCTCCAGCTAGGGTGTCACTCACTCACTGCCATCGAGTGAGCGCTGACTCATAGTGACCCCCTGTGGGTTCCAGAGACTGCGACTCCTTATGGGAGTAGAAAGCCCAGTCTTTCTCCCAAGGACCTGCTGTGGCTTTCGAACTTCCTCCTCCCTCACATCCTTCCTTCCCAAGGTCTTTCCTAGCTCCCTTTCCCCCAAATTTTCCTTCTTCCCTTAAATATTTGAGTATCTCTTCCCCGTGGTGACAGGCTTGCTGTTGGGATCCAAAGATAACGAGATGGGTCACTAGGTCACTGCTCTCCTGTAAGTTGGTGCCTAGTGAGGGAGTGGCTTGGTCAACAGACCTAACCAAGCCCCTCAGCACGGTGGGAGCGTGGCAAGCCAGGCTGCCTGACAGTGACAGACCAGGGGAGGTGACTGGAGGAGGGGGAGAACAGGCCACTGGCTAAGTAGAATCCTAATTTTGCTACAAAGTTGTTTGAACAGAAACAGTCTGGAAAAATGTATATTGTTCACTTCTTAGTGACTCGCACTTTCCAGGTTCACCACTGGGGAGCGCAGGAAAACTGGGCTGTGAGGTTCTCACTGTCTACCTAGAAGTAGCCAGACCAGGGCCCATTCCTTTCCCAAGACGTCTGGGAATGTGTGTGTGTATGCATGTGTGAGCATGCATGTGCCATACTAGAAAAAGGTTATGGGTCTGAGGAACGGTACTTAGGACAGAGAGCTAGCATTTGCCTGGAAACCTCTGGGTACTTTTCTTAATGTAGGTTGAATTATATGTTCACCTATATACTTGCATTTTATATATAGTGTTCACATTTCATTAGAGGGAACAGCATGATATAAAAAGTAATCCCAAACTTTTAGAAGTTGTGTACTTACTTTACATATGCTTTATCTATTGGCAATCTGTGACATTAAAAAACGTACATGATGTGTTCTGGAGTTCCTGGTAGGATTAGACCAATATTTTAAAAGTAAATGGTAGCTATAAAATTGAGAGAGCTATTTAGTTTTTTGCATCAGATTCTCATTAATTGATCACGCAGAAAAGTCACGATATGTTGGACATGATCCAGGCAGAGTAAGAAGCACTTTACTGTATTAAGTCCAGGATCAAGAAGCTGGTGCATGTGTTCATGCTTATGCGAACGTGCGTGGGTTAGTTAGGAAAAAAGGAGAACAAATGGTTGTGGATGCTCGATCTCTAAGGGTAGAATTACTTTTGAAAAAACTTAAAGATCTGTTTGCCCCTGGTCTAGTGCTCCAAAACAAACAAGCAAACAAAAATAAATCTATATCAAGCCGATTCCTGACTCCCAGCTGCCCTCTACGACAAGGTAGAACTGCCCCGGAGGTTTCGAGAATGTAAGTCTTCATGGGAGCAGTTTCATCTTTCTCCTGTGCAGCCACTGGCGGGCGGGAACTGCTGACCTGAGAGTTAGTAGCCCACTGACTAACGCACTACGCCACCGAGGCTCCTCGGTGTAGTGCACTGAGGGTGTCCGCCGTCTTTGTTAAATAATGCCAATAAACAAATCAATAAAAAATATGTTTTCAGGAAAACAAAGAGTGAAAGAGGTAAGGGAAAAGTAATTTTATCAAGTATTTTACAATGTTTTATCAAATAAATATTTATTCGGTGACTCTTAAAGGTGAGGCAAGACTCCTGTCTTTAAACACGTTTATATTCGTGTGCAGATAGAAATGTACAAGTCATCCTGAGGGATGCACTATATTTGTGATGAAAAAACAAAACAACCACAAAAACCCACCCCCACTCACATAGACCCTATAGGACATGGTAGAACTACTCCTGTGGGTTTTCGAGGCTGTGAAGAGGAGTAGAAAGCCTCATTTTGTTCCCTTTGAGCAGATGGTAGCTTTGAACTGCTGACCTTGTGGTTTGCAGACCACGGTTTTCCCTACTATCCCAACAGGGCGCCTCTACGTTTGTTGGCAGCGATAGACATAGTTAAGGCTTGCAGGTGACAGCACTGGGGCTGACGCCTGGATGGAGAACTTCTTTTCAGGTCCATCTTTGCTGTGTTAATCTTTGTTGGATCGTGGGAAGGCAAATAGACTACATAAGGTGGTGCCTTAAGAAACTGTCTCACACTGGCATAGATAGCAACGTTTTAAAAAGAAACCACAGAAGGTAGCAAATGTCGGAGAGCATGTGGAGTGATTGGAATGTTATACGCTCTTGGTGGGTGTGAAAAACTGTGCAACCACTGTGGAAATGGCTTGGCTGCCTTCTCCAAGTAGGAATAGGAGTACCATATAGCTTAGTAATGCCATTACTCGGTGTAGATTCTGAAGACCTTAGAGTCGAGGCACAAACAGGCATATGCACACCATGCTCATACAGCACTCTGCACAATAGCAAGAGGATGGAGACGACCTACAGGCCCGCCGGTGGAAGAATAAACTTGGGTACACACACACACACACACACACACACACATTTGAATATCATGCACTGCTAAAGAATAATGATGAAACCATAAAGGAACCTCATTGCCTGGATGGATTTGGAGAACCTTATGCTGGGTGAAATCATCAGTCACAGAAAGACAAATTTTGTATGAGACCACTGTTATAAAAGAAAAAAAAATCCAGAAACTATTTTTTTACTTCAAGAAACAGATGTTGATGGCTGTCATTGGGGGGAGGGAAGAGGCAGCAGTAGGCTCCAGATAGACTTGGGTGAAGGCACAGCCAGTCGTCTACAGGAGGGAGAAGAGATCAAAGGGCGGGTGGGGCAAGCAAACCTCCCAATGGATTTGGATACGTGGTTTAAGTTGTTGAATACAAAATTGAAGATCTGAAATGTAACCCCGCCCACACCTAATTCACAATAAAAAGTGTTTTTTTTTTTTTTTAACAAAATGCTGTCTAAAGCCCCTAACTCTCAAATTATACATCTGTTTAATTGTTCTAGACAATGGTTTGATGTCGATCTGTGCATTTGCAAAGTAGTTTTGGGTTAGTTTGCTCAAACTTGTTCTGTCTTTCTGTCAGTCTGCTACTTTAAAATACTAACATGGCCAGGTGCAAGAACTATGTTCAGTTCTTACATCAAGTGTCTGTGTTCAAGTATTTGCGGGAAAGTGCATGTGTGGCTTCACTGTTCTGCTCAGGATTGAGAACCGCCTGCCGTGTCTGCGTTATTTGCGTATTTTGGATTTGGCAACATGTGTGGCATTTGATTCTACCTTGGTTAAATAGTGAATGTTTTATGTACATGGTTCATGCATCTGCTCAAGGTGTTACAGAAATTAAGCTTGCAGCCTTAGGTTCTAGACTGTCTGGGCTTGACCTTGAGTCAGTGTGATACTCTGGGTTGAATAGAGAAACAAACCCAGAGAAGCTTGCATGTGCATAAGACAGAGCTTGATATAAAGAGTAATTGCATATTAAGAAAATATCCCAGCCCAGTCCAGATCAAGTCCATAAGTCCTATATTAGCCCATAAGTCCAACACCAGTCTAAAAATTCCTCTTCTGACTCACACAACACATACAATGATGCTGAATGCAGGGAGATCACAGGCCAGTGGGCTGAAAGTCTTGTGGATCCAGTGGTAGTGGAAGCATCTCATTGCTGGCATGGCTCCTCCAGCTCCAGGGCTCTGGCTCTATGAGCGTAGCTCCATGTGGCTTTGTCGACAGGAATGTCTCACAGGGAGAGAGCGTATCTGGCTTCTAGTGAGCTATTTATCTCTGTTGCACCTCCAAATGAGGTCATTAAGCTGCAACCTGACTGATAGGCTAGACTTTACCCCTTCCTCAAGTTGAGAGTAGATTGTGTAACTGCCACAGTCAGCTACTTCTTAGCTAGGCTAATTACCTATTTCTGCTGGACTGATTACCTTCTAAGTTAATACCTTAAAACAAAGAGCACATATTAACGTTTTATTTGGGCCAGTATTTCTGGTACAGATAAAGTGAACGGGGTTGAAGTCCTGAGGCTGGCCAAGGCTGTGATCATCCGAGGACCTGACTGGGGCTTGAGGATCTATCTCATTCTGGCTCATGCTGGTTTCCAAGATGCCCCCACTGAGCAACGGGCTATTGGCAGGAGGCTTCCCCATAGTGTTTGCTGGTCAAGTATCTCTTCAGTGATCAAAGAGACAACGCAATTAGGAGGTCAAACCCCTGTATCTGACCTCTTTTTTTAAAACCTTTTATTATGGACTCATACAGCTCTTATCACAATCCATACATATACATACATCAATTGTATAAAGCACATCCGTACGTTCTTTGCCCTCATCATTTTCAAAGCATTTGCTCTCCACTTAAGCCCTTTGCATCAAGTCCTCTTTTCTCCCCTCCCTCATGAGCCCTTGATAATTTATAAATTATTATTTTGTCATATCTTGCCCTATCCGGCGTCTCCCTTCACCCCCTTTTCTGTTGTCCGTCCCCCTGGGAGGAGGTCACATGTAGATCCTGACTGACCTCTTCTTAAGAGTTGGACATGACCACTTCAGTGACGTTCTGCTTTTTAGCACTCTCACCCTGTGTAAGCCACAGTGGGCTGCTAGTTCCGACCCACCAGCTCCTCTGAGGGAAGAGGCAAGGCTGTCCGCCTCCGTGAGCACCGAGCATCTAGGAAGCCCTGTGGAGCAGCTGTAGTCGGAGGGTCGTATGAGTCAATGGGCTTTGGCAGTGACTTTGAAGGGAGACGTTCCAATTTGAGGACATACTGTAAAACCACCATGTTTGCAGTTTACTAAACCTTTTTCTGCTTTAGTTTCTTAATCGGTAAAAAAGAGAATACTTACTTCATGTTGTTATTGAAGGTTTTAATGACATAATACACGGAAAGTGTTCACAGATTGCCTATGTATGTAAGTGATGTAGCACTTCCTGTAGTTAAGTGCTCAGTTAATGCGACTTTTATTACTTAAAAACATAATAAATAATATTCATGGCAATCATTTCTATAGTAGTAGAATAAGGAAAATTTAAGTATAACATGGATATTATACATCTTTGAGAATGAATGATTGCGCCCCCCATTTAATGTATTATAGGTACAGTGTGTTTGCTTTTATGTTAGATTTTAGCTTCTATTTATTCTCTGCCTGGCCTCTCATCCTCACCCCCATACATAAGGCCCAGGGTATAATCATGCTCAATCTGCCCTTTGAAACTCTAGTGTATAAGCCACCTTTTAGAGAGTTCTAAATTCTGATTTTTGGCAAGTATTTGGTTAAGTGAACATCAAAATGGACATGTCAGGTTTAAAGGCATTTGATGCCAGAATAATATGAATACAGATAAGTTATTACAGTGTTTCAGTCTGAGATTTAAGATTTGAGCCTGGTCTTTTCTCTAAGGCCGCATAGATTTCTTTCTCGTGACTGGAATACCTACCCCAGTGCATCTTCTGATCAATATCTGGCAGCTGTCTCAGAGCTAAATGTGCCATTAGATTTTCCATTTAGTAATTAGTTAGGAAAAGTCATTAACGTAGTATATTGCCATTAAGGACCTTGTGAACTCTCTAGCCTCTCTCCTGTAACCACCCCAAGAAGAGCAATTTATGGATATAGAATTTTAGTGTTTGTTTGACTGTTTCTGTTGTATCTTTTTAGGAAGGAAGAGTGGTTGATTTTATATATATATACATATATAATATTATATTTGAGAAGGATCTTAATTACCATTTGAATAACATAAGTCAAGATTATGTAGGAAATTCTTTGTACTGTTTTTGCAACTTCTTTTGAATATCCAAAATTATTCCAGAATGAAGTACCTCAAGTATTTATAAAGAGATTTGTGATACAGAGGCTCCAAAACTTTGTGGAAAGATGGGATGAAAAGTAATGGGCTTTTTGAAAAGTCCGTTATATAAAAATGATTGTGTTTCTTCATGGGATTCACTTGAATTTGGGGAAAGCAACGGTCTCTATGTTTTAGATATGAGAGGCTGTCAGTGTTTCTGCATAATAAATTAGGACTGAGCTAGATTTTCTCTAAGACCTCATCTTATCAATGAAGTCTCTTTTCTCTAGTCTTATTTGGAAGGGTCATCTTTCTACGATCAAATTTCCTTTAAAGCCTAAATTCATTCCATATTTTTGTGGCGTTAACGCATTCTGAGTTATGATCATTTGCAACCAACTAGATCTAGCTTCCCTTTGTAGGAAATACAGAAACATGGCAAGGTCACCATGGGGATTTGACCCCCAGCATTTAGACTGTGGGAAACCGTAGGGCACAGGGCCCGTTACTTCAGTACACACATAAATGGCAAGGAAACAGGTGGCAGCAGAGAGGAGGCGAGGGAGACACGTCAATCCCTGCAGTGTATTGACCTCGTGGAGTCCTGCATTACACAAGGAAACTGATAGAAAAAACCAACTCAGGTGATTTGGGAAAGGTGGACGCTTTATCATGATATTAGGAAGGGGTTTCCCCTTAGAGCCACCTATGGAAATATTTATAGATGAAACGGTGGGCTCTGATTTACTTCCAGGATCCATACTGGCAAAGATGCGGATGTGGATGGGTGGTATTTTCTGTCTGCTGAGGATTATTGAAGTTGGATGGTGGACACACAGCAGCCGTAGTTCATTATACGGTTGCCAGTATTTCCATTTGACTTTTTCCATAATGAAAAGATGTTATTTTTTTATGTAATGCTCAGACACTTCCTAAGCATCTTGCAGATGAGGTCTCCTTTAAATTAGGAGTAAACTTATTTCTCAAACCATAAAGACAACCTTTAATCCTAAACCATAAAGACAACCTTTAATCCAGGTGGATTGGCAAGCCAAATAAAAACCAGCCACCAGTAGTACATGGCCTCCATCCTGTCAGTAGGAGCCGTAGTGGCGCAGTGAACTAAGCTTTGGGCTATTAACCTCAAGGTCAATAATTCCAGCCCACTAGCCACTCTGAGGAGAAAGCTGAAAGGGCCTGTTCCTATAAAGATTTACAACCTCAGAGAACCTCTGTAGACAGGACCACGATGAGTCGGAATTGGCTGGAGGACAATGGATTGTAAGGGGCTCTACTGTCAGTGGCCTCTTGCTACAAAGAGAAAGCATCAGCCCAGACCCATCTGTGAAGGCCAAGTGCTGCTGTACTGAGGACAATGACAGCCTTCTGTGATTTGGGTCCCGGCTGCGATTTACACGCGGAGACAGCAGAGAGAAAGCCCGTCTATGAACCTTCTCTTGGGGATATATTCTGTCACCCCAGCAGCAGCAGTGGCGACTCAGGAAATGGTCTAATTACAATGCCATTTCCTCCAAGAGAATCTGTGTTTCTTCTCTCTCAGTAAATAATGCATTATGTTCTCTGTGAAAACTGATTACTCACACGTTTCCACCACCTTTTGGAAGTGAGACGGGATATTTTGTCATCTGTACAGAGATCTGTGCAGATGTTAGGTAGACTGCAGCAAGCATTCTGTGAGTTAGTCCTTGAATGCAGAATGTGCTAATGATCATGGACTATCTGCTCTGTGCCAGGCACTGTGCATACCTGATCTTATTTAAATCCACCTGGCATTTCTCCATAGTTGGTTCCACTTTATAGATCTTTGTGAACTCAGAGTCAGGGAGGGTCAGCAACTTCATGAAGATTATCCAGCTGGTTCGCTGTGGGACTTAGATTTATACTGATTCTATCTCAGAAGCTCTTATTTTTAGAATTCTATGTTCATAAAATTTTCTATTAGACTTATATCCTCTGAGTGCATATTTTGAAGTTTGTTAGTATAAGCACTTTTGAATATATATGGAATAGATAATAAAAAATATAAAAACAAATCTTTATTAAATTTGTATGGTTTCCAAGTTTGTTTACTTTTCTGCTTGGGAGGGGACATGAAGGAACTGAGCACCCCTTTATATACTTAACAACGTGGGTGTAATGTAGAATATTGCCCACTAATTGAAACATAAGAGGATACTGATATTTATACATGCTATTCAATAAAAGTGCTAAATGATTAGTAGATAAGATAAACTATGATACTATTATTTTTTTAGGGATATGGTTTGCTTTTAAACAGAAGACAGGCAGGTGCCATGGACCCTGTACTTTCCCCAGACGAGTCTTTTTGTGTGGAATATCTTTGATAAGAGAGGCCCATAGAGCACATTGGATCAGATTCACACGGCACATTCGGAAGACTTTGTTTTCCACGTTGCTCTTCCTTGCCTGTGTCAGCATTTTCATTGTCTGGACTCCGAAACCCCTTAGCTCACTAAGCCAGGATGGGAAACTGGCAATGCGCAAGTGATTGATACAGGGATCGGATGTTGCATTAGAGGTTTCTGATGCTCATTAATCAGTTTGAAGCGGGAGAAAATCAGTAAGTGCATAACACAAAGTAAACTGCATCTGTAAGATAATTTTAGTAATTGTGAGTTTTAGGCCATATTACTGTGTTTAAATTGGGATACATAAAATTTGTAACAGAGACTGGGGTGCATAAAATGTGTAACGGCATAGCTATTATTCCTGACTTGTATGGTGGCCTAGAGGTGGGCCTCCAGGGTGTCATGCAGCTCAGTTTCAGGAGGTTGGCAGAAGTGGTAGAATGCTTAGGGTCAAGGACTCTGATGCTTTTAAAATGTGTGTGGAATGTCTGCTACTTTTCTCATCAAGAAGTGGGTCTTGGTCTTTTCTCCACCCCCCTGGTATTTGGTGTGGCACCTGGGTCGAGGGTGGGTTAGTAATGCTACCTGACGTCTGAAGTTTGATGAGTGAGAATGATGCAGTGCTGTCTTGTTCTCTGGGACACTCACCTCCAGAGCGCCAACTCAAGGCTGTGTAGGAAGTTCCATTACCTGAGGCTGTCAACCTGTGAGGAAGTCAGACCCAAGTACAGACCACACGAGGATGCTGAGGTTCCACTGATCGCCTGCTTCAACCCCTGGAGAGAGTAAAGCCCTCCCCCCACCTTCCCCCAGAAAATTCCAGCCTTTAACCACCTCAGCACCTGAGGATGGACTATTCTGAGTATGCCAGCTGAGGTTCTGGACACAGGGACTAGAGACAGGCTGTTCCTTTCGGTGGTGTGTATTTCAGAGACACCCATTGAGTATTCAGTCTTAGGGCCAACACAAGACAACAGCAGTCACCTGGATGAGCTCCATACTGGTGTCCAAGGACTCCGCCACGTGCCTACTTTAGAGAAGACATGGGACGAAGGAACACAAAGAAAAGTGTCCTGAAATCATTTCGTCCTGGTTGCAGGAGGGACTGTGGAATCAGGAGAGGGACCATGGTTGGGATGGGTACACTAGGACAGAGTAGAGCGCTTACAGGATCCGTTCAGGGCCCTCCAACCGCCTTGGTTGGGTGTAGCCCAGAGCACTGCAACCCCGCGCTCCAGTTTCCACCCAGGCAAGTTCCTGAGGGCAAAATTGCGCCTCCCTGGGCTGGCCCGGGGAGTCATAGCGATCGACTTCCAAATACACCATGTCTTAAACTGTTTACGTTGACTCAGTGGCAGAAGACCGAGGGAGGCTGCCTCTATGTGGAGACTCAACATGGATGTAGGGTTCCCCTGTATACTGCAACCTTCCCAAACCCAGTGCCTGTATTCCAGCTCTACGACCGTATGCTGCCGTGTTCATCCTCCCATGGCTCCTTGAGGAGGACTTGGTGTTAGGTGCCGTCCAGTGGGTGCCGACTCACAGGGATCCTGTGCACAAGGGAGAAAGCTCTGGCTCGTCCTGTGCCAGCCCATAATCGTTGCTGTATTGAACCCACTGTGTCAGTCCATCTTGCTGAGGATCTTCCTCTCTTCGGCCGGTCTTCTATTTGACCAAGCATGATGCCCGTTTCCATGGACTGGTCTCTCCTGATCAAATGTCCAAAGTATGTGACCGTCTCGGCGTCCCTGCCTCTAAGGAACATTCTGAGCGCACTTTTTCCAAGGAAAGACAGGCCTGTTTTTGTTCTCCAGCACGTTCAAGAGGTCTTGGGCAGCAGCTCTGCTCTGCAAAATGCAGTTTCCGTGAGCAGTATTGATTGTGGAGCCAAGCACAATGACATCTTTGGCCACTTTCAGCCATTTCTCTTTTTATCATGCTGTTGTCTATTCATCAATTGTGAGGATTTTTCATTTCTTTACACTGAGTTGCAACCCTGCTGAAAGCTATATTCTTTTATCAGCATTAGTGCTGTTCCTTGATTAGAATTAGACTCCCTACTTCTCATCCTGTTGTGCAAATTTCACTGAAAACAGCAGTGGCTTCAAGTCTCTCCTTTGTAAAGAGAGCCAGCAGGAGGCACCTCAGGGCTGGCATGGTTAACGCCACAGCCCATCTGATGGCCCAGGCTCCTTTGTCCTGCTCCAGCAGCCTTACTGTGCTTGCTGCCTTGCAGTACACATGCCTGCTTGGCTTTTATCCACGGGGCCTGGTTAGGAAGAAGGAACGAGGGAAATAGAGGGAAGGATGCACTCCTGGTGTCTTTTAAAGCAAATTCCTAGAAGTTGACATTGCTACTTCATTTTATTGGCCATACCTGGCAAGTTTAGTTTTTTATTTTTTGCAACCATGTACCATCATGACCTAAATCGGGATTTCTACGTGTGTCGGCGCAGACAACACTACCTACCTTTTAATGTAGATTCTGATGTTCGTTGCAGTGGCCACACCAGACTCACAGACAATATTAATGATTATAGGAAATTAACAGGTTGTAATACAGGTGAGAAATACCCAGGAAACCGGTGTTCATCAGGATGTGCTACAAAGTTCCTTCATGGCTGCTAATAAATGACCAAAAAGCATGTCCTTGACTTGCAGCCTCAGCCTCAAGGCATTCAGCTCGAGCTCCATGGGTCAGCAAACCAGCTTCCTCCAGTAAGCCTCATCCCGTAGACACTCAGCTCCATCTCCAAGAATCAGCAGATAAAGACCCTCCAATTAAATGCGCAGAGGCACCCTACTCTGCAAGCCAGCTCCCTACCCCAAAGCAGTCAGCCCAGACTGTCACTCTGTTTCATGTTTTGGCTACTAATTCTGCTGCTGCTCTCCTCTGATTTCACAGCCCTCTCCTGTATCCAGAAGGTTCACTGTGCAGGGATGTCAGGGCCGGAGAACACACCCCATTTCTCACACTTGCTGATAGTGAGATACCCTCTCCTGCTTCTCTAGAGAGCTCATTTTGTACCCAGCACGGTGGCATTCCAATGAATCAGATTCACAATTCCAGCAGGCGAATACAATCTTTATCATTAGGACATTAGGTGGAGACTTGGCTGAAGAGCCATATTAAGGAATTCACTGCCCCTGCATCAGTGCCGAAGACTGGCACAAGGTACCAGAAGTCCCTGTCACACATTACTTATATGAAAAGAGCTATTCAGCTACAACTTGTATGTTGTAAAAATTTAGTGGGATGATAAGGCAGGTGCTGTGTGGGAATAAAGAAGGCCATAGAAAATGGTAGGATTTATTCTACTCGCCGTTCCCAGGGACAGGGAGACACCACGGGGCTGGCACTAGGCCACAGGGGGTTGTACCTGGGGACTGGGTAACAATAAGCTGGACTTTTTTTTTTTTTTTCACCCTGTAGCAGCACAAATCCACTAACTTCCAGTGAGAGAGGAAACGGGAAGTTTATTAGAGGGTGGCGCTAGTGAGGAGTTTGATAGCAATGCAGGCTGTCTTGAATTCAGAACATTTAGATATTACATACTTTTTACTTCAGAATTCACACCTTGAGGACCCAATTAGGGAGCTTTAACATTAGCCAAGTTTTCAGAGTAATAAGAGGACAGGTATTGTTTATCATTAGCAAGTAGACAGAAAAATAAGATTTTTGAAGACACTTTGAGCGCAACCTAAGATGTGTCTATTGGCTAACCAGATAGCAAGAATGACCTTTTTTTTGGCTATTCAAAATCAGTTGAGGAGGCCAATAAAAGGGGCATTTATTTTGTCGAAGCAATCTTCTCTGATGTCTTAATGATTCTCAGTTATATGGCCCTCTATAGCAAACATGTTTGTCTCTGATCAATATAAAAAGTTGGGAAAATTTTACAGCCGGAGCTAGGTGAGAAGAAAACTTGGCATGAGTCGGTACCGTTAGCTGTGTTTCCTGCCACTGCACCACATGTCACACAATTCAGGAGTTAAGTCGCATCTAGAGGAGTGGTCCAGTCATTACCAGGCAGTTTTAGACTTTTTCTTCTTCCTTGTACTCATTGTTACCCATGTAATTATTATTTAACTGTGGCAAAAATATACACAACAAAAAATTGAATTCTCCAATTCTACAACTTCTTTATGTGTCAGTGCTATTGATTATATTCTGTGTTTTACAACCATTATTGACAACCTTTTACAAATTATTCCACCACAATTAACAGAAATTCAGTGCCCTTTGCAAAAAGTCTTCCTCCACATGGTAACCAGTGGTCTACTTTGGTTTCTCCCCCAGCCTCTCTTTTTCAGTAGATTTCTTGGCATAAAATTCACGTATCATACACTTCCATAATTAAGTCACTTTTAAAAAGAATTGTGTATACATCATAACAATCAGTTCCAGTGCTTCCTACCCCTTCCCACATTCATTGTTTGCTCCCCAATTCCCTTCACTCCCATCCCAAACCATTGCATCAGTTATTGTCTCTGTGCATCCATCCCGTCTGTGCTTTGTGAACTGGGAAACTGAAAAGGAACAATAAAAAGCAGAAAACTATGAAACAGAAAGAAGAAAAAAATCATATAAAGATAAAATAAAAAGCAAGCAAGACCATCAACAGTATTTAAGAAGCCTGAAAAGTAACTTCCGTTGTGGAATAGATGAGAAATAAATATTTAAGTCTAGAGCAAACTCAGGTTGGGTCAGCTGACCAAGTACCACGCGCTATCATGGTTCCATCTCCTATTATCAAGTTTACCATACTCTCTGTCTGATTGTAAAACTGCTCGAATCCCTTGCCTGTGGCCAGAAGGACTCAGCCAGAGGCCTCATCTGCCTGGACACGCTGCAGATGGGTTTTGGGCTCCCTCGGCCTCCATAGCCTTTTACAAATGGAGTGTTCACAGTTTAAGCTCTGATGCTTTTCCTTTCACCGTCTTGGGATCACACCAGCTAGTTACTTCCGTGTTGACTTATCTGATGCCCCCTTAGTTGGCTGCTTGCTTGACTACCTGTAAGATCCCAGACACTATTCCAGGCGATAGGCATGTCCTGCCACATTGCTGTAGCATCCTTATCTTCAGGGATCTCTTCACGAAGGCGGGTAGCAGGGCCATGGGAAACAATGACTGTTCTTGAGTTGGGCTAGAATTAAGTGGGGGCCCAGAATCCATCTGCTTGTCCACTGGTTATGAACAACTCTGGTTTACTTTGGTGGTCATATTTTGACAAAAACAAAAAACAACAACAATAAACAAACAGATAAAACCAAAACACCAAAAATACAACCTAAACTAAATCAAATGAAAAGGAAAAACATTGTCAATCATCTCCCTGGGGTATAAAGTACTTGTATTGATAACATCAGTAATTTATCCAATGACATAGAATTGAAGGTACTGTTGATAAGAGGAGTTTATGCTTATATAGGCCAACTGTGAGCTCCTACAATCCATGAGTTGTTGCTTTGTATAAATTGGTTTCTTAATTTATTGAGCATTGTTTACATTGAGCATGAGAGGGGAAAATTTACTATAATGGTCTTACAAAGGCAGATCCTTGATACCTGTCATATCAATACAAAGGTAGCCTTGAGATACGTACTATATGGTGGTCCTGGGTTCCTCTCATTGGACTCCCTCTAAGTGAGGGTCCCAGCTGCAGTCCAACAAACGCCATTTCCAGTCTTTGGGTGCCCATCCTTTGCGTTCTCTCTCATCAGGGAGTTTCAGTCCAACGTCCAAGGGCTGCAGGTAACTTTCAGGTTGTTTCTTGGGTTTTTAGATAAATGGACATTTTGAGTAATTCTGTGGCCTCATAGGAGCTATCTCTATTTGGGTACCTGGATCTCTCAAACTGTGACAAAACATTATAAGGGAAAAGGGTCTCACACCAGGCCATATTCTGTATGTCAGTGTAGACAGAAAATGGCTAGAAACTGCTCAGTACGTTGAAGAATGTTGCGGTTTATCTTTGTTTTCATATCCGAACACAACTCTCAGCTGTTCCTTTTTTGTAAGCACTTGGTTTATCGGGACAGCTGATGTTTACTGGTAGACTACCAGCGTCTGGGTACAGACTGTCACTATTGTAGTCTCAAGCGTCAAACCTTCCAGGAAAAGAACAGCTCTGTCTAGTGTGTAACTAACGGGACCGTCTGTCACAGTCTCTTGGTAGTCCCAGCGGCATTGTTTGAGGCTCTGCTTTTCTGAAAGTATAGTCCCCTCTCCACCTTTTTTGGAAGGATGCCCCCGACCTTGTGTTTTCGAATTGAGCCAGGCTCCCTGGTTTAGCCTGTTTGGGTGCTGCCCGAGCTCATTTCAGGGCGTTGTTTCATCTCCTTGTCCCGCGTACCATAGGGCGTCAGTCTTTCTGATGCTGCTTGAGAAATCGTTCTTTTTGTCCTTCTTCATATACAATCAATTCTCCTTGCCTGTGAAACCTTGAACACTTGAACAATTAAGCTAAGCTATAAGGGAAATCTTTTCTTCTGTTGCTCACTTGGTTGCCTTTAAAAACTCCACTTTCTGATCAGTAGATGAAGTGTGCTAGAACCAAATTCATTTTCATCTTGATCTGATCAAAAAACAGGGACGGCTGTGGCATAGTATGGAGAATACTGTGTACTGCCAACAGAACAAAGACCTGTCGTGGAAGAAGGGAGGCCGGATCGCTTCTTAGAGGCCAGGATGGTGAGCCTTCCTTTCATGCACTTTGGACATGGTATCCGCAGAGACCAGTCCCTGGAAAAGTGCAGGGCTGGAGAAAAACGAGGAAAGCCCTCGACAACCTGGATGGACACAGTGACCGCCATGAAGGACTCAACCATGAGAACAGTTCTGAAGATGGCTCAGGCCGGTGGAGGGGGAGGTTATTCTGTTGCACACAGGGTTGCTAGGAGTCATAATTGACTCAATGGCACCTAAGAACAACATCAACAACAGCACGCACCATTAATGCATTATCGAACAATGAAAACCACACACCAACAAACAGCACAAGACAATACATATTACTAGGATCTCCTAAAAATTAGACACTAGGTGCATGAAGAGACTTCATTAAAGTAATACAAAGAGATCCACAGATGGGCAAACATTTTTTTGGAAATGACATGTCAGACAAAAGACTAATCTCAAAAATTTGTTGGAAAATTCAACACCTCAATAAGGAAAAAAGAAATAATACAAGGAAATAATATAATTGAAAAACGGACAAAAAACATGAACAGGAACAGGAACTCACTCACTCTCTCCTCACTAACTCACTCACTCTCTCCTCACTCACTAACTCACTCACTCTCTCCTCACTCACTAACTCATTCACTCTCTCCTCACTAACTCACTCACTCTCTCCTCACTAACTCACTCACTCACTCTCTCCTCACTAACTCACTCACTAACTCACTCACCCTCTCCTCACTCACTAACTCACTCTCTCCTCACTCACTAACTCATTAAAAAAAAAACATGAACAGGAAGTTTTCCAAAGAAGACATTCAGGCAGCCGACCAACATGAAGAAATGTTCTCTGTCATTTAAGAGATGCAAGTAAAAACAACTGTGAGATACCACCTTCCTCCAACCTTAACAGCAAAGTTCAGAACACCAGAAGACAACAAATGCTAGTGAAGGTGTGGGGAACCTAGAACCTTTTTCTACTGCTTGCTGGTAGGACTCTAAAATGGCACGGCTACTGTGGGAAGCCACCACTTCTCTGTCAGCTTGTCGTATGTGCTAGCCCATGCGTTGCTGTGAAGCAGGAGGTGTGTCACTCATATTTCAAATGTCAGCAGGGTCACCCGAAGTGAACAGGTCTCAGCAGAGCTTCTAGACGAAGCACCGACAACCAAGTACTTGGCTCTCACTTCTGAGGAAAAGCTGCTGAAAACATTATGCAGAGCTTCGAAGCATTTTCAGATACTGAAAGCCTGGAAAAAAGATGCAGACCATTTCCCGATATACTGCCGCAGATGGGCCACTCCGGTCTGAGGGCACTCGGAAAGTGACTGACGAGGAGCCAATTTCTTGGAGGAAGTCAACCAGGGCGATGTGAGTTCTGTAAAGCCTGGGGTGGGGTGAGGGCTTCAGGATCTTCATTTGCTGGTGGGGCACGACCCAGGTAAAGAGACACAGTTGCAAAAATCTAATGATCAGAACTTGGAGTGTGCCAAATATGAATTTAGGAAAATGGAGAGTGGTCAAGAACTGAAATAGAACACATGAAGATTGATAGCGTCGGTATTAGTGAGCTGAAATGGGCTGGTATTGGCTATTTTGAACCAGGAAATCCTGTAATTTACTATGCCGGGAATCATACAATCAAGAGGAATGTGGCATTCATTGCAGAAAGGGTCTTGCTTAATCTATCATGAGGTACAATGTTATTTCTGATTCGGTTTTATCTGTCTGCCTTCAAGGAAATCCAATCAGTACAACCATTCTCCAACTTTTGCACCAGCCTAAAAGGTGGTGGTGAAGAAATTGAAGAATTCTACCAATGACTTCAGTTTGAAATTGATCAAGGATGCAATCAAAATGCATAGATCATTATTGGCGACTGGAATGCACACGTTGGAAACAGAGGGAGGGACGATTGTTGAGAAATAAGGACAGGGTGATAGAAATGAAACTGGAGATCACATGAAACAGTTTCGCAAAAGCAACAACTTGTTCATAGCAAATACCTTTTCTCTACAACACAAAAGGGACTGTACACATGGAATTCCCCAGATGGATACACAAAGGTCCAGTTGACTACATCCGTGGGCAGACACGATGGAGAAGCTTAATATCAGCAGCTAAAATCAGATCAGGGCAAACTGTGGGATAGACCATCAACTGCTCCTATGTAAGGTCAGGATAAAGCTCAAGAAAATGAAAATGAACCCACAGGAGGCAAAAGACAACCTTGAGGGTTATCTTACCTGAATTTCAAGAACATCTCAAGAATGGATTTTGTGCATTGAACACTAATGACAGAAGACCTGAAGGACATCAAGACCATGATTCATGAAGAAAACAAAAGGTCATTGAAAGACAGGAAAGAAAGATCAGAGTAAATGGAAGAAAGGAGGAAGTCGAGAAGCTGAATAAAATTTCAAAGGGAAATTTGAGGAGACAAAGCTAAATCTCACAATGCAATGTGCAAGGGCCTGGAATTAGAACAGCCAAAGGGAAGAACATGCTCAGCATATGTGAAACGGAAAGAACTCAAGCCAATTGCAATTTTGAAAGATTCTATAGTCAAAATACTGAATGATGCAGGAGGCGTCAAGAGAAGATGGAAAGAACACACACACTGTACCAAAAATAACTCATCCACATTATCACATTTTGGGTGGTACCATATGAACAACAACCAGTGGTGCAGAAGGAAGAAGTTCAAACTGCACCGAATGCACTAGCCAAAAACAAGGCTCAGGGAATTGACGGAATGCCTTCTGAAATGTTTCAGAAAACTGAAGAAGCACTGGAAGCACTCATTTATGCCAGGAAATTTGGAAGACAGCCACCTGGCCAATTGACGGGAAGAGATCCATATTAATGACCATTCCAAAAAAGTTACCCAACAGACTGCTGTAACTATAAAACAATATAATTTATAATTGCCCACAAGTGAAATTTTTCTTAAGATTATCCAACAATGATTGCCACAGTACTTTGATGGGGAGCTGCCAGAAATTCAGGCCAGATGCAGAAGAGGGCGTGGAACAAGGGATATCACTATTGATGTCAGATGGATCTTGGCTCAAAGCAGAGAACACCAGAAAGCTGTTTACTCGTGTTTCATCGATTATTCAAAGGCATTCATCTGTGTAGACCATAATGAACTGTGGATGACCTTGAGAAGAATGGGAATTCCAGAACACTTCGTTGTGCTCATGCAGAACTTGTACATGGATCAAGAGGTAGTTGTGTGAACAGAAGAATGGCTTTAAATCAGGAATGGTGTGCACCAGAGTGATGTCCTCTCAGGATGCTTTTTCAATCTATGTGCTGAGCAAATCATCAGAGAAGCTGGATTATATGAATAGGAATGAGGAATCAGGATTGGAGAAAGGCTTAGTAACAACCTGCAGTATGCAAATGGCACAACCTTGCTTGCTGAAAGTGGGGAGGACGTGAAGCACTTGCTGATGAAGATCAAGAGCTGTCACCTTCAGTATGGATTACGCCTCAATAAGGAAGGTCTTCCTCAGTACGGAAGGCCAAAATCCTCATAACTGGACCAATAGGTAACATCTTGATAGATGGAGATAAGGTTGAAGTTGTCAAGGATTTTGTCTTGCTTGGATCCACAGTCAGTACTCGTGGAAGAAGCAATCAAGAGATCAAAAGCTGTATGGCGCTAGGTAAATCTGCTGCATGAGACTCCTTTAGAATATTGGCGAGGAAGGATGCAACTTTGAGAACCAAGGTGTGTCTGACCCAAGCCTGACCCAACCATGGCATTGTCCATATGCCGCTGAAAGTTGGACATCAAATAAGACCATAGAAGAATGTGTGCATTTCATTTATGGTGCTGAAGAAGGCTTTTGAAGGTATGGACTGCTAAAAGGACAAACCAATCTGTATTGAAGAAATAAGGCCAGCGAGCTCCTCAGAGGCGAGGATGGCAAGACTGAGTCTTACGCACTTTGCACAGACTCAGGAGAGACCAGACCCCGGAGTAGGACATGATGAAGAAGACGACCCTACACGAGATGGATTGGCCCAGTAGCTGCATCAATGGGCTCACCATAGGAACAGTTGTGAGGATGGCACAGGACCACGCAGTGTTTTGTTCTGTGGTGCCTAGGCTCACTGTGGGTTGGACTAGACTGGATGGCACTGAAGAACAACTGTGGAAAGCAATGTGGTGCTTTCTCAAGAAGTTGGGAATAGAAATAACATACCCCCTAGCAATCCCTTTATGCGGTCGGTGTATATTCTAAAGAAATATGAGCCCCAACATGCATAGTCTCCTATTGTAGTAGAACAGTCTCTGGCTGTTCTTGTCTTTCTTGGATCAAAGTGCGTGTTTCTTAGCGTTATCCCTCTCTCCATCTTTTTTATCCCTCTCTCCATCTTTTATGCAAAGAGTCTCTATCTCTGCATCTTTGGTTGGAATTGTGGCTTCTGTGACCTCACCTTCCTGGGAACAGCAGTGCTTGCAACTACTCATAAAAAACCCCACATAAAACACACACACACACACACACACACACACACACACACAAAACCCCCCCAAAACCAAAACTCGCCCTGGAGTTGATTTCAACACATAGTGACAGAGTAGGACTTGGGAGGCTGTGCATCTTCACAGGAGCAGGCAGCCTATCTTTCTTCTGCAGAGTGCCTTGTGGGCTTGAACATTAACAGTTGTTTTTTACTCTGCCCCTTAGCACCTCTGCCTTTTGGGAGGTATACACCAATTTCCAGAGACTTGAGTGCCTAGCTGGAGAGATGGTGGTGTAGCGGTTACACCTTGGGCTGCTAAACTCAAGGCCATTAGTTCAAAACTACCAGCCACTCCAAGGGAGGGAGAAAGGCTTTCTTCACCTGTTGTAAGAGTTAACAGCGCCCTCTCTTGGGCAACCCCTGGGCCAGGATGCAGCCAAACTCACAGCTACCTCTGCCCCTAGTTTTTACCAAGTAGGGACCAAAGTTGGCTACCTTCCCAAACTTATACATATGATCTCATTTGATATATAGACAGTAGATGATCCATGTTGTATCTGGTACTTTATTATTTTTATTTCCTAAATTAGATCGGAAGTGCCTTCATGGCAAAAAGCTATATTTTATACACTTTTTGTGGTTTCTATGTTACAACTTAACAATAGACATTGCTTCCTATTCCCATCAGTCAGTGAAATGGAAAGGATAATTTATTTTTCTTGTCTGATTTTACAAAATACTTAAACTCTGAATAATTTACAACTAGCTAAATTATCCAGGATTTATGATATAAGGAACATGCTTTAATTGAACAAATCAGCAGTTCAGCATTTAAATACTTGATCTGTAGCTTAATTTAATTAAAAAAATAATTTTATGGTGCTTCAGCTGACATCTTAACATAGCGAATTAGTTTTCCAAGCAATAGTTTATACACAAATTGTTCTGTGACATTGGTTGTAATTTCCAGTGTGTCAGCACTTGTTTCTGTTTCCTCCTTGTGTTCCTCCATGCTCTCTGTCGTCTCATCTTTGGTTTTAGTCTAATGCGGTCCTTATTGTCTCATAAAGTTGATTGGTCCAAGGAACACATTTTTCAAGGATGTTATAGCTTGTTTTATACTCTCATTTATTATTGGGCTGAAGATGGCCACTGGGCATGCCAGGCATCTTTAGGGGTGAGTGGGAATCATATACTGCAAAGAAGCATCAGAGAATTTTTCCGGGGAGTGGCACAGAAATGCCCTCCCCCTTATAAGGATGTACACAATTGCCAAGATTTTGATACACACTATTTATTTTGCTGTAGGTTAATTGTGCCTTGTTTAAAGAAAAACAAAATCAGACTAAGTTTAAATATCTTCCTTGCACCGAAGCTTTTCCTGAAAGCCTCTCTATCCTGCAGGTGTTCTGTTTTTCATAGCAGTTTCAGTGTCTTTCTCCAGGAATCCATCAGAGGCTCTGTGGGGGACAAAGACCACGTGATCGGCTTCTGTAAAGTTCACCACCTAGAAAACCCCACGGGGCAGTTTTTGGAATTGGGGACACCTAACAATATCCAAGGAAGCCCAAGGGGCGCAGTGGGTTGCTCGTGGGCTGGTAAGCACAAGATCAGCAGTTTGAAACCCTGATTGCAGGTGAGGCTTTCTGGTTCCAGAAAGAGTTACAGTCTTGGAAACCCACAGCGGCAGTTCTACAGATAGGAGGGCTATGTCTGAGTCAAGATGGACTAGGTGGCCAGGAGTGAGCAGTATCCAGGCTCTTTCCCTTTGGAAGGAGGTAGGATGCCCTCCTTCCTTTCTGTATTGCTAGTGCTTCACACTCACCTGCTATCTAGCAGCTTTTCTCAAGAGATCATGTTGAATGAATGGAATGGTAGATTCTGAAAAAAAAAAGTCTGACTTACTCATGAAAAAAGAAAATAATGGATTTGAAAAGAGTGGAGGTGGGGACTAGGATATTTAATATGATCTTTAATAACTTGTAAATCTAGGCTTCACAGGGTTTTCAGTTCAAGCCAATCATTAATTTAATCATAGAGATATGTATGCAAAAATACAGATTGGGCTGGAATATTTTCGTGGTTTGCATTAAACTCTGTAGTCACTAGGTGTCAGATGATACCTGCCATTTAAAATTCCATTATTTTCTACCTTCTTCCTTCACACTTTTATTTTGGAATAGGTTTGGGCTGTGTCCTGATTTAGGTACTGGGAGAACACTCCATTATTTAAATACATTTTAGTTTATTTACAAACTTCATTTCTGAAGCTAGACAACAGTTGCTAAATTCTCAGTTGTTCTATATCTAGTGGACCACATGGTGGTGTGCTAGTCTCTGAAGGAACCCAGGAGCTTGTCTGTTGGAAAAAAAAATCCTTAACATTTTGAATGACCACCTGACACAGGGACTTCAGTGTTAACCCACATAGTTCAGATGAAAACAGTAGTACTTAGTGAGATATGGTGTGTGTGTGTGTGTGTGTGTGTGCCTCCAATACAAATTGGGAAGCGCTCATAAGAATGATTGCTTTGTACTTTTCTAAAATTGTAAAAAAATTAGTCTGCATTAAAAAAAATCATTGATAATCTTACCACCCAAATTTAATTGCTGATCTCATATTGGCATATATTTCCCTAATTTTTTCTAAATATTTGGAAATTGAATTGTCATAGGCATTGATCATGTAAATAAACTATCAATATTTAATGAATGCCTACTCTATTTTAGTGGTTCTATCATAACTAATTTTACCTACTTTTGATGCTTGAGTGATTTCACTTTTTCCTAACAGCTGACATGAATGCTGCTGTTGTTAAGACACCATCAAAGTAGCCTTGGCTGATAGTGACCTGGTGTACACAGAACGGAAAGCCGCCTGGTCTGCGCCATTGTCACATTTGTCGTATTTGCACTCATTGTTGCAGCCACTGCATCGGTTCCTTTCCTGGAGGGGCCTCCCTCTTTTGGGGGTCCCTCTGCCTTGCTTCTAAGAGCAGTCTGGCTGTATGTCCTCGAAGATAGATTCAGTGCAGCGCGTGGCACTTTCTGCATTCTTCACCAGCGCCCGAACGCAGATGCATCACCTCTCCTCAGCTCTGCTGGGTTCGCTAAGCAGCTTGAATGTGTGTAGGATGTGAGTGAAAGTTCCTTAGCCTGGGTCAGGTGCACCTTTTACTTACTCTCCTCTTGGTTCGCTCCAAGTGGATTTGGATAATACTGAGAATTATCTCGTGAGTTTGGATTTGGAAACTACTGAGTATTATCTTGTAAAAACTGTCTTTCGTGTTGAACATTTCCCGGATCGTGGACTCTATCCTAGAGGCAGGGTAGCATTAGGGGTTAGCAACATGGATTCGGAGATTGGAATGGCTAGGCTTGATCCCGCGCGCTTCACTTACCAATAGTCAGATCTTTGACAAGTTGCTAAGCATCATACTACCCAGTGTTGTCATCTAGAAAGCAAGAACAATAGTCTTCCATTGTGAAGATGAAAATACGAAGATGTACAGGGCCTGACACAAAGTAAGTGTTCTCTACATGCCAAACACATTCCTGTATGAGAACACAGACCATGGTGAACATTTGAAAACCTTTAGCTCAAAATAGTCAAATTCCTGAAATGATATTGTTATTTCTCATGAGATAACTTACCTGTTCCTTAATAAAAATGTGAGAACAAAAAAGATATTGCTTCTTTCTTATACAATATGTATTTTCTTCTGCTTAACTGTTCCCTCTTAGGGACGGTTGTAGTTGTTAATTTTCATCAGGTGAGCTCTGACTCACGGTGATCCCCTGTGTGCTCTCTACGGTTGGTTTTCCGTGCTGGGACCTTTCAGAAGCACAACACCAAACCTGCCTTGCAAAGTGCCTGGAGGTGGACTCCAACCGCCAGACTCGGCTGCTTGTCCAGTGCTTAGCACTTGAACCACCCATACTGCTTTCTCCAGGAGATCGGTACCACGAGTCACAGAATGTGAAAGCTTGAGATCACAACTCCATGGAGACAGTAAGCATGCACAGAGGGGTTTTGAAACTTCTGGAAACCTGTCTGAGAAGAGCATCTCCTTTAAAAATTGCCTGTCGTTTTCTTTCCTTTGAAATTCATGCACTGTATTAAGGAGCAGTGTTGTGATGTCAACTCACTCGGCCTACAATTCTCTGCTCTTCCCTTTCAAGAAAAACAAGGAGACAAAGCCTTTGTTCTAAAGAAGGTGTCAGCATGAAACAGATCAACCAAGATAATGTCCTTTAGCGAGTACACTGAGGTAGAAGCTTTGCTTGCCTCTGACTTCCATCAGAGCTATTAATACTCTCTGCTTTGCATATTGACAGTTTGATATAAACTTTGGTTTGGAGATTGAGTCCTTTGCTACAACAAGTCTGAAGATCTTTTCCCCAAGAAGCATTGAGCCTCAGGGAGAAGTGTCCTGGCAGGCCAGACATTGAGGAGTCAGATGCATGCCTTTTCTTTTGCTCCTGGGAGCTCCTGGGTGTGGTTGTGGTGGCAGGCGGGTGTGCATGGGCCTGGCTCCTTGTGCGATGGGGTTGCCACCTGGGCTCTGCGGCTTCTGAAGCCCACTGGGCCATGGTGAGCCTATAACTAAAGCAGGTCCCCACACCAGCTGTAAACTACATTTAAATAAAACAAGCTAACAGAAAGACTGCATGGGAGGCAGTGTCGTTCTGAAACCAACCCAAGCTGAAATATCTCCCAGTGCTTCAGAGTAGCTAGCCGACTGGTGTTCCCCACCCTGTTATGCCTGCTGCTGACTCACTCCGGGGCTGGTCTTGCTGTAATGTAGGAATGGAAGTGTGCAGTGAATCACACTTATAATTTCCACTGATTTAATAAGGTGTGGGCTCCTGAAAAAGAACCTTACACCCTTGGCCAGAATGAAATAGACCAGAGTTGTATTCAAGGGATCACTAAGAGGCTAGATCACTGCTGTGTCATGAAAAATGAAATTTGTTAGGTGACTATTAGACTGGATATTACGGTATGTTTGACTTTAGCCTAGGCCAGAAAGACTATGGTGACGCTCAGGGCCAAGAGAATTGCAGTTTGTCCTTGTACAGTAGCCTGCACCGCATGACCAGAACGCTCAACTTCTTTGTCCTGTTCTCTTTTTACATGATCCCTTTGAGCAGAATAATGAATTTCTCTGTGCCTGTTTCTTCAATTTAGAGGAATGCTGTGCAGTTTGTTTTTGTGGAAGGGCTATGTTCCTCAGTAGTTGAGAACACTTGGTTTAGTTTTTATTAATAACTTATTTATTTTAGAAATGGTATGGCCCAAAATTAAAATCATGTCTTATCTCATATCCCTTTATAGGTTCGTTGATATTAGAAATTGCATGGGCCTGGTTCCCCTGGGTATTAGAAACCTGGGGTCAGATCAGACCTCTGCTTCTGCTTTCCTTAGGGAAAACTTGAGCTAGATTACTTCACTTACCTACAATGTCAATCTTAGTTTTTCGGTAGTAGTCCAAGGCGGTGGCTGATAGATGTGCTCAGTAGTGGGGTTTTTGCTAGATTCTATGAGATGCTGTAGTGCAGAGCAGTGCAACTTTAATCTTGCTGTTGCTCGGTGCAAATCTGCTCATTGAATTCAAGGAAGCGCATATTAGTGTTTGTTGAGAGTTCCTGGGCGCGGAGAATGATTATCAACACATTGGCTGCAAATGAAAAGTTAGAAAGTTAAAGGTTCGAGTCCACTCCGAGAACCTTCCAGTGAAGCCCTGCGGAACACACTTCTACTCTGGCGCGAATGACGTGCGGAATTGCCTCAGTGGAAGTTGGTTTTAGTATTTGTTGAGTTTTTAGTGCATCATCTTATTTAAGCTTTACGGCAATTCTCTGTGGCAGGTATGTAGTAGGTATCTGAAGAGGAAGGCTCAGTTTTGCAGATAAGGAAACTTAATTTCAAACTTACTGCCATCAAGTCGATTCCTACTCGTGACAGCTCTAAACCGAAGTACATGTTTTTCTCCAGCTCAGATGACTGGCCAGTGTAGATGGCAGTTTCTACACTGGCTTTGGATCCAAGTTTGCATATGTTCCTAAGTCATGTTCTTTAGCTCCACCACAGCTCCCTTTTGTATACCGGTCTAAAAGCCTTAATAGTTGAATTAATGTAAACAGGCATTCATTGCTAGATTGACTGAAATGAGAAGTAATTGAAGGTAAGAGGAAATAGGGTTATTTACCAGAAACTGACAGTTATAAGAAATCTGAGAAATCATATATATTCACTGTGCTTGGAATTTTATCTGAGTTATTAGAGGTCATAATTCAGTAATTTTCAAGGGTATCATGTGTTAATTTATCTCTTAAAGTGAACTGTTCTGTAGATAATGATAACTATATATAATAGTTCAAGTGTATTTTTTTCAAAACTCAAAACTTTAGCTTCCAATTATCTAAGATACTTGTAAACGTAATGGGTTTTTCTTTTATGTACATAACATAGAAATAATGATTTCATTTGCTTTTATCCACTTATATAATGTCTTTGTCCTTTAGGCTGTTTTCATCTAAATTGGGCCTCTGAATTCTACTTCTTCTTTTTAATTTGTTGAGTTAAACATTTTATTGTAAATTCGGACAAAGAACATCATTAGGTTCACATTCACCGATTCTTACGCATCTTGTTTCATGTCATTGATTGGGTCTCTGAATTCTATAAAGAAAGACACAGATTGAAAACATAAAAAGAAGTCGTATTTTCTAAGTCAGATTTCTTCAGTTAGTATAATATAGATAAAGATTGCAGAAACACTTCTGCTCTTAGCAGGGAGTCAGACGGCAGAAGCTTGACCGTGACTTTCCTTGATCTAGCAATGTAGATGTAACTATAAAACTCTTTATGCTCAGGAGGCACTCTGGGTTGCTCTGGGATAGTCAGTGGGCTATTAACCACAAGGGTGGGGGTGTACACGCAATAGACACTCTGAGGGAGAGAAATGAGTCTGTCTGTTCTTGTAAAGATGTGCAGAAACCCGAGATTGGATCACGAGGAGATGGAATGGACTCCATGTCAGTGCATTTGGTTTATTAGGTGGTTTTTTCGCTCATGTTTTAGGTAGGAAAAAGAAGATTAAAGGCAGATTTTAGGAGTTTTATATTCTTGGTAACCTGCGAGAACAGATATCAGTAAATTCCTCTTGAGAGCAGAAACCCAAAGCGTATGCAGTGATGGGAAAGCATGGGCCCTGGTATTGATAGAGAAGGAGGGAAGGTAGGGAGCATACAAAAAGAGCGTTTGTGCTCAGAGATTTATGGCTTCCATTGTTCACTGCCATTTAGCCTCAGCTTACTTAGCACATTCTACTCTTGTCTTGTTTCTGGATTCGTGACAAATGAGGGCAAAACTAGATGGCATTTTTGTTCTATGGCAATAAAACTTAGAACAAAGATACTTTCCAAGTAGGGTGATTTCTGAATATATTCTCAGTTACTGATTCTCTTTTCAGAAGCTTTTAAAGACTATTCGCTTAGAATCCCAGCCTGACAACCATCCTCTGAAAGAGATGTCACCAACTGCTGCCTCCACCTCTGCTCGCTCCTCCCCTATTCCGCTCCTGAAGAGCAAATCCAACCACACCTGTAGTGCTTAGCTTTGTCATTAGACCGGAACTGGGTGCTCTGACTGGTCCCTTTTATGTATCTGCTATTTCCCTGGAGCCCTGATTGCCTAGTCGGCTAAGTGTCGGGCACTAACCACAAGGTCAGCAGTTTGAACACAACAGTCAAACCCTGGGAGAAAGACGAGGCTTTTTATGGCCATAAAATTTACATCCTTGGACACCCAAAGGGGCTGTGCGGCTCTGTCCTGTAGGGTTTTTATGAGTCGGAATTGACTTGATGGCACTGAGTTTAGTTTAGAGCTATTGAGTCTCCCTGAATAGTGTTACTTTTTAATAAGTAACATATAAATGCATTCTTCCTTTACAATATTGTTGTAAAATATGTAGAATGAAATATGAAAGATGCTTTAGCAACTCTCTTTTCTCTCAGCTTCTTCTCAATTTCCCTGATGAAATTGTTGTTTCACAATGAGATATACAACCTTTTTATGTATTTACTAGTTTGGATTCCTTCACTTAGATCTATATCTTAAAACTCTTTTTCATATCACCATATATAAAGTCTTAATTCTTTTGTATTGGCAGACTATTATTTAGTCTATATTAACTAACATTGAAACTATTTCAAATATTTTGCTAAGGTAAACATCCTTGTATGATAATCAGATATAACCAACTGTTTCGTGAGTATTTCCAAGAAGTAAAATGGTTGGTTCAGAAAGCACATAGACTTTAATAATGTATACAACTAATATGCGCCCACCAATATTAAATAGGACCCCTTGTTATTCTGCAGTAGGTAGTACCCTTATACATTTGTACCAATGTGAAATCATATCTGATTAATTTTCATTTCCTGATTAGAAGGAGGCTGAGCATTTTCTCATAGCTTTATACTGGTCATTTGCATTCTTTATGTAAATTGGATGCTCTCATAATTTGTATTTTGCGGGGAGGGAGAAGTGTTACCCCTTCCTGCTGATTAATAAGGTTGTTAATCTACTTTGGAATGGTCACTATTTTTGTCTTGTTTCTGACCTCACTGGAAATGCTCCAACTTGTCAATAATTGATTGGGTTTCCTGGTTGGAAATAAATTTCGAATTTTGGGCATTTGCTGAAATGGTAATATATTTCTTAAAATTTTTATTTAAAATAAGTATAAGAATGGATTTTAATGACCAATTATTACATTTCTGGAGTGACCGTGCTTGATGAAACTCTGCTATTCTTTTACATTTGGACTTGAACTTTTTGAGTAGGAATTTTGTGTGTTCTCTGAAGTGAAATTAGCCTGTAGATGCTTGGTTTGTGTTAATGGTATGTTCTCTGTTTATGCTCTGAGGGGGGTGGGGTGCCTTCCTTCTTTTTCTAGGCTATGGATTGTTTTTAACATGGAGTTAAATAGTCTTTGAACAATTTGGTTGAATTTGTCTTTGGAACCACATGATCCTAATGAGTTTTAAGGAGGTAAATATTTGTCTAACTTAGTCTAGCCTGTTCTGTAATTTTAAAATCGACCATTCTTAAGACGATTTTGTTAGAACACCATCTATTTTACCTATTGACATAAAGCTATATTATAATAAATTATCTTTTCTGTATCTGTGGTTATTTACTCATTCTAATTTTAATAGTGTAGAATGATCTTTTCATGTACTTCCAGATAATATAGGTCTGATAATTTTACTTTATCTTTTTATGGGAGCCCTGGAGGCGGAGTGATGATTCATTTGGCTGCTAACTTCAGGGTCAGCAGTTTGAAATCTCAAGCAGCTCTTCTGGAGAAAGATGAGGCTTTCTACTCTCCCGAAGAGCTACAGTCTTAGAAGTCGACCAGGGTAGTTGTACCCTGCTCTTTAGGGTCACTGTGAGTCAGAATTGAGGTGTTTTGTGGTGGTTGTTATGTCTTATAGGTTGTTTTTTTTTTTCAGTTTCATGCTTACCTTGAAATATCCTTTTTTTTTTAGTTCTCTCGTTTCTTGGCGTAAGGGTTAAGGGTTTTTGAACTGTAAAGAGCATCTTTGTGAAGGCTACTATTTGAATATGCCGATGATTTCCCCTTAAACATAACCAGTACTAAACATTTAGCACAGAAATTGTGGCTAAGTGGTGATTGCCACAAAAACCAATGTCAATTTTATATAAATTTGAATATAAGCATGTAATGATTACATATATATTTAAAAGGGTAAGAAAATCATCAGCATTGGAAATTTAAATAGCTAAAGGTACTGGTACCCTGTAGAACTTTTTTGTGTTGTCAGTTCTTTTGGAAGAGGAAAAAATAGGTTCAAGGCATGAAGATTTGAATCTCAAGCTGTGAATGAAAAAAAACACCTTTCTGAACTAAAGCCTTAAAAGATTTCTTTGCAGCATGTATCAGCATGTGAATCCGCCGTTGCCAGAAGGAAGGAAAGCATGGGATCATGGCGGGACTGTTAAATAGGTTTTTAAAAACCTGCCATGGGTTGAGGACCTCCCTTCTGTTGACCTTTTCTATCTTCCTAGCAGCTACACTGTCCGGCGTGAACGAGGAGGCCTGAGCTCCTGGGTGGGAGGAGGGTTAAGTGGGAAGCGGGAAGGTTGCTGGGTGAGGAGTGTGGAGTGTTGGCAGCTCATGGTGGCTGAAGTGCTGCTCACCCAAGCACCGCATGTTGCCTGAGCAAGAGCAGGCTTAGACTGGAGTCACCCTTTGTGTCCGGAGCCAGACATGAGGTGTGACTCACTCCTGTCCTGTATAGCTTTTTCCAAGCCAGATTTTCAGTGAACTATAGAGCCAAGTTATGGAAACTGAACAAATCTTTTTTCAACTTCACTGTTTGAGTCATGGAAAGTTTGAGCTTGGAGCTCTTGGACAACCAAGGTATGACTGTATAATGGATTTTTTCCCAATGACTTCTTGGAGCCCCTTCATATTTGTACACCATTGTGGTTCTCTTGCCTGTGTGTTTAGAATCACGGACCTGCATGAGGGGAGAGTCTACCTTCTGTGCAGTCCCACTGCTGGAGATTTTGCAAAGCTTCTTCACTTTTTACTTTTTGTTGTTTATTTTTAAAGGTTAGCATTTTGCTTTCTGAGTAAAAAATTAGGTTAGGAGGTTAATAGAGTGTGTGTTTTGTCTAGCAGAACTCTTCAAAACCCAAACCCACTGTCATTGAGCTGATTCTGGTTCATAGAGACGTTTTTATAGGTTTTCCAAGACTGTACATTTCTATGGGAACCAAGAGCCTCAGCTTTCTTCTGCAGAGTGGCTGATGGGCTTGAACTGCCAACTTTGTGATTAGTAAACCAATAAACCACCAGGGCTCCTTGGCGCATACTAACTGCACTCTAAATACTTGGTATTGTCATCCTGTTTTCAATGTATTAGGCAGGTTCAGATGTTTTTTTCTCTCTCTAGTAGACGTGGGGACTTGGGAGAAACATAGGCAATTAGAGAGAGAAGTGGAGGAGGTTACTTATTAAGCAGACAGCGTGGAACCAGCTTGAGGGGCCTTCAAAGAGCTTGAGGAAAATTTCCCGTCTTTCAATTCCATTTTTACACGAAGTTTTAGAAGCCCCTCATGTATTTCTATTGGTGTTAAATTATATCAGGATGTTTTAAAGCATGCTAGCAACTATTATTCTAGCAGAGTTGTATGTTTTTCCTTGGTATGAGCAAATTTGCTGACTTCCTATTGCTGAAAATAGTATGAAGTTTTGTTTGTTTATTTGTATCATTGCAATTCAGTGTATTTGCCTAGTTTCAGATAGACGTAGGAGTGGTGAAAATGTTTGGTCCATTGTTGCTTGTTTAGAATAACGATTCACATTTCCAGACTTTTATTCATCAATTTATACTCAAAAGTGAAATTGTCAGAGATTATTTATTATTCCTGTATTGTTACATTAAGGATGCTATTGATCTAAGACATAGAAAAAAATGGAATCAGTTGGACTGAATTCTAGGTTGGTCACTTAGGCAGTAGAATTCTATGCTAGTTTATTAATCTGTCCCAATTGTGGACATCATTAGAACAGAGACAGCTCCAATCAACTCAAAGAACTGTGAGATTTACATAAAAAATAACTGTGAAGTTGAACATAAATATATTTGGTAGCGGTATTACCTTGAAGGATGTATGTCTAACCTATTAGGTCAAGGTCCCTTAATTGTTACTATCGGGCATATCTGGGATGAGTTAAACAAGTTAGACTGGATTTTTTTTTATTCCACAGGAATTCTAGCGGGGGTGGGGGTAGGGGGAGTTAGAAGAGAGAGAATGTGATTGGTTGGCTCTGCAATGAAATCTGCTCCATGAGCGCGCGCGCGCACCGCACACACACACACACACACACACACACACACACACAAATGGCTAGGGAATTAAAAACTTTCTCTTCATGTACTTCATATAAAGACATTTAAGACCGAAAGGATAATCAGAGAATTTATTTTTGAGCTTATTCTGTGTTCCCTGCAAAGTCGTCCAGGAGGCTGGCTTTGCCATTGTTTGCTTAAGAGGGGGAGCGAACCACGTCGTTTCAGCTTGTAAGTAGGAGTGTCTAGTCAGTGTTGCCTTTCCACTTAGAACGTGAACAAGAACTGCGACACATGCGTGTGTACGGAAAGAGCGTAGGGATCTGTTGGGCACTTTCCCCGGAGAATGATGGGGCAGCTCGTGAAGGATGGTCAAGACTGGAACGCAAAGCTGGTGGGATTGATGTGCTGTCTGGGTTAGTAGAACGACCTGTGGTTCCCCCTCCTGTTTCAGGTCCGGAAAGGAAGGTGGCATTACCTGCATTGGTTCGCCCTGTGGGGGTGGCAGATTGCAGTGGGCACCTCTCAGCAGTCTGGATGGGCTTCAGCCACAATCTCTGAGGCTGCTTGAAGAAAACTTTCCCCTGAATTGTCATGCAAAGACTAGGCATGTATGCAGTCGGTATTTATTGTGTGCAGTACTGTGTTTGCTCAGATACGGATGTACTGAAAAGAAGTTTGTGTAGGTTGTTATACTTGGTGCTCTCTTTGCCGTTTTTCCTTCAAAATTACTTTCTTCTTTTCTTTAAATATAGTGTTATTGAGTAATTTGAGCCATGTTGTATTTTATCAGAGGAACATAAATAACATGTTTATATTTAAATCTTACTCCATAAATGAAATAGTTTTTAAATAGAGGAATGTTCTAACATTTCATTCAGAGAATTACCCAGATGGTCTGTAAAACCAATGGACTCAGTTAAAATCACAGGAATAAGATTTTCCGTATTGTTGTCCTGGCAACAGTGACTAACTATAAATTTCACTGTAACACACCCCTGACTGAAATGCCACAAAGAAGCATTTACAGTCTGGTAGTGGAAAACTTGGTGGTGTAATATGGCATACTACCATTTGAAATAATTTCATTTTGAAATCGTGCATCTGGAAAGTTGTAAACCACACCGTCTCCCCAGCCTTAAATTACTTTCTGATTTTCAGTTGTTCTCTTGAACATGGTTGGAACACTGAAATCCACATTACTGCCGAGTTTATTACTGTAGCCTTGTGGTGGGAACATTGTAGCGTGAAAGAAGGTCCCTTGTTGGTTGAATGAGACTCAACTAGTTTCACCATGCGTTAAAAGAAAGGGTTTAGGTTCTACTGTTAGAAACAATAACGGAATTAACGAATTAGTGGGTGTTAGTTGGCTTTAGTTTTTGTACCTTACTCATGTACTTTAACTGTGGATACTAATTCCCAGATAATTACCTCAGTATTATGTGCCAAATACTTAGCGCACCTGTCTTAAGTTTTCAGCAGTGCTTTGGAGACTCTAGCAACAACCATAACAAAGTCTCAGCAATCAAAATAACCTTCTAATAGTTGTATTATTTTAGTGAATCTCTCCTATGTGCTTGATTAAAAAAAATCATTTTATTGGGGGCTCGTACAACTCTTATCACAATCCATGCATACATCCATTGTGTCAAGGACTCTTGTACATTTGTTTCCCAGTCAGGTTTATTGATGTACTAGTTGGGTAAAAATTTTACTAGTAAGTTGATTGGTCTTTATAAATGCTGTTTCCTTTCTTTGTTTTCAGTATAGAACTAGTTTTACTAACTTAGAAAATTATCAGATCTATCTTGTCAATCTTTCTATATCAGGAGAAAAATTATGTAAGGCATTCAATGTGGTGAATGTAATGGAATTTAATAAAAGTTTATATTATGTGATGATTACATGAATTAAATTTTGGAGGATGGTTACAGGCATACACCATCCTCATTTTGAAAGTTAATGCGAAAGCTGTCCATTCTTGAACTACAATGTCTTAGTTAATGGTACATCTTATTTCTTGAGGTTTGAGCATCAGAAGCGTAGGCTATTAATTGGACAGGATACTATCTAAACCAGCTAGCTAGGAAACAATTTTCATTTGTACAGTGCTCTTTCTCTGCTGGGGACGCATAAAGCGTTCCTAGGAATGTGCTGTGGCTGCTCCCGGGTAGTGGAGAATTTCCAATGTTTCCATTGACTCATTCAAAGGTCACCTATTCTGGAAGGCCCCATTTCCCAGCACCTTGTGTGTGATGGAAATGGTTTCTTTTGTTTCTGTGCTTCCTTTTGAAGGACGATGAAAGTCTCTTGGGGAAGTGGAGGCAACTCTGGAGGTAGTCACAGGATGAGATCCAGCCATGGATCTTTCAGTGTTAAGTTATTATACTAAGGTTTCTTTTTGATGAAGACATTTCTATGTCTAGCAAATGCCTTCTGCTCTATTTCCTCAGGGCCAACCTCTCTCCTCATGAGTCTTCACAGGATGAATGCCACCAGCTTCACTTAGTTGGCATGCTTACTCCAGAGCAGGGTGCTCTTGCTGGATGATGAGCAAGAACCAGTACTCTTTCTGTTAGCTTGAGTCCCAGCCCTCCCACGGCTCATCATAGGAGCCTGATAGATGTTCGAGTGACTACATGCCTCTGCATTTCATTAGTAAGGTGGTCTAGTATTTTGCTTCTTTTTATTTGTAATTAAGAGTTTAAGTTCCTTCTGAACTCTTCAGAATAACAATTCTGAAGACACTTCCTTAGGTGCCATTAGTGCTTCAAGAGATAGAGACAGTAGTGCGTACTACCGTATTTAAGGAAATATACTTTAGCTTACTGGGTTCAGTCCTTTTTGATACAAACTTAACCCACATCATGGACATTGACTTATTGAGTGCCTGGAAGCCTTGTGGCATCTAACATGGGGTGGATGAAGATGAATGAGGTGTAGATGATGACCCTGAGCAAACCACACACTAATATGAGGAATTAATAAATGTGATCATATTGTTTAATAATTGTTAGTATCATTGTTTTGGCAAAGTAGTTATGAGCAAAGTATTTGGGAACTGGAGTTGGACAAAATATTGCATAAATAATTTGTGCTGACCTGAGTACTTGTACTCAGATCTAGAAAGCTTCTTCATTTCATATCTGCTTCCTACCATCCCCTTTCCCACTTATTAATATCTAATGCTGAGTCCAAAAGGAAATTAGACAGCTGAGGCTTTGGCAGAACCAACTCATATTTTTATTAGTCTCTCAGAAAATTTTAGTCTCCCCCTCATTGTATAACCCTCCCCCACTCCCTGCAGGGACCCTTATTCTGTTTGTTGTCTCTATAGGTTCTTCATTCCTGGGTTTCATATATCGAAAAACATGTAACAACATTTCAAGAGAACTACCCACAATGACAAAATACATTAAGAGATAAATCCCAGTATAAAACACACACACACACACACACACACACACTGTTGAAAACCAGGCCCAATGCACAGTAGATGTGCCATCAAGTGACAAGTTTTTAGCTGTTCCAATAAGGTATTATTTTGATCTATAGTCACCTGTCCAACACACTGTTTGATAACCAATGGAAAATTGTTCTAGAGAAGTACCGGCCAATGAAAATTTTTGTGGTGGCGTGTGTGGTCTGTCATTGCTGTCCAGAAAGTAACTGTTGAGCACTTGAAATATGGCTGATATAATCATTATTATATCTTTATGTTGTTAACTTTATTTAATTATTATTAACTATGTAATTTTAATTAAGTTGGTTTAAATTTAAGTTAGTTAGATGGGACTATTTGCTACGGTATTGCACATACTTCTAAGGATTTAAACTAAATTTAAACTTCCAGTGACACTATGCAATGTTGTTTGTGGTATTGTCAACCTTCGTACGTTATTTCCCACAAACTCTTGGCAGTTTGATAAGATGCGTTCTCTGTGTTATTTGCATTATGATTTCTAGTGAGATTGAAAGGCGCTCTCGTGGGGTGGTGGTTATGTGTTGGGCTGGGATTTGCAGGGTCCACTCTTTGAAACCACTAGCAACTCTGAGTGAAAGACAGGCTTTGCTTTATTTAAAATTTTTTTTCACACTTACATATTCAGGTGCCCACCTTTTTAAATTTCTAAGTGCTTTAAAAATATTAATAATCCTCTGTCTCATGTTGTATACTTTTCCCCACTTGATTTTCCCTAATACTTTTCATTAAAGAGCTCTGGTGGCTTAGTGGTTCTGTGTTCAGTTGCTAATCTCAAAGTCAGCAGTTCGAAACCATCATCTGCTCCTTGGGAGCCGATGGGACTCTCTGCTCCCATATAGAGTTATAGTCTGGAGAGCTTCAGGGGCAGGTATGCTCTGTCCTATCGGGGTGCCAGGTGTCAGAATTGACTCAATGGCAGTGAGTTTGTTTGAGTTTCACCCTTGGTCACATGTTGCATACTTTTCTTCCATTTGATTTGTTCTTACATTTGCTACTATGTTTATTTTGGAAATAATAAATACTGTTTGTAGAAGGTACCGATATGTCTAAAAAACAAAATAAGCATTTTCAAGAAATCTAGTTCCGATTTGATAGTTTAAGAAGGGTGCAGGGGTGAAATGCGAAAAAATTGAAGGGAAAAAGCAAGGTGTGCTTTACCCCCAGGGAAAGGTTACACAGAGTCTGATTGTGGTGAGAGAGGAAGGAGCAAGGTGTATGCCCAGGTGTAGAAAGGAGGGCGGGAGGAAACAAGAAAGCAGGGAATTCTGCCTGGAAGTGGAAAGAAAGAAGTGATGTCGTGGTGCATGTTAGTTCTTGGTTGGGGAAGACTGGTTCTCATGCAGTCTCTGCACCAGAACCACAGTGATCCGGAGAGTGTTACTCTCCACAGTGAGGATCTAATTGGGGTGTTTCTTACAGACAAACTAGAAAGACGCAGCACGGTAGTAATTAAATCAGGGCTTGACTGCAAGCCAATAGGTCTACTTTGAAATCTTGCCTGTTATCAAAACTCTGGAGCCCGCTTGGGTAAGAGCGGCCAGTTTCCTCTTTTGTGAAATGGAAATAGCACTACCTGTCCTGTGAAGCGCACACGCAGAGGGTGCTTGGGTGGTTCACCTGCAAGGGCGGCCCTGCAGCTACGGGATGAGAGCAGACAGAGCTGAGGAGGTGCAGACAGACAGCAGAGTTCGTTTATTTAATGGAATGCCACTGGAAGTTGAAGCGGTCTGACAGAGAGATCTGTAACACTTTCTTACAGATAACTTTAACCTGCCCACAGTTAAGAAGAAAATTCAGATATACTCAACGATTTCTTTAAATACTCTGTTCCTGTGGATGTGCGTAATCACTAACAAATTCTTCACTAACCATATATTGTTTTCTCCTTTTTTTCAGATGAACGGGACAAAGTTCAAAAGAAAACGTTTACAAAATGGATAAATCAGCATCTCATGAAGGTCAGTGTACATTTCTTTCACAGGGAATTATTTTGCATCATTAAATTTTTGAACAGTTGTTGCCCATTTAGCTCTAAGTACAGCTTTTAAACATCACTTGAAATTTTAAATATCAGAGCATTTCACTTGCATTTCAGGTCTCTGTACTTATTTAGTGGGTAATGAGTACGTAGTGGGGAGATGAGTACGTAGTGATTACAGTGTGTTCTGTGACATTAGCAAAACCGATCATTATTGGGCTCTTAAAAATCTCAGCCATTTAAGAAAAATGTAAATATTTACATGATAGGGCATGGTTAAGAGGCAATGCTCGGTAAGATTACTTGCTTCAAAATTAAAAATGTGTCTGTTTTAAACGAGAATAAAAATAGATATTTTATGTCACTTTTCCTAGTATACTTGATAAGATGCAAGGATTGGAACTTATGTATACATTTCTCTGTGAAACAATGAATAAATATAATTCTTAAATTAACAATCATTTGTGTTCCATGGATCCCTTTGAAAATATAACACAAGCACTCTAGAAATATTTGCAACCTTTACATATAATATAGTTATTGAAATTCATATATCTACAAGGAAGATACGTTAATGCTTACTATTCAAATTTTCACCATAACCACTTATGCCAAAGATGAAGAAATTGAAAATTTTTACCAACATTTGCAGTCTGAAATTGGACAAACATGCAATTAAGATGCACTGATAACTACTGATAATTGGAATACTAAAGTTGGAAACATAGACACATTAGTACATGCAAAATGTGTCCTTGGTGATAGAAACAAAGCTGTACATTACATGATGGAATTTTACAAGACCAATTACCTACTCATTGGGAATACCGTTTTAGACAAAATTTTGCAAGACCAGTGTCCTCATAATAATGACATTTATTTCAGCCTGGCAACTGTACATACAAGTGGATCTCACTTGATGGAATAAGCAAGAACCAAATTGACTAATTGGTGTAAAAGTTGATGAAGAAGCTCAATATCATTAGTCAGAACATGAACAAGGGTTGATTATATAACACATTCGCAATTGCTCCTGTGTCAGTTCAAGTTGAAGATAAATTAAAAGAAGTCTGCAAGAGTCAAAGTATACCTCGAGTATATATTCTCCCAGAATTTAGAGACAGTCTCCAGAATAGCTACTACTCATTGAATGCTAATTACTTTAGACCAGAATGAATTATGGGATAACATCAAGGATTTCATACGCAAAGAAAGCAAAATATGTAAAAGATAGAGAAGAAAGAAAAGACCACAACAGACGTGAAAAGGGACTCTGAAGCAGGTTCTTAGATGTGTAGCAGCTAACACAAATAGAAAGAATGGTGTAGAAGAGCTGAACAGAAGATTTCAAAGGACAGTTCAAGAAGACAAAGTAAAGTATTATAAAGACGTGTGCAATGCTCCACCTTTAGAAAACCAAAAAGAAAAAACATGCTTGGTATTTCTCAAGCTGAAAGACCTGAAGAAAAATCCAAGCTGGAGTTGCAGTACTGAAAGATTCTATGGGAAAATCTTCTACGATGCAGGGAGCATGGAGAGAGGATGGAATGGATGCACAGTCATGGAGCTATAAAGAATTGGTGAGTGCTCAAGCATTTCAGGAGGTGGCATATGATCAAGAGCCAATAGTAATGAAGGAAGAAGCTCTAGATACACTGGAGGCATCGCCAAAAACAAAGACAGACTACCCATTGAGATGTTTCAACAAACAGCTGCAATACCAAAAGCACTATTTTGTCTATTCCAAGAAATATGGATGATGGCTAGCTGACCATTGAGATACATATTGGGCCACTTGCAAATAAAGGAGTTCAAATATAATGTAGAAATTATCTAATGGTGTTTTAGTCTGGGTGGACTAGTGAAACAAATTGCTTATGTGTCTATAGGAAAGAGCTTTATATACAAGAGAAATTGAATATTGAGAAAACATCCCAGCCAAGACCAGATTAAGTCTATAAGTCCAATATTAGCCCATCTGTCCAATACCAGTCTAGAAACTCCTCTTCAGACTCACGAAATACATACAAATGATGCCGAATACAGGAAGATCACAGGTTGGTGGTTGGGAAGTCTTCTGAATTCAGTGGCATTGTAAACATCTCAGCACTGGCAGGGGTCTCCATGTGGCTCCTCCAGTTTGGGGAACTAGTATAATTCCATGTGTCTTGTCAGCTGGAATGTCTCCCAGGAGTGAGCAGAGAGTCTCCTGCTTCCAAGGAGGAATACCGGAGTTCCCAGAATCCTCAGGAGAAGGCCATGCCCACACAGGGGCCTCATTGCCTATGACCTGATTGATAGGCTAGACGCCACCTCTTCACTCTTAATCCTCAAATTGACACCAGATTACGTAACTACCACAAATGATGTAATTAATATCACAGGTAAGCTGAAAATAACTTCAGAATGCAGCAGTGCATAGACAGAGAGCTGTCACAAAGTCAGGACAGGAAATAACATGGTATTCAGAAGAGAATGTGGAATTAAGGGTATCATTGCTGATGTCAGATTGATTTGGGCTGAAAACAGGGAATGCCAGAAAAATGTTTCCTGGTGTCTTACTGACTATGCAAAGGCTTTTGACTGTATGGATCATAACCAATTATCAAGAATGGAAATTCAAGAAACACTTAATTGTGTACATGCAGAACCTGTGCATAGGCTAGGAATCAGTCATTAGGCTACAACAAGGGATACTTGTGGTGTGGGTCAGGTTTATATCCTTGGACCATCCTAATTCACTCTGTGCTGAGCAAATCTGCAGCATGAGGATTGTAAGAAGATTCAATAACAACTTGCCGTATGTATGCTGAAAGTGAGGAGGACTTGAAGCATTTATGGATGAAGGTCAAAGACTGCAGCCTTCAGTATTGGATTACAACTGAATGTAAAGAAAATTCCTTACAACTGGGTCACTTGATAACATCATTGAGGTAGTTTATTGTGCCAACCTGGCCGATAAACACATGTGGGGTTTATTGAAGGATGGAGGGATAAATGGCTCGGTGAGCCTTGCCTTTCTAGTTTTCGGGTCTCTTGCTTTGTGATGGTCAGACAAGGGTGCAGCTGCCTTAGCCAGTTCCCTGCTTCAGCTTGCAAGGCTGATTTCCTGCAAGACACCCCTGAGGAGAAGCCACATGGACCTACCCCGATGCAGCCCTGGGTGCTGGAGCAGCCGTGTGGAGACCCCTGCCAGCATTGAGATGCGTACACACTCACTGACTTGGCTTTCCTCTTGCAGTTGGCATCATTGCGTGTGTTTTGTGAGATGGAGGAGGACTTTGTGGATTGGTGTTGGACATATGAGTTAATGTAGGACTTGTGGGCTTGGGCAGCACTGGGTTGGGATGTTTTCTTGATGTGCACTTAACCTTTATATAAAACTCTCTCTTATATATGAGTTTCTGTGGATTTGTTTCTCTAATGTACCCAGATTAACACAATCATGATAAGCAGAGAACAGATTGAAATTGTCAAATATTTCATTTTACCTGTATTCTTAACCAAAGCTCATAAAAATGGCATTCAAGAAATCAAATAGCATATCACACTGGGCAAATCTGCTGCATGAGATCTCTTTAAAGTGTAGGAGCAAGGTTGTCCTTTTGAGCACTAAGGTGCACCTGACCCAAGCCAGGGTATTTTTAGTCACCTCACATTTATGTGAAAGTTGGACAATGAATAAGGAGTACCAAAGAATCATCGGTGCATTTAACTTAGGGTGTAGGTGAAGAATATTTAAAATCCCCTGGTCTGCCAGAATAACAAATCTGTCTTAGAAGAACTTCAGCAAGAATGCTCCTTAGAAATGAGAAGGAAGGGACTTTGCCTCTTGTGCTGTGGACTCACTATCAGGAGAGGCCAGTCTCTGGAAAAGTACCACATGCTTGGTAGAGAGACAGAGGAAAGAAAAGTTGTTTGATGGGCTGACGGATGCATGTCTGCACAATGGGCGAAGCATCAACCTGAGAGTGGCATCAGGTGAGGCAGCGTTTGTTCTGCTGAACACAGGTCACTGAGAGTCAGGACTGCTCAGAACAACAGCGTTGGACCCACTGGGATAACTCTTCTACAAATATCAGAGAAACCCGTAGGACTTAACAAGTGAATATTAGTCACATTTTTGTTTCTTTTATTGAGAATCCTAGAGTTTGAGACAGGTAATGTTTTACATCTGTTTTTTTACATCTGTTTTCTGAACTTGGAAAAATATCATCGCTTAATAACTTTTAAATATAGTCATTATTAAGCAAACTCCATCTAAAACATAATGTAGCAGAGACGTGCTGCGATAAGGTAGCATATCTATTCACCCCGTATGAAAATGATTCTTTTTCCCAAGGACATGTCAGAATTACCTGAGACGATTCACTCTTTATTGAGGAAACCCTTCCCCCCAAATTCTAGTACATGCTGGCATGTCATCCACTCACCAGCTGAGAATCACTTTTGTAGGAACCTTCTGCTAGGAACTGAACCCTACTTTCCCATGTGTGGACAAATAGATAAAAAGTTGAGACCCTCTGTTTATGATGTTTTTTCTTTTTTTATGAAAGGCTTATTTATGAATTATTATTCAGGTATGGGTGAAAATTTACAGAGCATATCAAATTTCCGTTTAATAATGTATGATTTATAATAGTTGCAGTTCCCTCAGTGTAATAGACAATCCTCTACCTCCCAGCCTTGGGACTTTGATTTTTCATGAGAAAGTATATTCTGAATCCCAGTGAAGAATGCCAACAGGTCGCCTGCCCTTTTCCTCGTTTCTTCCTCGTTGTGGAGTTGCCATGCACACACATGTGTGAAAAGAACTCTCCCACAGACGAGGGCAGGAGAAATCCGGGGTGTGGAACTTGGGTGTCGAAGACTCTACACTGGTTTTCTCCTCTCTGATGAGGTGGCTGCAGGGGAAGCAAGATGTGTGCTGAATTGATTCCCAGTGGTCGCCGCTGGCATTGCAGCTGGGGGAGCCTGGCTCCTGGGAAGTTGGCTGTGGGTCGCCCAGAGAGTTCTCCCATGTTTTCTGGAGCCTCTCTGCTATCGTTCCAGGTTGGAAGCAGGAATGCGAACAGTAGAAGAACAAGGGAGGGCAGTTGTCTCGCTGACAGTGGACTTTGGGGAACCTACTATGGGGAACACAAAAAAACTCACTGCCGTCCAGTTGACTCTGACTCCTAGTGGCCCCATAGCAGTGGTTCTCAACCATCCCAATTCCGCGACCCTTTAATTCAGTTTTTCATGTTGTGGTGACCCTCCAACCATAGAATTAATTTTGTTGCTACTTCATAACTGTCATTTTGCTACTGTTATGAATTGGGCGATCCCTGTGAAAGGGTCGTTCGCCCCCCAATGGGGTGGCGACCCCCAGCTTGAGAACCGCTGCTCCATAGGATAGGGTAGCACTACCCTTTTGGGTTTCTGAGGCTTTAATTCTTCGCAGAAACAGAAAGCCGTATCTTCTTCCCACGGAGCAGCTGGTTTCACACTGTTGACCTTGTGCTTCGCAGCCCAGTGCGTATCCAGACTACCCCACCAGAGCCTTGACTTGCTACCGCGCAACACCTGTATCGCTAAATTACCCAACACCCCTTGGGAGGAACATGAGGCTCTTACTCCGCTAAAGAGCAGCAGCCTTGGAACCCCCGGGGCAGCTCGACCCAGGCCCGTAGGGTCAGTGTGAGTCGGCATTGACTTGATGGCTGGATGGGGGGTGGGGTGGTGGTGTTTGTTGTTGTTACTCTGCTGCGTGGGATTAGTCAGGTTTTAAGGAATTCAAAAGCTCCGTGATCTAGCATAAGGAAATTGCTTCTACTAAAAATGTGGAAACACTAGTTGAGCTGTTTGATAGCAGAGACTATACCATTCATTCCTAGGGCGCATCATAGGAACGAGACTCTCCTTACTGTGTGTCGCCAGTGTACTTGCATAGGTCAAATCATTTCACCCTCCCAGCGGCTCTCCATGGCTAAGCATACTTAGTCTAGACTCAGGCGGCAAGTATTCAATTCCTAATTTACCTCTAATATACAGCCTCCTTAAAAAAAAAAGACAAATCTTAAATGATGTAATTCTATTGCAACAGAGTTAAAAAATTGAGAAAATAAACTTTTTAGAGCAGCCAATAGGTAATTGCTAGTCTGGCTGGGATTGTAATCAAATTAGCTTATTTGTTTCTAAAGTCTGATGTAGGTCAGAATTTAAAATGAACTCATTCAGTGAAGAACCACTTTAGCCAGATGGAAAGCTGGACCATGTCAGAGTTAACTCGTTGTCAGCCAGTACGTAGTTCTCCGTCTTTCTTTTTATATCAACTAAAAGTAGCCCTTTCTGATAATCACATGCATTGTGTACTAAAATCTGGAAAACAAAGCTCAGATGTGTCCGAACTTAACTTTTATGCCTGTCCTTCTTCTATGTCTAGAAATTACAGCAAACTGTAGTGATTGTGGTTTCAAGTGAAGAACAGTTACATATCCCCAAATATTTTAGACTCTCATACCAAGGTTGTGTTATTTAATTAGAAAGTTCAGCCTTCATGTGGTCTTTCCCACATTTGAACCCAGTCACGATAAAAGGAATGTTGTACCATGGACCTTACTCTGTCTCAATGAAAGCATTGTGGGACAGTTTTTCAGGGGGTCAACCATGCAGACTATAAAATAAGTATATGAAATTTAGATGAAATAAGTGTGATCCGGAAGTTACAAATATCTGACTTATGTACATTCTATGGTTATGAACCACCCCTTCCCAGTCCTATGAAATCTATTCTTTAGGAAGTTGAGGTTCATAATTATATGAATCGTGTACTAAATCGTGGCTTGTAGTAATCAAAATGTTTTGTGATGTGCATCAAAATAATAATAATATTATTAATGTATTATTATGTCAAAGATGCTTTAGTGTATCTGGAAGCATTTTTCTAATGGTTCTTACGCATAGAAAGATATTACATACTAAGGAAGACATATAGATATGAGCCGTTCCTGTTTTAATTTTTACAAAGCCCATTTAAAGCTAAAATTTGTAATCCGGAGACAGCCTTGTATTATAGATCTTTTTGTTAAATCTTGTCGTTGATGTGAAGTGGTGAACATTGTTAGGGAGAAACAGATAGGAAAGCAGTTGGTTTTGTGTATTTCTCGCTTTACTGCATTCCTTTTCCATTCACTGAAAGTAGTGTACCTTTCTGTACATGAAAAACCTTAAAGAAGCAGACTGTCAGCCCTTGTAAAGGGAGGGACGTGAAGGGGAGTTAGAGGAGAAATGAGAAGTGACATGGAAGGAGATTGGAAACTCACTGCCCTGGAGTCCGTTCTGACGATTCCCGAGACGGAGGCGGAAGGAATGGATGACTGCCTTGTACACGGAGAGCTGGGCTGATCCCCCTTAGGAGTTGTGCTTTGGGAGAGCTCCAAGGGCCAGTGATTTGGAGACCCCTTGTCCGTGACTCGACTTATTGCTATGAGCTTCTCTGTGGTTCTGACTTAGGCTTGGGATAGGTGAAATATGCCTTCTTTTAAAAGAATTCTTAAAACACTTCCTTTCTCAGTTATTCTATTCAGTTTACTTCTTTCAATTTAATGACCAGCTCTTCTTACTCTAATTAGGGTTCTGGGAGGAACCGATCCGGGCAGTCTTGTTCATGTGGGCATTGCAGTAGTTGAGAGGGTAAGCCTTTGCCTACTGGATGTGCCCTGCCCACCCCCGCGCCCCCACGAGGTTTCCCCATTTTAACCGTATATTCTGCTAAGTTCAAGACAATTATTTTTGAGGGACAAATAATTCCCAAACTGCCTCCAATGAGTTTTATCTGTAAGCCCAAAAGGGGGAGCTCGCAAGAGGAACAGGTAACGGCCATGCCTTGCAGTGGTTCTCCGCCTTCCTCATGCTGCGACCCTTTCTCAGAGCTCCTCATGTGGTGGGGACCTGCAGCCATAAAATTATTTTCCTTGCCACTTCATACATGTGACTTTTCTATTGTTATGAATCGGGCAACCCCTGTGACAGGGTCGTTCATGACCCACAGGTTGAGAACCGCCGCTTTAGGGTGAAGCACAACTGGATTCTCCTTCAGAGCCCTGAACTCTGTGCCCAGTGTATACTCTCTTGTGGGGGGCCTTAACTTCTTAAGCTCTCGTCTTTAAAATGGCGGCAGTGGTGGGTTAGTGTGAGCATTCGGGTGATAGAATTCAGGTAAGTCTGAAATATAGCACCTGGCAGGCTGTAATCAATCTGTGAGTGAGAAATTGTGCTATAGATGAGTACTCTGACTTCCTTTATCCATATCCTTTTTTGTGCTTCAACTATTTTGTCTTTTAGTTTATTTATTTTAGAAAGTGCTAGGCTTTTTAAAGGAGTTAGACTGACCCATTGTCTCCTTGCCTTAGCACTTTCCTGAAACTGGAGAATTACCGACTGGCAGTATTAGATATTCCCTCCTCTGCCCCATGGAATTTTTTTTTAATTAGCTTGGTCGCTCCCAGTCATTTCAACTAGCTTAGGCGATAGCGTTCAGTTTACTAGATTACACCAACCTTAGATTTCTCACCAACTTATCACAACCTTATGGTCGTGATAACATGCATTTAAAAACCTCAGTGTTGCCATACTTTTTATGAAATAAATATTATTAAAAGTCTGCAATCATTAAAAGTCTACAGTTATTAAAGTTCTGCAATTATTTAAAAACTAGTCATTCAAAATAAGAAAAGACTAATCCTTCTAAATATACAACCATATATTAAACAGATTGTGTTGCCAACACAAACTAGCATTGTACTTCCTTATTCATTGTCCAGGCTGTTCTCAACTATGAGTTAAGCCAAGATAGAGGTGTTGGCCTCTGTGCATATGTTTGTATGGCTGTACACTGAGGTCGTGGCTGGACTTCGGGCCTCTGCTCATGTCCTCCCTCAGTGCAAGAGTGTGTTGTTCTAAGAAGCTGCCATTTTGTCATGCTCACCCTCCTGGCACCATCGCTGAAGATAAGCCCCTTTCCTTTCATCCTGTATCCTCTCACCGAAAAGGAATCCATGAAGACACATTCTATATTGGAAAGGTTGGCGGCTTTTGGTCATGTTCTCATATAGAATCACACTTGGAGAGTGTCTTAGAAGCCACCCAGTTTGGCTCCCTTGGACAGAGGGGAGACTTGTCCTGGAGACTGACTGGTAGTGTTGCGCTCAGCTCACTGTCATTGAGTTGATTCTGACTCACAGTGACCCTGTGGGACAGGGTTCTGGGACTGTAATGGCTAACAGGAGTAGAAAGCCTCACCTTTCTCCACAGAGTGGGTGGCATTTCAGTCTGCTGACCTTGTGGTTAGCAGCCCAGTGCATAACCCACTCTGCCACCAGGGCTCCACCGGAGTAATAAAATGAGAGTATGAGTTAGAAGGAGGGGCTGCGGCTCTACGCAATGTGACATGATGAGACCTGGCAGGAGAATCTCCTTGCTTATCAGACTGTTCACTTTTCTTTATCTTATCGCTCAGATTACTTACCACAGTCCCCATGATTTAGGAAGGTCAAGTGATTATGCAACTATAAAGAAGCCTGTAGTGGTTACCCATGAAAGGATTCTGGTTATGGTCTGTATTAAAAGTTTACATGCAACCAAGTAACTGATACATTTGTGGGGCTTTTGAATTAATGCTCAATTTACTGTTAAGTTCACACTCTAAGGGTTTACAGCCTCAAAAACCAGAGTGCCCAGGGCATTTCCACCTGTCTCTGTAGGGCCACTATCGGTCAGAATAGATTTGATTGTAGTGAGATTTGTTTTGGTATGTTATATTTATCAGAGTACTTTAATTAGTTTTAAAATAGAAAGATTAATTTAAACCTATGTCAGTTGGCGAGCAGAAGTTTCTGGCTTTATTTCAAATATATTTGTTTCCGTTTGCTTTATTTTACTAGTCTGACTAATCCTGCCTTTAAACTAATTGTTCCAGCCAGATTATTTCCCTTTTGATTCCTCATTCTTCATAATACTTTAATGAATAAGTTTAACTAATACACTCATTATCTGCTGCCTCTGCACGTCTCTTTACCCATTTGTTTACTTTGCAAATTAAGGATTCTAGTAAACAAGGCAGAATCGTTTATGTATTCGCCTTTAGCATAAGTTGAAATATGGAGCTAAACTATGGGCTGTTATTAAAAGCACTGCTGACTTCACTTAGTTAAATCTTCACCCAGAAAATTGATCTGAAATACAAACCACGTTATTATTTGCAGTACTTCCTTCTGCCAGGGCTTCTGTGGCACCAACTAGTCCTGACTTCCATCGATTCGATGCTGACTCAGCGACCCTCAGCGACAGGGCAGGGCTGTCCCCATGGGCTTCCCACATTGCACTTCTTCACGGGAGCAGAAAGCTGGTCTTTCTCCAATGGAGAGGCTGGTGATCTCCAACCGTTGGAGTTTAACGTGTTGCCACTATGACACCTCTTTGCCAATTGGAAGGTCGAGTGTAACTAGTTATTGTTATTTTGATCATGTGCAACTCTGTTTTGTTTTTTATACGTTTGTGGAAGAACAGTATGAGAAATGGCACCTAAGATTTTGGAATCTGTGAATTAATTTTTGCCTTGTTCGGAGAAGCAGCAAGAAAGAAGGAAGTGTTTTTGTTTCTAAGCAGGATAATAGTTATCAAAGTGTAGAGATTCTTTTTTACATGTCTGTGTAAAGGCTCAGAATTAGAACTTCATCCATCACCAAGAAGCTTCCAAAAGAAAAAAATTTTTTTTTAAATCAAAAAGATCATTTTATTGGGGACTCTTACAGCTCTTATAATAATCCATACATTAATTGTATTAAGTGTATTTGTACATATGTTGCCATCATTATTTTCTAAATACTTACTTTCTATTTGAGACCTCCCCCACCCTCGTGACATCTTCCTCCATGGTTTCTGTTGTTCACCACCACCACCCCACCCCTCATGTGTGTGTTTGTGTGTGTGTATGTTTTTGTGTCCTTCATTTCTAACTGCTCCCCCTTCCCCCACTCTCCTCCCCCCTTCCCCCTCCCGCTTAGTATCGCTACTCCCATTCCTGTTCCTGGATTCTGTATGTAGTGAGCTCTTATCTCTTATCTGTACCTGTGTACATGCTCTGGTCTTTCCCGCAGTGAAAGGCAGGACTGGGGTCATGATGGTGGAAAGGGCGGGGGGTGAAGCCTCAAGGAACCAGAGGAATATTGTGCGTTTCATCTGTGCTACACTGCACCCTGATTGACGCATCCCTGCCTTGAGATCCTTCTGTGAGGGGGTGTCCATTGTCTACAGAAGGTCTGTAGGTCAAAGGGGGAAAATTTAAGGAAGGAACAACAATTAGGAAGCTGGGAGCCCGGAGAAGTCCTTACAGTGTACCTTCCCCATCGAGGTTCAGTCTAACTGGAAATTATAGTGGGAATATATTCTCCTGCATTGGCTAGTTGTCCTGTAAATTTAGTCTTAACATTGTATAAAGGGATAATTGAGTATGAATTTTCCAAGTCATCAATTCATAAATGGACGTGGAGCAGAAAAGGCCCTTCAGTCCCACCTTCGGCACAGCTTGTTTGTCAGTAATTTGCCTGGTTATCACATGGGAGACACCCAAGCTGTCGCACTTTTATCTTTGTTTCATCATGTGGTTGGGAAGCTTCGTTTACAGAGGGCACAGTTAGCCTTTGCCTACGCTGTAAAGTCAATGTGCTTGACACAGTGTATGCGTGTATGTATGTATGTATGTATGTATGTATGTATGTATTGTGAGAACGGTTGTATGAGCCCCCAATAAAATGAGTAAAAAAAAACAAGACACCACTGAATCAGTCACACTATGCTTTTTTCTTGGCTTCGGTACTGGAAGAACTTTAAGCCCCCAAGCTGCGAGTGTGAGAACTCAGGGAACAGAGAAGCTCTGCTTGCTCCGTGTTCATGGCCATTGGAGAGCTATTGAGTGATTTTACTTCCTAGGCACATCGATGAGATAGAAACAGTGTCTTTATAATGGGCTAATGTTAAATGCCTATTGTAAAAGTTTAGTGCAATGCTTGTGTCTCTCAAAACCCACAAATAGGTTGTTATTGTGCTAGCCCTTAAAATTGAGCTTCTTATTAAAACAGAGAACAAACTAGGGTGTAGAGCATTGTCTTTATGAACAACTGTGCTAACTTCTTGAGTATTAATTTCATGTTGAGCTCCCAAGGCCAAACACAGGAAACTGGGCTGGGCATTCAGGCACCCATTTGATTTCTTTTCCAATATGGCATGATGTGTATTTCCGTTGTGATATAAATATAACTGTATATAGTGAGGGAAGGGTTTGAAGGCTTTTTGGGGGGGTGAGGTGGGGGTGGGGATTGCCTGGTTGGAGGCCCAATGTATAGACTCAAGAAACAAATAGTGAAAATCGGCATTTTACAGACATAGA